>NC_135893.1:46164638-46709457 GCF_964194155.1 Cetorhinus maximus
TGTTGCTGCTGCTGTTGCTGTTGCTGCTGCTGCTGCTGTTGTTGTTGCTGATGTTCCTGTTACTGGTGTTGTTGCTGCCGTTGCTCCTGCTGTTGCTACTGTTGCTGTTGCTGCTGTTGTTGCTGTTTCTGTTGCTGCTGCTGCTGTTGCTGCTGCTGTTGCTTTTGTTGTTGTTGCTGTTGTTGTTCCTGCAGCTGCTGTTGCTGCTGCTGTTGCTGTTGTTGCTGCTGCTGTTGCTGTTGTTGCTGCTGCTGCTGTTGTTGTTGCTGCTTCTGCTGTTTCTTCTGCTGCTGTTGCTGCTGATGTTGCTCCTGTTGCTGTTGCTCCTGTTGCTGTTGCTGCTGCTGCTGTTGCTGCTGTTGCTGCTGCTGTTGCTGCAGCTGCTTTTGCTGCTACTGTTGCTGTTGTTATTGCTGCTGTTGCTGTTTTTGCTGCTGCTGTTGCTTCTGTTGCTGCTGCTGTTACTGCTGTTGCTGTTTTTGCTGTTCCTGTTGCTGCTGTTGCTGCTGCTACTATTACTGCTAATGTTGCTGCTGCTGTTGCTGCTGCTGTTACTGCTGTTGCTGTTTTTGCTGCTACTGCTGTTGCTTCTGTTGCTGCTGCTGTTGCTGTTGCTGCAGCTGTTGCTGCTGCTGTTGCTATTCCTGTTGTTGCTACTGCTGTTGCTTCTGTTGCTGCTGCTGCTGTTGCTGCTGCTGTTGTTGCTGCTGCTGTTGTTACTGCTGCTGTTGCTGTTTTTGCTGCTACTGTTGCTTCTGTTGCTGCTGCTGTTGCTGTTCCTGCAGCTGTTGCTGCTGCTGTTGCTATTGCTGCTGTTGCTGCTGCTACTGCTGTTGATGTTCCTGTTGCTGCTGCTATTGCTGTTGTTGTTACTACTGCTGTTGCTGCTGCCACTGTTGCTGATGTTCCTGTTACTGCTGTTGTTGCTGCCACTGCTACTGCTGTTGCTACTATTGCTGTTGCTGCAGCGGCCTTTGCAGCTGCTGTTGCTGTTGTTACTGCTGCTGTTGCTGTTGTTGCTGCTGCTGCTGTTGCTGCTGCTGTTGCTGTTGCTGCTGTTGCTGTTGCTGCTGCTGCTGCTCCTACTGCTGTTGCTGCTGCTGCTGTTGCTGATGTTCCTGTTACTGGTGTTGATGCTGCCGTTGCTCCTGCTGTTGCTACTGTTGCTGTTGCTGCTGTTGTTGCTGTTGCTGCTGCTGCTGTTGCTGCTGCTGTTGCAGTTGTTGCTGCTGCTGTTGCTGTTGCTGCTGCTGCTGTTGTTGTTGCTGTTTCTGCCGTTTCTTCTGCTGCTGTTGCTGTTGCTACTGATGTTGCTCCTGTTGCTGTTGCTGCTGCTGCTGTTGCCACTGCTGTTGCTGCAGCTGCCTTTGCTGCTACTGTTGCTGTTGTTACTGCTGCTGTTGCTGTTTTTGCTGCTGCTGTTGCTTCTGTTGCTGCTGCTGTTGCTGTTGCTGCAGCTGTTGCTACTGCTGTTGCTTCTGTTGCTGCTGCTGTTGCTGTTGTTGTTGCTGCTGTTGTTGCTGCTGCTGTTGCTGCTGCTGCTGTTGCTGCTGCTGTTGCTGTTGCTGCTGTTGCTGTTGTTTCTGCTGTTGCTGTTGCTGCTATTGCTGCTGCTGTTGGATAAATACTGGAGAATTTGATCCAGAAGACTTTCACACCTCTTAGAATGGGTCCTGTCTTTGACTCTGGTGAGGAACAACAGGATGTGGCCATGAATAAGCCAGTAAAGGGACCCAACAGACAGTTATGGAAGAGTCTCAGACTTTGCAATTGTCAAACAGGTACAAGGTGCGTACTAACTTTGTGGTTGAAAGTGGGGTCTGCCATGTGGATGAGAAAATTGGCCATGGTACAATGGTACAGGAAGCCATTCAAGCAATGGGAGCAAAGAGGAATGTAGTGGTAGTCGGGGACAGCATAGTGAGGGGAAATTAACACTGATCTTTCCATCACGGAGCAAGACTCCAGGCAGTTGTGTTGCCTGCCTGGTGCCAGGGTTTGGGACATTTACTCAGGGCTGGAGAGGATCTAGTTGTCGTGGTATATGTAGGTACTGATGGCATAGGCAGGACAAGGAAAGAGGTTTTTCATTGTCAGTATGAACAGCTGAGCACCAAATTATGAAGCAGAACCTCAAAGGTAATAATCTCGAGATTATTACTTGAGCCGCATGCAAATTGGCATCGGGCAAATAAGGTTAAGGAAATGAATCCGTGGCTTAAAGATTGGTGTGGGAGAAGTGCATTCCAGTTTGTGGGACACTGGCATCAGTACTGGGGAAAGTGGGGCTGTACTATTGGGATAGTTTACACCTGAACTGTGCTGGAACCAATGTTCTAGCGAGCCACATAACTGGGGAAGTAGAGAGGGCTTCAAACTAAACAAGGGGCTGAGAGATCAAGCTTGGATAGAGGTAACAAGTCAAAGGGCAGATTTAAAACAGAAGAGCATAGTAGCAATATGGGAAATGAGAGTCAAAGAATGGTAGGAAGGGGCAGAGAGGTTAAATATGAGAATACACCAACAGTCAAGAGTAGATGTTACAAAGAGTGGAGACAGCAGGTCAAAAGCTCTGTTTGTATACCTGCATTTATAATCAGTTTTATGATCCTTGAAGTGGAGAGCTGTGTTATCGGAGGGAGTAGGTGTAGTGGTTTAGGAAAGTTAAACCCAAGGTTACAAAAAACTGTGCTGTTGCCTAGCAACAAGGGTCCAGAGAGGGAGGACACACACACACACACACACACACACGCACGCATGCACACACAGACACACACACACACACACATAGAGGCTGGACAGCAGAGGGACAGATAGTAAGTCCCAAACTAAAGTTGAAGCCAGCCACCAAGAGAAGCTGGACACAGGAGAAGGAACTGCAGAAGTAGGTTTCAGAAGCTATTGAAGATGTCCCCAAATCCAGGGGAGTGGAACAGGGAAGATCCCAAGAGGACAGTCTAGTCAAAGGACAAGGTCAGGAATCTGGAAGAGGTCCCATTCTGTGGATGTGAAAGTAAGGAGCAGAGAGGAGGGCTCCAAGCTTCATGATTAAAAAGAAGAAAAGCTGCAGGATGCAGATTTAAAGTGATATAAGGGTGTGAGAAGCCAGAAGGTCCAAAGAGACAGCTGAAGGTCTGTAACTCTTTACTATGGGCTTGTGAAGCAATGGTGTTCTGTTGGCATGCCTGAGTCAGTGAGAGGGAGTGCATGGAAGAAAGCTTGAATGCATGTGATGATCCAAGGGAGAGGAACATCAGAAGGAGAATTCAGAACCCTGGAAGGGAACCCTTGCAGAAGGCATTTGAGAGAAAGCATTGTTTAGAAGAAGATCTTAGAGTGGGTTTTCAAGAGTGGAGATTGGAAACCCTCATGTGAAAGACAGTGTTCAGTGAGACCGGTTGGCTCATGGTGTGAAAAGCATCTGGGAAGAGTTGATGAGAGATCCATAGCATCTGTTTGGGGTGGTATCTGTCACTTGGTTTCAGAGCGTGGTGTGCCTGACCACAGGTCACCTACTGGTTTACATGACTGTGTACTGACTATGAACTTTAGAGTATAAGAAAGCTTTTTTAACTTGTGTTATCCTTACATATCTGTAAAGATATAGGTGTGAGTGAAGAAGTATTGTAATATAGTTCATCTTTTCTGGTTTAATAAATGTTTTATTCTATTGTTAAAAGTTTGACAGCTGACTCATGTGATTCTGTTCAGTAACCACTCTCCGTCTATCTAAACAAAAAATAAAAGTTAAGATCTATCAAGCCAGGATATGGCTTGTCCATTTGCAACGTCAGCTGGGATTATAACACTGCACAGAGATGAGTGACAGGCCAGGTGATTGGTCAGAATATACAGAATGGCATAGAATGACTAAAAGGTTAATCGGGAGAAAAAAATTAGAGTATGACAGGAAGATAGCTAGAAATGAAAAAATAGATAGCAAGAGTTTCTACAGGTATTTAAAAAGAAAAAGGGGTAAGTCGGTCCTCTAGAGAGTGACAATGGGGAGTTATGGTAGATAATAAGGAAATGGCGGATGAAATGAACAAATATTTTGCTTCTGTCTTCACTACAGAGGATACAAAATATATTCCAATAATAGCTGTAAATCAGAAGGTGGAGGGGAGAGGGGAACTTGGTGAAATTACAATCACTAGGGAAATGGTACTGAGCAAACTGACGGAGCTGTGGGCTGACAAGTCTCCGGGTCCTGATGGACTTCATCCTAGGGTCTAAAAAGAGGTGGCTACTGAGATAGTGGATGCATTGGTGTTAATTTTCCAAAATTCATTTGATTCTGAAAAGGTTCCATCGGACTGGAAAGTAGCAAATATAACCCCTCTTCAACTCAAGAAGAGAGGTAGGCAGAAAACAGGAAACTATTGGCCGGTTAGCTTGATGTCTGTTGTGGAGATGGTGTTAGAATCAATCATTAAGGAGGTTATAACTGTGCAGTTAGAGAAACTCAAGGTAATCGTGAAGAATCAGCATGGGGTTTTGTGAAAGGGAAATCATGTTTAACCAATTTATTGGAGTTTTTTGAAGGAGTAACATGCGCAGTGGATGAAGGGGAGCCTGTAGACGTGCTGTACTTGGATTTCCAGAAGGCATTTGATAAGGTGCCACATCAAAGGTTATTGCAGAAAATAAAAACTCATGGTGCAGGGGGTAACGTATTAGCATGGATAGAAGATTGGCTGGCAGAAAGCAGAGAGTATGCATAAATGGGTCTTTTCCTGATTGGCAGAATGTGATGCATGGAGTCCCTCACGGCTCTGTACTGGCACCTCAACTTTTTATCATTTATATCAATGACTTAGATGAGGTGGGTGAAGGCATGGTAGCTAAATTTGCAAATGACATGAAGATAGAAAGGAAAGTAGGTTGTGATGAGGACATAGGAGGTTGAAGACAGATATAGAAAGGCTGAGTGGGTGGGCAAAAAATTGGGCAGCTGGAGTATAAAGTGAGAAAATGTGAAGTTGTTCACTTTGGCAAGAAAAATAGGAAAGCAGAGTATTATTTAAATGGAGAAAAGCTGCAGAATTCCAAATTGCAGAGGTGTTCTGGTGCATGAGTTACAAAAAGTTAGTGTGCAGGTACAGCAAGTAATTAAGAAGGCTAATTGAATGCTATCCTTTAAAACAAGAGGAATTGAACATAAAAGTAAGGATGTTATGTTTCAGTTAAACATGGCATTGGTGAGACCACATCTCAAATACTGTGTGCAGTTTTGGCCTCCTTATTTAAGGAAGGATGTAAATGCATTGGAGGTGGTTCAGAGGTTTACTGGATTGATGCCTGGGATGAGTGGGTTGTCTTATGAGGAAAGGTTGGACAGACTGAGCTTGTTTCCACTGGAGTTTAGAAAAGTGAGAGGTGATCTGATTGAAGGATATAAGATCCTAAATGATCTAGACAAGGTGGACGTGGAAATGATGCTTCCTTTTGTGGGAGAGTTCAGAACTAGGGGGCACTGTTTTAAAATTAGGGGTCACCCTTTTAGGACAGAGATGAGGAGACATTTTTTTCTCTGGAGGTTGTGCGACTTTGGAACGCTCTGCCTCAGAAGGTGGCGGAGGCAGGGTTATTGAATATTTTTAAGGCAGAGGTAGATAGATTCTTGTTGGCAAGAGAATCAAAGGGTATTGGGGGGTAAATGGGAATGTGGAATTAGTAATACAAACAGATCAGCCATGATCTTATTGAATGGCAGAGCAGGCTCGAGGGGCTGAATGATCTTCTGCTCCCATTTTGTATGTTCATCTATCCCGGACCTTGGAGAGCACACTCTTTCTGCTCGCTCTGATGTTCCATGTTCCTTGTTTACAGTTGCTGCAATAGTATTCAGCAGCAGCCTGCTGTAATTCATTGTGTTCTCCCTCTGCGGGGGGCAGACTTCCTTTAGGAGCAGAAGGTTGTCTGCAGCATGTGCATTCAGTGAATGCTGCTCAGCCCGTATTGAGCACTTAGGCAGACTGCAACACAGCAGACCCTTGACTCAATGCTGCAATCATCGACATGAGGTGACATCACAAAATTTACATGTTATATACCTCTACAGGAATCATCGCCCCTGTTCCCAAACTAATTTCTAACCCTGGAACTGCAAATTTCCCCACAGGGTGAATTCAGATATTGAAGAGAAATGTTTAGCAGCAAAATCAGTGACACCTTCCCACTACTCCCTAAACGATTATCATGCACTTTCATTAAGACTCTGCAGGAGGAAAGCTGCCTCTAGAAGCCTGCAGGTTATGGGTGGAATTTAATGCCCTCCCTTGAGGTGAGTTTGGAGATGGGGCATTTAATCAGACAGGAGGGTGAAGGGTGGGGACTCTGCCACCTCCCCACCCCTGGACGATCAATCCAGATAGGGAAATCTCATGGACGGCCTTCCAGCCCCACTGCCAATTGAAGCCCTTAAGTGGGAAATAAATGCCCACTTCAGGGCCTCATTTCCCCCACTGCTGGTATTCAACCAGTTATACGCAGGGTCTTGTCATGTGCGTAGCCCAGAAAGCAAAACCCTAGTGTGTTTGCTTGCCAGCTCCCAGGGGATCCCTCACTGTCAGCACTCAGTCCCTGATCAGGGAACCCAGCATGGGGAAGAGGGGATGCCCACTGAGAGTCAAGCCCTACCCTTGCTGCCCGATGGCCAGCTCCCGGTGGCACTGCCAGCAATAGCCAGCTGCTACCCTCTGAACATCAGCTGTGAGGAGGTGGGTGGGATTTCTGTCCTTGATCCCTGGGAAGGTCACTTCAGCAAGCCTCCCTGAAAAGAAGCGAAGTGATGGGGAGGGTTCCCGTCTGCTCTCCAATCCGCAAATGATACCTCCATCACCTGGATGAAATTCTGACCTGTGGCTGGACTAGCTCCTAGCCTGCAAGCAGCAAACATGAAAGAAAGTTTGTCACAGGCGTAACTGACAATTGATAGCCCTTATTTACATCAGCAGGTGTGACAGCATCTGCGGAGAGGAATACAGTTAACGTTTCGAGTCCATATGACTCTTCATCAGTCATACGGACTCGAAATATTAACTGTACTCTTCTCCGCAGATGCTGTCAGGCCTGCTGAGTTTTTCCAGCTATTTTTGTTTTTGTTTCAGATTTCCAGCATCCACAGTATTTTGCTTTTACCCTTGTATACATGATATTTAAAAGAGCTGCAATTATGTCAAGCACTCCTTATCGTATGTGAAGTGGAGTCAGGCAGCAAAGTTAATTGCGGCATTGAATCAGCAGTTAAATTAACTGCATTTGGTACTCTTAAAATAGGCTTACATTTACCCCAGATTCACCAGTCCCTGGACCTGTGAACCTCCAAATGAGAAAAACCAATGGTTGAATCCAACTGCATGGGGTGAAAAAAGAATAGGGCTTAAACAAAACTTCACAGAGCCTAAAGTCTGAAATGTGAACTTACCCTTTGTTTTGACAACTACGGACAGATTGGCTGTGTGTTCCCAACATTTTATATTTTTATAACTGAACTGCCGGTACCTCTCAAGCCTATAAACACATGTATGTAAAATAAAATGTAAAACTGTAAAATGTCAGGTAATTTTCTACTTTATCACACCACATGTTATGCAAATTACATGAGCAGGAAAACAACATAAAAGGGTCATTGTAAAAGCTTCCTGAATCTTATTAGTGTGAGTCCAAAACTAAATAAATATGATGCAGTGATCATGATGAGAGTATGATTGTGGAGCTTCCTAATACTCTGACAGCTCTGTGAGTACGCTCCCTGCTTACTGAAAAGCAAAGAACCTTTACATTTTTAAGTTTTTTATCTGTAAATGTCGACTGAAGTATCTTCAGATTTAAAGTATTACTTTGAAGCAAATATGGCTGCTTTGAGAAAACAGTAATGTTTGAAATATTATCATGCCATTCTGTGCGTGTGTGTGCGTGTGTGTGTTTGTCTGTGTGCGTGTGTTTGTGTTTGTGTGTGTGTGTGTGTGTGTGTCTGTCTGTCTGTGTGTGTGTGTGTGTGTTTGTGTGGGTGTGTGTGTCTGTCTGTGTGCATGTGTGTGTTTGTATGCATGCGTGTGTGTGTTTAAGTATTTTTATAAATACGTTTTACATGTTCTGCATGAAAATTTCTTTGGAAAGTGAAACATATTGGCCGGAATTTTCCATGCCCTTTGGTATTGGGCATCATGGCGGGCATGTGTGGACAACATGGTGGGAAGGCGAAAAATCGGTTTCACAACGTCATTAAACCAGTTTGTGATTGTTTGCTCCACCCGTCAATAGCGGGCCGTGTTTCCCTCCACCAGATGTTGGGAACATCCTTTTAATGCATTTGTACCTAAATATAATCCCTGCCCTCCGGAATCATCCCCCACGCAGGATCATCCGAGCACTTTGGCATGGTTGCACGCCAACGTGTTTCAAGACTGTACATAAATGACATGCACCTGGTGAGCTGCACTTTGCTTGGGACTTGGAGGTTTGTTTGCCTACCTTGCTTCGGGCAGCACTTAGGGTCATCATGGCCAGGCTTCACAGGCAGCACCACATCACTTTTGGGAGGCTCACGGACAGGTGTCTACCTACAGACGTGGCGGGGGTGGTTTTTCAACAGCTGCAGGCCTAGGGTTAGCTTGGGGAAGGGGGAGAAGTGACCTCAGGCAAGGGAAGAGGTTGCAGGGCGAGGGCTGTGCTGGGGAAAGAGGGTATCCCAGGGTGTGTGTGTGGGGCGAGTGGCATCAAGATGGTGAGGGCTGAGAAGGCAGTCTCCAGAGGAGATGAGGCCAGATGGAGATGTGAGGGTGTGTGTGAGATGGATGGTGATGTCCCTTGAGCTGGCAGTGAGTGAGATGCCAGTGAATGTGTGATGGGTTTGTGAGTGTGTGAGTTTAGAGTGATGAGATGGTTGCCTCACCCTGGCAGCATGGATGAGATCATTGATCTCTTTCTGCATTGTATGGCCAACCTCTTCTGTGCAGCATTGGCACTGACCACCTCTGCCATCGTCTACCAAGCCAGAGTGGTGAGGTTGCTGGGGCTCCTGCAGCCAGAACAGGGGTGGAGGACATTGCTGTGGGCCTCCAAAAGGCATTCCAGTCACAGCTCACTGAACTATTCCTGGCTTTCAGGGCCATGTCTTCACTGGAGCAGTCCTGGTCTGCAAGCATTGTGAACTGTGTGCACAGCTGCAGTTTAGATATCGCACCCGGAGTTAGGAAGCGGTGAGGAAATGGTGTGGCCGGTTATTCAGAGCTACTCACCAGTGAGACAGCGTGTTTCCTGTGGCTGCGTCATTAATGAGGTGGGAAGTGGGTGAAAGGATGTGAAAAGCCAACGTTATGGCCAGTGGGTAAAACACCTCTCAGAGGGCTGTGAGTCTTTGGAACTCTTCCTCAAAAGGCAGTGGAAGCAGAGCTTTTGAATATTTGTAAGGCTGAGCTGGATAGATTCTTGATTAACAAGGGGGTGAAAGGTTATCAGGGGTAGGCAGGAATGGGGGGCTCAGGTTACATTTAGATCAGCCACGATCTTATTGAACGGCAGAGCAGGCTTGAGGGGCTGAATGGCCTCCTGCTCCTAATTCATATGTTCATATGTCATTACCCCACTACCCCACTTAATGCAAATCTTGGACAATTCAGCCCATTGATTTTACTGCTGTATATTTCATCCAGGTCTCAAACCATTTCACTGAAACATCTTTGGACTGTTTGTGCAGCTTCATAGTTATATATTAGAGATTTTTATGGTCCGGAAAATTAGGCCGTGACCACAATATCAAATAGATTGCTAAGAAATCATTAGTGTCTCTCTCTTGTTCTCCTACACCCTCTGTCCTGCAGCAGCTGGTGCTGCTCTGCTGGCCCCATGTCCTGCTCCCATCCCTCACTCAGACCAAGAGAGACCTAGGACTGAGCACTCCTGTTCTCCTGGTGACTCCTGTTCTCCTGGTGACTCCTGTTCTCCTGGTGACTCCTATAAGGTGCTGGACTTTTTTTAAGGAGACATCTTCTTAACATTTCTGGAATAAATGTTGCTTAAGTGTAGGTGAGGCCTTGATAAAGTCTCCCTACATTTTGCGGGCTCTTTTCACAGCTCCAGTAGCAATGGCCATGGAATGGGGAATTCCCCTTTAATTAGAGCTTGAACTTATCATCAACGCCACAGTTATACCCCAACAGCTGCTCGCTGTTAGGAGAGGATGTTAGTTGAAATGCTAGCCACCAAAATACCATTAGACTTTTTAATCAACACTAGGGGGCATCCACTTCTACTGAAGGTGTGGAGTGCCCTGGATGTGTGTAACAGCACTTGCAGGATATCTCGTGGGCTGAGGGAAAGGCACATGGGTTCTTGGGCGGTTTTTTTAATTCTTTCATGGAATGTGGGAGTTACTGGTTAATTATCAGCAAACATCTGATTTCTGGAATCATTTCGGTATCATCCTTAAATATTTTTACATCCTCTTCAGTGCCTCTGTATCCTCTTTATAATCTGGTGACCAGAATGTTCCATTGTTCTCCAAGGCCTGAATCTTGTGTTCTGAGATTGGGCGCACGCCTGACCCGAACGCACATAAAACTGTGCAAAAAGACGTCGGGCATGCGCCACATCATCATCACGCAAACAAGCAATAATGAGGTCAGTGGGCGCGTGCGGGAGTCAAAGCAGCGCCCGCCAACAATTAAAGGGCCAATTAAGGTCATTAAAAAAGCCTACTAACCATGATGCTATATCACCCATGCGATTTTTAGCTCATTGCACGAGCATAACGGGTTTGCGGAGTTCATGTTTTAATCATTTCCTCATCCAAGGTTGGGATGAAATCTCCATTAGGATATAAAATAAATCAAATATCTCGGGACTGTTTTTTTTATGAAGTCTGCTTTCAGGCATTTGATTGTGCTGCATTTTGTGCAGCATTTTTATGCTTTCTTTTATTATTTGGAGGTCTGCAGCTCCCTGAAGCATCTGTCTGCCTTCAGGGAGCTCAGTGGGAGCACTTACCAGCACCTGCGGTGACATCGGTGCCCACCCTCTTCCCACCCCCTCCGGAGGTGCTGAGCCTTTCTCAGGGCGCGTTTCACGCTGGCTGGTCATTAATTGGCCAGTCATTAATTGGCCAGTCATTAATTGGCCAGTCATTAATTGGCCAGTCATTAATTGGCCAGTCATTAATTGGCCAGCCAGCATGAAATCGTGGCCGGGGGTCAATTGCGTTCGGGGGCCCATTTCCCATCCGCTCCCGGGCCAATCCCGCGGTGCCTAACGAATGCAAATTTCAGACCCTAGTGTGGTCTAATCAAGGTTTGATATAAGCTTAGCAAAATATCTCTACTTTTCAATTCTGTCCCTCCAGGAATAAATCCTAGTGCTTGGCTTGCTTTTTTAGGGCTTTGTTAACCTGCATTGTTACTTTTAGAGGGTCAGTTTATTCATTTGGCTAGATGTCTAGAGTGTGGTCCAGAAAAGCACCAGCAGCAGGGACTCAATCCCTGTATTGGCTGAGGTAGTTCTTGCCTCCCTCTCTTCCTCATTGTTTGGGGTTGGTTAGCTCAGTTGGCAGGATAGCTGGTTTGCACTGCAAAGTGATGCCACATAGCGTGGGTTTAATTCCTGTACCTGCTAAGATCCATGATCTCAGAGATCCATTGCCTTCTTAACCTTGCCTGAGGTGTGGTGACCCTCAGGTTAAATTCACCACCAGTCATCTCCCTCTAATAAGAGAGCAGCCTATGGGACTATGGCAACTTTCATTCATTGTGATAACAAACCCATTGGAAAATGAGGATGCTACATAGAGAAGGGGAGTTGCTAATTTATATTCTTGTACTCCTCTTTCCTCTGCTATGCCAATTAGATTCATTTCTGACTAATAGCAACCTATTTTTCCTATCAAAATGGAATATCTCACACTAATCTTTGATGAAATATATTTGTCAGTTATATGTCTACTCAGATTTGGAATGTGCGTTCTGAGTGTCTGCAAAGCCCGTCACTTCAGGCCCATCAGGTTCGTGAAAGCTCTTTGAAAAAGTTATTCAATCAACCCCACCACTCCTGTCCCATAAATGTTTCCTTTACAAACATTTACCTAGTTCCCTTTTGAAAATTATTGTTGAATCTGCTTCCACCAGTGAATTCCAAATTGTACCAATTATCTCCTTATTTCCTCCACTGGTTCCTCAGGTTAATTATTTTAAATCAACCCTTCTGTCAATAGGAACAGTTACTCTATCAAAACACTTCTGTGTTAAACACCTAGAAAACCTCCCCTTAAGCTTCTCTGCTCAAAGAAAAACTAGCCCAGATTCTATATTCTATTTACAGAACTGAGGTCCTGCGCTACAGGTATTATTCTGGTGAATCTCTCCTACACCCTCACCTCTACCTTGTCATACATCCTAAAGTGATACATAAAGGTCTAGCATTTCTTCCTTATCATTATATTTATAGGCTTGATTCTACTCTGCCCCATCAGCGAGTTTGAAGGCAGGAGTGGGGAGGGTAGGTAAAATCTAGGGTGCATGATGCCCACCACCTACCCACCACTTCCACAAGTAAGTGGGGAGCAATTGGATGGCCTACATGCCTTTGGGCCATTTGAGGCCCTTAAAGGGGCAATTAATTAACATTTACACACAAAACCATCAAGCAATGACCATCTCCAACAAGAGAGAATCTAACCATCGCCCCATGACATTCAATGACATTACCATGGCTGACTCCCCAACTATCAACATCCTGGGGGTTACCATTGACCAGAAGCTGAACTAGGCTAGCCATATAAATACTATGGTCACAAGAGCAGGTCAAAGGCTGGGAATTCTGTGGAGAGTAACTCACCGCCTCTCTCCCCAACGCCTGTTGACCATCTACAAGGCACAAGTCAAGAGTCTGATGGAATACACCCCACTTGCCTGGATGAGTGCAGCTCCAACAATACAAGAAGCTCGACACCATCCAGGACAAAGCAGCTCATTGATTGGCACCACATCCACAAACATCCACTCCCTCCACCACCGACGCACAGTGGCTGCAGTGTACCATCTACAAGATGCATTGCAGGAACTCACCAAGGCTTCTTTGAAATCACCTTCCAATCCTGAAATCTCTACCAATAGAAGGTCAAGGGCAGCAGATAAACGGGAGTACCACCACCTGGAAGTTCCCCTCCAAGCCATGCACCATTCTGACTTGGAAATATATCGTCGTTCCTTCAATGTCACGGGATCAAAATCCTGGAATTCCCTTCCTAATAGCACTGTGGGTGCTGCACTCATCCAGGCAAGTGGAGAGTATTCCATCATCACATGGACTTCAGCAGTTCAAGAAGGGAGCTCACCACCAACTTCACAAGGGCAAATAGGGATGGGCACCAAATGCTGGCCTAGCCAGCAACACTCACATCCCATGAAAAGAATTTTAAAAAATTTCCATTTAAGGGTCTTATCCCACCACTGGTATGATAGCCATGGTGGAGGGAGATGCATGCCAGTCGGGAAGCCCAGTGATTTTAGCTGCGCAGGCTGGTGCCAGGGAAGGGAGTAGGAATGGCCTACTTTGTGGGCCCTCTGAGCCCATCAGAGGCACCCACATCCAAGGTCATGACCCCCCCCCCCTTTTAACCCTTGCCCCTGGCAACAGAGGGTGCTGGTGAGAAGTGACTGAAGCATTCTGGGAGAAGTCATCACAGCCACCACGACTCAGGAGGGAATCGAGGAGAAGGACTCTTGCACTCAACAGGAGGAAGGGCATCCAACAGAGGGCGCTGGTGAGAAGTGACTGAAGCATTCTGGGAGAAGTCATCGCACCCACCGCGACTCAGGAGGGAATCGATGAGAAGGACTCTTGCACTCAACAGGAGGAAGGGCATCCAACAGAGGGTGCTGGTGAGAAGTGACTGAAGCATTCTGGGAGAAGTCTCAGCTGTGGCTCAGTTCATAGCACCCTCGCCTTTGAATCAGAGGGTTGTGGGTTCATGTCCCACTCCCGGAAACCAAGAACTGTGATTGTACTCGAAAAGAGTTGCAATCTGTGACTGTTGGTAACTCGAACGAGTTTCCTACAGGTAGGAAGTAGACGATAGAGATTCTGGGAGAAGTCATCGCAGCCACCATGACTCAGGAGGGAATCGAGGAGGACCCACTGTCAAAGAACGGAATAGCCCCAAACATTACATTGCTGTAGTGTTTCCATCCCTCCCTCCTCCTCAAACCTAAAAAAAGAGAGAGAGGAAGAGGCAGTGCCTTCAGGTGCACACCAGACCTGTGAGAGGCACTCTTCTGAAAGTGGATTTTAAAGATTTTAAAGAAAAAGCAGCTGATTGGTGAGTAAATCCTGGGAGCAGACTCGGAGGGAGGAGCACTGGAGCAGTGAGTATAAATCTAGCTTACCTTGGGGATTCACGGCCTTGACTCCAGGGAGCAGACCTGGAGGGAGGAGCACCGGAGCGGTGAGTATAAATCTAGCTTACCTTGGGGATTCACGGCCTTGTCTCCAGGGAGCAGACTCAGAGGGAGGAGAACTGGAGTGGTGAGTATAAATCTAGTTTACCTCGGGGATTCACGACCTTGTCTCTAGGGAGCAGACTCGGAGGGAGGAGCACCAGAGCGGTGACCTCGGGCCACAGAGTAACTGAAGCCAAAACTGAAAAAGTGACATCACAGGAAAGCTGTGACCTGATTGGTTGGTAGGAAATATGCACCAAATTTGGAAAAAAAAACACTGCAAAGCTAATTAATAAATTGAATATCTAAGTAGAGATAGCTGGGCAGGTGATGTGCTGTAGCTGTATGATGTGGGAGCTGGCAGATTCCATTACGAGCCACAGTGCCCACATCTGCAGCAAGTGTTGGTTGCTGGAGGAATTCCAGCTCAGAATTGATGAGCTGGAGTCCGAGCTCCGGACACTGCGGCACATCCGGGAGGGGGAGAGTTACCTGGACGCTTTGTATCAGTAGGCGGTCAAACCCGGTAGATTAAGTACCTTAAGTCCGGTCAGTGGTCAGGGTCAGCAGGATGTGACTACAAGTGAGGCAGGTAGAGGGATCCTGTGTTCAGGAACAGAGGAGCCTCAGCTCTTGACCTTGTCCAACAGATACAAGGTACTTGCTCCCTTTGTGGATGAGGAAGAGGGCTGTAGGGAGGATGAGCCAGCTGACCATGGCACCATGGCACAGGAGGCCATTCAAGAGGGGGGAGCAAAAAGACAAGTGGTAGTTGTAGGGGATTCTATAATTAGGGGAATTGATAGCTTCCTTTGTAAGCAGGATCGAGAGTCCCGCATGGTATGTTGCCTGCCCGGTGCCAGGGTGAGGGACATCTCTGACCGGCTTTAAAGGATTTTGGAGAGGGAGGGTGTGGTCCATGCTGGGACAAATAACATAGGTAAGACTAGGAAAGAGGACCTGTTTGGGGATTATCAGGAACTAGGAACTAAATTAAAGAACAGGTCCTCAAGGGTTATAATCTCCGGATTACTGCCCGAGCCACGTGCAAATTGGCATAGGGACGCAAGAATAAGGGAAGTAAGCACGTGGCTAAAGGAGTGGTGCGGGAAATAGGGGTTCCATTTCGTGGGGCACTGGCATCAGTATTGGAACAGGAGGGATCTGTACCGTTGGGACGGTCTCCACCTGAACCGATCTGGGACCAATGTTCTAGCGAAAAGGGTAAATAGGGTGGTCAACAGGACTTTAAACTAGAAAGTGGCGGGGGAGGGAAGGGTAAAACTCCAAGAAGTATGACTAATGGGAAACAAAGCAGCAGGTTACTGTGTGGCAGGGTGGATTCAGCTTCATGGAAAATTATGAAAAAACTGAAAAGAAAGGAGAGCCCAGGAGAGGCTATTAAAGTCTCCAGAACACAAAATAGGACAGAGTGTTTGGAAAGGGCTAGGAATCTAACTTCCAGCACATCAGATAAAGGTACGACAATGAGAAAGGGGACGGGAAATACAGGACTGAAGGTGTTGTATCTGAATGCACGCAGTATACGAAATAAGGTAAATGAGCTTGTGGCGCAGATTGAAATTGGCAGGTATGATGTGGTGGGCATTACGGAGACATGGCTGCAAGGGGATCAGGACTGGGAGCTAAATATCAAAGGATATTCATCCTATCGAAAATATAGGCAGGTTTGCAGAGGGGGTGGGGTTGCTTTGTTAGTAAGAAATAAAATTAAATCGATAGCAAGAAATGACGTAGGGTCAGATAATGTAGAATCTGTGTGGGTAGAGTTGAGGAACCGCAAAGGTAAAAACACCATAATGGGAGTTATGTACAGGCCTCCGAACAGTAGTCAGGATGTGGGGCACAAGATACACCAGGAGATAGAAAAGGTGTGTAAGAAAGGCAAGGTTACAGTGATCATGGGGGATTTCAACATGCAGGTAGATTGGGAAAATCAGGTAGGTAGTGGATCCCAAGAAAAGGAAGTGTATCCCAAGAAAAGGAATTTGTTGAATGTCTACGAGATGGCCTTTTGGAGCAGCTTGTGGTGGAGCCCACTAGGGAACAGGCAATTCTAGATTTAGTGATGTGTAATGAGGCAGATTTGATAAGGGAGCTTAAGGTGAAGGAACCCTTAGAGGAAGTGACCATAATATGATAGAATTTACCCTGCAATTTGAGAGGAAAAAGCTGGAATCAGATGTAACGGTATTTCAGTTGAATAAAGGCAACTACAGAGGCATGAGGGAGGAGCTGGCCAGAATTGACTGGGAGATGAGCCTAGCAGGAAAGACAATGGAACAGCAATGGCAGGAGTTTCTGGGACTAATTTGGGAGACACAGCAAAAATTCATCCCTAGGAATAAGAAGCATACTTAAGGCAACCATGGCTGACAAGGGAAGTCAGGGACAGCATAAAAGCTAAAGAGAAAGCATACAATGTGGCAAAGAGCAGTGGGAAACCAGGGGAGTGGGAAGCCTACAAAGACCAACAGAGGACAACTAAAAAAGAAATAAGAGGGAGAAGATTAAATATGAGGGTAAACTAGCCAATAAGATAAAAGAAGATTGCAAGAGTTTTTTTAGATATATAAAGGGTAAGAGAGAGGCAAAAGTGGACATTGGGCCGCTGGAAAATGACACTGGAGGAGTAGTAGTGAGGAACAAAGAAATGGCGGAGGTACTGAATAGGTACTTTGCGTCAGTCTTCACAGTGGAAGACACGAGTGACATACCCAAAGTTCAAGAGAGTCGGGGGGCAGAGGTGAGTATGCTGGCCATTACCAAGGAGAAGATGCTAGGAAAACTGAAAGGTCTGAAGGTGGATAAACCACCTGGACCAGATGGATTACACCCCAGAGTTCTGAAGGAGATAGCTGAAGAGATAATGGAGGCATTATTGGTGATCTTTCAGGAATCACTGGAGTCAGGGAGGGTCCCAGAGGACTGGAAAATCGCTAATGTAACCCCCCTGTTTAAGAAGGGAGTGAGGCAAAAGACGGGAAATTACAGGCCGATTAGCCTGACCTCGGTCGTTGGTAAGATTTTAGAGTCCATTATTAAGGATGAGATTTCAGAATACTTGGAAGTGCATGGTAAAATCGGGCAAAGTCAGCATGGTTTCATCAAGGGGAGGTCATGCCTGACAAATCTGTTAGAATTCTTTGAGGAGGTAACCAATAGGTTAGACAAAGGAGAGTCAATGGATGTTATCTACTTGGACTTCCAGAAGGCCTTTGACAAGGTGCCGCACAGGAGGCTGCTCAGTAAGATAAGAGCCCATGGTGTTAGAGGCAAGGTACTAGCATGGATAGAAGATTGGCTGTCTGGCAGGAGGCAGAGAGTGGGGATAAGCGGGTCCTTCTCAGGATGGCAGCCGGTGACTAGTGGAGTTCCTCAGGGATCAGTGTTGGGACCACAACTTTTCACTTTATACATTAATGATCTAGATGAAGGAACTGAGGGCATCCTGGCTAAGTTTGCAGATGATACAAAGATAGGTGGAGGAACAGGTAATATTGAGTAGGCGGGGAGGCTGCAGAAGGATTTGGACAGGTTAGGAGAATGGGCAAAGTAGTGGTAGATGGAATACAACGTGGGGAAGTGTGAGGTCATGCACTTTGGTAGGAAGAATAGAGGCAATGGCTATTTTCTGAATGTGGAGAGAATTCAGAAATCTGGAGTGCAAAGGGACTTGGGAGTCCTAGTCCAGGATTCTCTTAAGGTTAGCTTGCAGGTTGAGTCAGTAGTTAGGAAGGCAAATGCAATGTTGGCATTTATTTTGAGAGGACTAGAATATAAAAGCAGGGATGTGCTGCTGAGGCTTTATAAGGCTCTGGTCAGACCACATTTAGAATATTGTGAGCAATTTTGGGCCCCGTAGCTCAGGAAGGATGTGCTGGCCCTGGAGAGGGTCCAGAGGAGGTTCACGAGAATGATCCCAGGAATGAAAGGTTAACATATGAGGAACGTTTGAGGACTCTGGGTCTATACTCGATGGAGTTTAGAAGGATGAGGGGGGATCTGATTGAAACTTACAGAATACTGAAAGGCCTGGATAGAGTGGACGTGGGGAAGATGTTTCCATTAGTAGGAGAGACTAGGACCCGAGGGCACAGTCTCAGAGTAAAGGGAAGACTTTTTAGAACAGAGGTGAGGAGAAACTTCTTTAGCCAGAGAGTGGTGAATCTATGGAATTCATTGCCACAGAAGGCTGTGGAGGCCAGGTCATTGAGTGTATTTAAGACCGAGATAGATAGGTTCTTGATTGTTAAGGGGATCAAAGGTTACGGGGAGAAAGCAGGAGAATGGGGTTGAGAAACTTATCAGCCATGATTGAATGGCAGAGCAGACTCGATGGGCCGAATGGCCTAATTTCTGCTCCTATGTCTTATGGTCTTATGGCCTCTTGAAACCATCCCCTCACCCCTACTCACCAACACCTGCCAACCTGGCCCTGGCGAGACCTCGATCTTACCTCTCAGTCCGAGCTCCTTGGCATAGTGGCACTGCTTGTAATCTCACCTGAGGCCTCCATTCTTGATGGTGCTGGGACTATAATGCTGATGGACATCTGATTGGCTGGCAGCCCCCTAAGGTGGAACTTCCTCCAGACAGAGGAAGCACTTTGAGATGTTTGGTGGGAAAAGCACTATATAAATGCCAGTCTTCCTTTTCTTTTTATATTAATGACCTGGTGTAGGATACAAAACACTGAAGTTTGCAGGTGAGACAACATTGGATCTGAAGTAAACAGTAGGATAGTAAGCACTTGCAAACACTTAATGCTGCTCCTGGCATTAAATGTCAACCAGCAGCCATTGGGATTATGGGCAGGGTTCCCCACCACTCTCAGCAGCCCACTCCCCCCCCACCGGACACTGACTGAGGCAAGGTGGGGTGGGGACTACAGCATTGAGTCCAGCTCAATGTCTCTATAAAGCACAGGGTCCCTTGTGCTGTTTTTTTTTTTAGCTATTTATTAACTTGTCCTTGCCACCTCCAAAGATTTGTGTTTTTAAACTCCCAGGCATCTCAGTTCCTGCACCCCTTTTAAAAGTGTTACCTTTTAATTTCCATTACGTCTCCTCATTCTTCCTTCCAGAATGCATTACTTCATCATTGTATTAAATTTTTTGTCTGCCTGTGTTAAAAGTCTATGGACTCCTGAAATCTGCTTCTATTCTACTCACTGTTTACTCCAGTTCCAATGTTTGTTTCATTGGCAAGCTTCAATATTTGCATCCTATACTAGGTCATTCATATAAAAAGGACAGAAAGACTTTCATTCGAACAGTGCTCCTCACACCCACAGGACATCTCAAAGTGCTTTACAACCAATGAAGGATTTCTGCAGCGTAGTCACTATTGTAATGTAGGAATCACAACAGCTATTCTTTGCACAGCAAGATCCCACAAACAGCAAAGCGATTTTTTTTTTTGTGACAAGGGATAAATATTAGCTGGGGAGAATTCCCCTGTTCTTGTTTCGAATAGTGACATGGGATCTTTCACATCCACCCAAGTAGGCAAATGGGGCCTTGATTTAACATCTCATCCAAAAGATGGCACCTCTAACAGTGCAGCACCCCCCTCAATACTGCACTGGAGTGTTAGCCTTGGTTTTTGTGCTCAAGTCCTAGGCTGAAACTGGAACTTCATGACTCAAAGGCAAGAATTTTTTTTTTATTCCTTCATGGGATGTGGGCGTCATTGGCTAGGCCTGCATTTGTTGCCCATCGCTAATTGCCCTTGTTCAGAGGGCATTTAAGAGTCAACCACATTGCTGTAGGTCTAGAGTCACATGTAGGCCAGACCAGGTAAGGATAACAGATTTTCTCCCCTAAAGGACATTAATGAACCAGATGGGTTTTTACAACAATCAGCAATGGTTTCATGGTCATCATCAGACTTTTAATTTCTGAATTTTTGTTGAATTCAGACTCCACCATTTGCTGTGATGGGATTTAAACCCAGGCCCCCAGAGGATTACCTTGTACCCAGAGGAATATTAGTTCAGTGACAGTACCGCTATGCCACCGCCTCCCAAGATATATTGTCACCCATTGACTCACAGCTGACATTATATCAAAGAGAAGTGTGGTTCTAAACCAATCCCTGAAGAACACCACTGCAACCTTCCCTCCAGTATTAGAGGTGTGCAGACCAGAGTGCCAACCATCTGGCTGTCTCTACTAATCAAAGTAGGAATTTGGAGAGGAAAGATAAAAGGGAAATATTCAGCACTTTCCCGAATCCCCCTTAATCAGCAGAGATCATTAAATCCCTCCAGTTCCCTTTCAGCTCCATCCGTACTTCTTCACCTCACCCTCACCCCATCCACTTCCACTCATTCAACTCTCCTCCTCTCCCTATTACCTCCGCTAACCTTGCCCCTCACATCTTCCTCCTCTCCTCCCCACCATCTTCCCCATTGGGGTTCACTTTCTAACAGAGTGTAATATCGCAGGAGATCAACCAGTTCTGATCAATTTGCAAAACTCATAAAATAATTCCCTTCTACCTTCACTAAATATTTGTGGATTAGTCTAGATTTTCAATTATTATGGTAACAATTCACAATCTGTAAGAATCTAGGTTTTGACATGTTTAGGGCATAAACTGCTCACAGACTTCATGCTTCATTAATTTATGGCTTTGCATCTTTCAAGTAAATTGAATTTGAAAATGTTTTATTCAGCATCGCATAATTCTACTTCGAACATTTCAATACTGGAAGAAACACTGCAAACTATAGGTTCATGCACTTCTGTTTAACCATAGATAGTGAGATTACTGACACTTCTTTTCCTGTCCATAGCACCCCATCTGTGCCAGTTTATGAGGTGTTAGGGACTAGCAAAGGAAGCAGACTTTATTATGGACTTTGGGACCCTAAAGTTGGGGCAATATGGGAAACCCGAACCAGCACATGCCAGCAGCAGTGCCAGCTCAGCAATTTTACTGGGGCAGTTTCCTAACTGGCCACCTCCAAATTCACTGTCCAATTAAGGATAATGGACAGGCTCCCCATGCTACTGGCCCAATCAGAGGGCTGACAGTTCGAAAGTCTCAGTAGCTCCACCAGTTGAGGTAGGCGCTGCTGAGGCAGGTCTGAAATCAAGAGGCCACAGGTGTATATATAAAAATTAAAATGAGAGAGACCAAGCAGGTAAGTATCTTGAGGAGGGACCAGCCTTCCCTCCCCTTGGCCTCCTCTTGGCACATATAGCTCCAATAGTCTCAGCACAAAATGCAATGACACCTCCAACTGAACATAATGGACACTCAAATGACAATATCCCTCTATGTCACTTTAAGAAATAGAAATCTTATACAGAATACTGGGACCTGATGTTGAGCTTTCACTTAATGTGCAGTGCTGATTGTTTTGGCAGGGGAGAGAGGCAAATTGAACTCCTTTATTTATCTCGCCATCTGTCCGTAAGCAGGGGTGTTTTAATTTTTGAAATAGGCAGTGGCGTCTTTCCCCAAACCCTTTGTTTATGAGGTCAATTTTTAAAGCGATTCGCAGCAAACTCTCTTTAGGGTTAAATCAGAATCATTACTTTTTTTTATTCATTTGTGGGATGTAGGCATCACTGGCTAGGCCAATATTTGTTGTCCATCCCTAATTGTCCTTGAGAAGATGGTGGTGAACTGCCTTCTTAAACCGCTGCAGTCCCTGTGGTATAGGTACATCCACAGTGCTGTTAGGGAGTGAGTTCCAGGATTTTGACCCAGCGACAGTGAAGGAACGACAATATATTTCCAGGTCAGGATGGTGAGTGGCTTGGAGGGGAACTTGTAAGTGACTGATGTTCCCATGTGGCTGCTGCCCTTATCCTTCTAGATGGTAGTGGTCATGGGTTTGGGAGGTACTGTCTAAAGAGCCTTGTTGAGTTCCTGCAGTGCATCTTGTAGATGGTACACGCTGCTGCTACTGTGCATTGGTAGTGGAGGGAGTGAATGTTTGTGGATGGGGTGCCAATCAAGCAGGCAGCTTTGTCCTGGATGATGCTGAGGTTCTTGAGTGTTTTATGGAGCTGCACTCATCCAGGCAGGTGGGGAGTATTCCATCACACTCCTGACTTGTGCCTTGTAGATGCTGGACAGGCTTTGGGGAGTCAGGAGGTGAGTTACTCATTGCACGATTCCTGGCCTCTGATCTGCTCTTGTAGCCACGGTATTTATATGGCTAGTCCAGTTCAGTTTCTAGTCAAATTTAACCCCCAGGATGTTGATAGTGGGGGATTTAGTGATGGTAATGCCATTGAATGTCAAGGGGAGATGGTTAGATTCTCTCTTATTGGAGATAGTCAATGCCTGACACTTGCGTGGCGTAAATGTTACTTGCCACCTGTCAGCCCAAACCTGGATATTGTCCAGGTCTTGCTGCATTTGGACATGCCCTGCTTCTGTATCTGAGGAGTCATGAATGGTGTGAACATTGTGCAATCATCAGCAAACATCCCCCCTTCTGACCTTATGATGGAAAGAAGGTCATTGATGAAGCAGCTGAAGATAGTTGGGCCTAAGACAGTACTCTGAGGAACTCTGCAGTGATGTCCTGGAGCTGAGATGACTGACCTCCAACAACCACAACCATCTTCCTTTGTGCTAGGTATGACTCCAACCAGCGGAGAGTTTTCCCCCTGATTCCCATTGACTCCAGTTTTGCCTGGGCTCCTTGATGCCACACTCGGTCAAATGCGGCCTTGATGTCAAGGGCAGTCACTCTCACCTCACTTCATACATTCAAAACCAGGGGATGGGGAAGGTCATACAAGCAGACAAGAAGGAGATAGGAAAGCAAAGAGTTTTACAACTAGGAATAACTTAAAATAAAAAGAAACCCAAAGATATAGATATTAATTCACATGAATGTCAGAGTCCAGTGAGAGTTCCTACATGTAGAGGTCATGGGATCAGCTAGCTGAAAGCAGGAGTTGCAGAATTCCTTTAAAGTTGGTGATGACGTAGCAAGATGAGGTTGGTGTTCAGAGACTTGGTCCGCTCTCCAGGTGATGGTTGGAATCTTTCAAGAGAACCAGGCTTCGAGTAGGTTTTGACTTGAGGCAGGCTTTGTTGTCAGCCTGGACTTCTGCTTTGATGTTGATAGACTGGATGTTTAACAGCAGACTCCCTGAGAGTCTAGGAACATAACATTAAAACTTTCCAAAAGCCAAAGGAGCTTAGGCCATATGGGGATACTCCTTGATGAGTCAGTTTCAGGTAAACAATCAGTTTATATGTCTCTGGTCAAAATCCTTCAGAGATAGGTGGTGGCTGTTAGTGCTTCTGCAGGCATAATGAGTTTTGATGGCCCCTTCTTTGTCAGAAGTCTGCTGTTCCCTTGTTTTGTTGATTGTAATAGGTGTGAAATTCCACAAGATGAGGGTTGAGCTTTGTCCTGTAGTTACTATTGGAAGTTTCCAAAACTGTAACCTACTTGCAAATCATGTGACGTGTAGCAGCCATGTTTTTGGTCCAGCAAAATCCATTTTTAACTAAGCAGAAAATAATATTTGATTTAAACAGCTCATGATCTCTTTCATGTCTTATGGACGTGACATGATGCACTTACAAGAGGAGCTCTATTCAACAACCTTAATGTTTTAACCAGGGATGGCTTGATGGCACTGATTCCAAAAATGGGGAAGTCTCAAATTATCCAGTCGCCTTCTTTTAGGCAGGCTTGATCTTGGGATCGAGGATAACTTGTTTCCACATTGGTTTGATGATTCTAAGATTATTCAACATTGGCATCACAAATCATCTTCTGCTTCAAAAATGTATTTTTGTATCAAATAAAAGCATATCAAATAATTTTCCTGTGCTTTTATTGGAGAATAAAGTGTATCCCACTTTGTGAAACTGTAGAAACAGAGAGCAAGTAAGTGCGCAAACCATTGAACATATATATTTCCTTGAATGATTGAAGCATCCAGCTTCCTCTAGTGAAGCATTCCAGACTCCTCTGTTTCAGCTGTTGATTTCTTCCCCTTCATCTACCCTCAGAGGCCATGGCAAAAGAAGGGTAAGAAAATTAACCAGATAAACTGAGGAGTTCAACCTATGCTCTAGAGGTTAACTAGTCCATTGAGCACCTTCATTTAAATGACGTGTCTGGTAAAATCATTTGTGTTACCTGATGCAAATTGAACACTGCATTTGGTCTAGTGTGTACAAAATGGCTCTCAGGGTTTAAATCGGAAATTTATCGTAGGAATACAAAATTAAACTCACAGACAGATATAGTCTTATTTCCCTAATTCTATGGTTCAATACAAAATTCTAACTTAAAATAGTTCCCATACATAAAAGAGACAACTCAAGCAGTGTAATGGAGAACTGTTTGTAAGAAAACAGCCACTTATAGTTAAATACCACTGCCTCATTGAATATCATTTTATAATGTTCCATGATATTTTCCTCAATTTTTTTCCATTTGATTTTGCCTCAAGGCATGAATTTCAAACATCAAATGACTTGTTAAGTTGCTATTCTGAAGAGAGTTCTGGTGAAATCTGACAGGATGCTCATGAGAACTAGTGAAGTGTATGAAACATCTAATAGTCCTCATTAGCAACAGATTATTTTATCACTTGTAGAAACAGAAATTGGAATTATCAGCTCTTCATTCATCTTGAAATAAGTTATGTATCTGACAGTTCGCCATTAAGTATATCTTTCTTCTTTGATACTTATTTTTTCAATTTTTCTTTACAGTCTCAATCACTTTATAAACATTTATCAGTTCATATTAACATAATAATGTCAATTTCTCATTCTTGCCACATATTTGAAAAGCTTTCCATATTGAAATTACTGGATCATGGATTTGTCCTGCCGCATTGACTATGCATATGGATACTCAAAGTATTTCAAAGTGATTTATTTTGGTCTCTGGTTAGGAATTATCCCAAGTAATTGATTGCTTTCAAGTCCAGTGTTTATAAGAGAAAAAATTACAAATTAAGTAGCTAATAGAGCACATAGACAAAGCAATCCAAATCACCTAAGCGTATATCAATTTTTACTGGTAGTTCACAGTTACTGCATAATGTATTTCTATGTAGGTCTCAGTGTCTTTTGTTATTCATCTTCGTGCAGTTTAATCAATTCACTACAAGAGTTTACAACTTGTCTTAAGCAGGCACTGGGGCAAAGTGAAATAGTCAGTAAATTATACTAGTGAACCCAAACCACAAATCTGCTGAGTTGTTGGGTAATAGGCATAAAGCAGAACATGGTCCATTCTTACTGCTGGCTAAAACAACATGTTACAACTTTTTTGGGTAAGGGGCCAAAGCATGTTCCACAACCATCTGTAATCCCTCAGGTGAAACTCTAGAATGAGGAAGCAAATTAATATACACCCCAATTTCGGTCGTCTTAACTTCATATAGGAAGGCATTGCTTTATATATGCCTTGCATTCACTGTGCAGTCTTGGATGAGTGCATTATAATTCAGGTTGCAATTGTTTCATGCAGACTCCCCCTACTCCTTAATGATGAAACCTTGTCCTCAGGCAAGGAAAGAAATTGGAAATAGAAAGATTTACTACACGGGCTGACATGTGACAACATCATATAATATCTAAACTTCACAATATTATAACTTGCCTTACCATCAGATGTACTCTACTCTTTTAAATCCATCATGTATGGAAAATGTGGATGGACATTGTGTGCTGGATCGATTAGATAAACTATTGTCATAACAATTGTGGCACTTATTTAGTTCTCTACTGAACTCATTTGAATTGGATGACACAAATATGTAGGGCAACACTTGATGGGGGAAGGGGGAGAGTCCTGTGTTAGCTATTTATAGTGAAATTGTAAAAAGAACCCATGCTGAAAATCTTTTTTTCTTAAGGTAAAACCCAACAAGACACTTTTTGTATTCTTAATGCACTTCTGTTGAGACAGTGACTCTACTGCCCCTTAATTAGAGCTCTGGGTGACTGGGACACACATATAGTACTAGCACCTCAACACAGCAATAAGGCGGCACTATAGTATTTGAGGTAATGTCCTTAAATGAGACATGGTCAAGGTTGTGTCATAGGGGATAATAAAGAATCAATGATACTAATCATAAAGTGTAGAGCCCAAAGAATTGGCCAATATTGCTCCAAGGTAAATAAGATGAAATAGCTAGTATGAAGAATACGTACGAACATATAAACATGGAGCAGGAGTAGGCCACCCAGCCCCTTAAGCCTGCCCCGCCATTCAATAAGATCATGGCTGACCTGAATGTAACTTCAACCCCACATTCCTGCCTACCCTGATAACCTTTCGCCCCCTTATTCATCAAGAATCTATCTAGCTCTGCCTTAAAGATATTATAGGCGCTTCCACCACCTTTTAAGGAATAGAGTTCCAAAGGTTCACAGCCCTCTAAAAAATATTTCTCCTCATCCCTCTCTTAAATGAGTGACCCCTTAGTTTTAAACAGTGACCCCTAGTTCTAGATTCCCCCGCAAGAGGAAACATTCTCTCCACATCCACCCTGTCAAGATCCCCCAGGATATTAAAGGTTTCAGTTAAGTCAACTCCTACTCTTCTAAATTCCGGTGGATACAAGCCTAACCTGTCCAACCTTTCTTCATAACATAACCCGCCCATTCCTAATATTAGTCCAGTAAACCTTCTCTGAACCGCTTCTAATGTATTTACATCTTTCTTTAAATAAGGAGACCAGTACTGTACACAATACTCCAGATGTGATCTCACTAATGTCCTGTATAATTGAAGCATAACCTCACTACTTTTGTAATCAATTCCCCTCACAATAAATGATAACATTCTATTCGCTTTCCAAATTACCTGCTGTACCTGCATACTAACCTTTTGTAATTCATGCACTAGGACACGTAAATCCCTCTGAATCTCAGAGCTCTGCAATGCCGTACATTGAACAGATATGTAACCATAGCTGTTGAGTGAAGATTATGAACCAGTAATAAGAAAGAAATATGCAAGAGTA
Source organism: Cetorhinus maximus (assembly GCF_964194155.1). Classification (NCBI taxonomy): domain Eukaryota; kingdom Metazoa; phylum Chordata; class Chondrichthyes; order Lamniformes; family Cetorhinidae; genus Cetorhinus; species Cetorhinus maximus. Next base: position 46,192,078 of record NC_135893.1, read on the forward strand.
TTTACATTTAATGCAAAGTAAGAAGGGGGTGCCATTCAATCAGAAGACTAACAAACTGGGCCATTGACTTTTCATTTCAGGCCATCTCAACTAACAAGATAGAACAAAATAATCAATAGTAATTTCTTTCATTAATGGTTCTGTTAAAACTTGCATTTGTCACATTTACATATTTCTACTATTTTTGATGCAATGCTAAATAATTTTATATTACATCAAGCAGCAAGTTTGAAATGGTTAGTTATGAGTTTCTATGTCAAACCTTGGGGGAAAATAATATTCTATCCACCATCTACAAGGTAAAAGTCAGGAGTGTGATGGAATACTCTCCACTTGCCTGGATGAGTGCAGTTCCAACAACACTCAGAAGCTTGGCACCGTCCAGGGCAAAGCAGCCCGCTTGATTGGCACCCCATCCACAAACATTTACTCCCTCCACCACCAGCACACAGTAGCAGCAGTGTGTACCATCTACAAGATGCACTGCAGCAACTCGACAAGGCTCCTTAGGCAGCACCTTCCAAACCCACGACCACTACCATCTAGAAGGACAAGGACAGCAGATAGATGGGAATACCACCACCTGTAAGATCCCCTCCAAGTCACTCACCATCCTGACTTGGAAATATATCATCGTTCCTTCATTGTCACTGGGTCAAAATCCTGGAATTCATTCCCTAACAGCACTGTGGGTGTACCTACACCACAGGGACTGCAGTGGTTCAAGAAGGCAGCCCACCACCACCTTCTCAATGGCCATTAGAGATGGGCAATAAATGCTGGCCCAGCCAGCGAAGCCCACATCCCATAAATGAATTTTTAGAGTCATAGAGGTCTACAGCACAGAAAAAGGCCCTTCGGCCCATCGAGTATAAGCCGGTCAAACAAGTACCTAACTATTCAAATCCCATTTTCCAGCACTAGGCCCATAGCCTTGTATGCCATGGCATCACAAGTGCACATCCAAATACTTCTTAAATGTTATGAGGGTTTCTGCCTCTACCATCCTTTCAGACAGAGAGTTCCAGGTTCCCATGACCCTCTGGGTGAAAAAATTCTTCCTCACATCCCCTCTAAACCTCCTGCCCCTTACCTTAAATCTATGCCCCCTTGTTATTGATCCCTCCACCAAGGGGGAAATTTCCTTCCCCTCATAATTTTAAAAAAGTACAATTTGCTCTCTTGAGTAAATGTTGACATGGACCAGTTGGCTATGTGATCTTTTCCTTGTTGTAAGTGCTATATTTCTCTATGTAACTACATCACCTAAATCAAGAAATAAAGCTCAGCCAAGCATTGGCTCCTTACACAAGCACTACAATGCCTGAGATCTTCCTAATGGAATTTGTATGCAGATGACTTTATCATGTAACAAGTGGATCCATTTATTTTGAATGAATTTCTATTCCTGCAAAGATGCATGAAGCAGAAATGTGAAATTGAAAGTGAAAGGCAGAAATATATTTTCTTTTAAAAAAATATGGAATTGCTCTAAGGGAAATGAAAACTGTACTGAATTTTTAGAACATTTTTACGCATTTTAATTTTAAGACAGATGTATTTTGTCTACTCATTCTGCTGGAATAATGAATGGTCAGATCAAAGCCATTTCAGGTCATGTCTATTAAAGCTTGCCACCTCATTTGGTTATTTTGTAATGAGGGTTAAATTAGACAACTTCTGAAAAAGGGCAGTACGGGACTAATCTGCATCTGTTCAATACACTGCAAGCAACATGATGGATTGGTGTTGCCTATTGTTTTATATGATTGCTGCATGCAGCCAGTGCTACCCACACTGTTCGTTAGCTGCAAACTTCAGCAGTCTGGCTAGGGCTACTTAAATGCAGCCTGCACTTCTTAAAGGGGAGGTGCACTGTGGCTGCGAGAACTGGTGGGATTTTTTTTTGGAAGAGAGTGAGTGCCAATATTTTCAGACAACGCATTGGAGATTTTGGTGGAAGAGGTGGAAAAGAGAGATGTCTGGTGTCTACAGGGAGGCCCTCCACACAGAGGCTAAAGAGACAGAGGGAAAAAGTAGCAGCGCAGGTCAGTACCAGTTGCATTGCTCCAAGATCATGAAATCAATGCAGGAAGAAGTTTAATGATTACACAAGTTATGGACAGGGAGTTCATCTTCATATGGCATATCCAACCAATGAAGCAAAAGCCTAATCCACTGTAGAATTTTCTACTCCTCATAATAGCCACCTACCAACAATCTCTCTCAATCAGGATGCAATTAACCCTAAAATTCATAAGCTATATCTCACCCTCACACGCTGATCACTGTTGCAAACCTCACACCCACAATTAACAGTTCATATACACTGGTAGCTATTCAACCATGACAGCACATTGTTCAAACATATTGTGGACACTCGTTCACCTCTTTCCCTCTGTCTTGCAGGAGAAGGTGATGCATAAAAGCAGGAAGCAGAAGGAGGACAGTCACATCCCTTGTTCTAACTCCCATGGAGGAGACAGTGATGGCCAACATAGGAATGAATTTCTGAAGTGGGATTGGAAGGATCGATGATGAGGGTGTCTGTATTCCTAATCTTCCTTCTCTCATCCTACTTCCTTTCATCCACAATTTCTTCTGACTGAGAAGCTGCAGATGGTGCTTTTACTTTCTACTCTCCCAGCACCACAACCTAACCCTTATCCCTTTTTCATTGAGAATTAATCAAGAACTGGAGCCATCCAGTCAGTGCAAGATGAGGAGAAAGATACTAAAGATGAAGAGACATCATCACACAGTTTTATGCTGATAGCTAGCACTCAAATCCTAACACTAGGTGTCGTTTAAAGGCTGGGATAAAGGAGAGATTGGCATTTGGTGAGACATCGGGCACAAATATGTCTCCCCAGAAAGAGCAACATAGCAGCAAGCTTACCGGACGGCAAGGTCCCACAGTAATCCTGCTGCTTGGAGTCCAATTAGGGCATTAATGTGCCAGGCTACAGAAAAAGACTGATGAGAGAACAGAGCCAAATGCTAGGTCCACCGGAAAGCCTGCCAGAAAACCTATGCTCAATATTAAGGTGCAAGGAGGAGTTTGGCGCCAACTTGGCTCAAGACTTTGCAGAGCTTGGAGACCATCTTTTCCAACATAGGACACCTTCAGTACACCTGTGGAAGCCAAAATAATGCAGGGTCTGATAGCCAATGTACAGTTCAAGTTGCCACACAAACAGCTTGCATATTTTAGGGCAATGCCACCATGGTTTGGGTACCACTGTGCAAAGAGGCTCCTAGAGCTTCACAGCAATCCATCAATCTGTTCTTCAGTAGGTTACTAGGATTGCTGAACTGATTGGGAGTGGCTTCATGGAGCACAATCCTACAGTGCTCTTTGAGGATGACTGCATTCCAGCCATTCCACCATGCCCTTTCTAGTCTGCCAGTCAGCCCTGACTCTAGCACCCAAAGTTCAGAACTGCTTGTGGTCACTATCCAAGGCCATCTGCAGTCTCCTCAACTGAAGGTCAACGGCCTTCCACCACCCATGCTACAAGCACATGGGAAGAGCTGACCAACGTGAGAAGGGCAGCGGTGGCAGGAAGTAAAAACCAGCGGCAGAGAGCCCCTTCAACCTGTTTCTACCAGTCAGAACCGAAGTGTGACATCAAAGGAAAACAGGTAAGTGATTGGTGGATATCTCTTCCGTGTCTCTTTTGATTGGCCAAGCGGTTTAAATCAGGAGACGTTATTACAGCTGAAGAGTACAGTTAAGAAATTCACTTTTAAAATATTTAACATACTAATTAATTAATTATTTAGAATAGAGATGACTGGGCAGGCGATGTGCTGCAGCTGTAGTATGTGGGATCTGGTGGACGCAGGTGCAATCCACAGTGAGCACCTCTGCAGCAAGTGTTACCTATTCAAGGAACTTCAGCTCAGAATTGATGAGCTGGAGTCCGAGCTGCCGACACTGCAACACATCAGGGAGGGGGAGAGTTACCTGGACACTGTGCTTCAGGAGATAGCTGAAGGGGTTTATAGATTAATTACATCAAATTTGGACCGTGGTCAGGGACAGGACGGTGTGAATGCGAGTGAGGCAGGTATGGGGATCCAGAATTTAGCTTTGGAGGAGCCTCAGCCAGTGCTCTTGTCCAATGGGTACGAGGTTCTTGCTCCCAGTGTGGATGATGGCACAGACTGCAGGGAGGGTGAGCGAACTGACCACAGCACCATGGTACAGAGCACCATTCAAGTTGGGGGAGAAAAGAGAAATGTAGTTGTAATAGCGGATAGCCAGTTAGGGGAATAGATACTGTTCTCTGCAGCAAAGACAGAGAGTCCCGAAGGCTGTGTTTCCTACCTGGTGCCAAGGTTAAGGACAGCTCTTCAGGGCTGGAGAGGAACTTGGATTGGGAGAGGAAGCATTGAGTTGTCATGGTCCACGTAGGTATCAATGACATAGGTAGGATTAGGAAAGACTGAGGGTTCTGATGAGGGATTACGAGCAGCTCAGGGCTAAATAAAAAGCAGGACTACAAAGGTAATAATCTCCAGATTAATACCTGATCCACGTTCAAATTGGCATAGGGTAAATAAGATTAGAGAGTTAAATGCGTGGCTCAAAGGTTAGTGTCGGAGAAATAGGTTCCAATTCATGGGGCATTGGCACCAGCACTGGGGAAGGAGAGAGTTGTTCCATTGGGATGGGCTTCATTTGAACCATGCAGGGAACAGTGTCCTGGCAAATCGTATAACTAGGGTTGTGGATAGGACTTTAAACTAATTAGTGGGGGGGAGGGTTCAATTGAAGGGGAGTTTAAAAAATCAAAAAGAAAGGAGAGAACAGAGGTGCAGGGTAGTGAAGAGGTGAACGATAATCAAAGTGTGACAGGAAGGGGCAGAAAATATAAGCAGAAGAGTGTAGCAGAAATTAGAACCAGAATGAGTAATAATGGTAAAAAGTCAAAACTTAAGGCTCCTTATCTGAATGCACACAGCATTTGTAACAAGATAGATGAGTTGACGGCACAAATAGAAATAAATGAATATGACTTGAGAGCTATTACAGAGACATGGTTGCAAGGTGACCAAGACTGGGAACTCAATATTCAAGGGTATTCAACAATCCAGAAAAAATAGGCAAAAAGGAAAAGGAGGTGGGGTAGCTTTGTTAATTATGGAAGGTATCAGAGCGGTGGTGAGTGATGATAAAGGTGCAATAAATCATGATGTGGAATCAGTTTGGGTGGAAATGAGGAATAGCAAGTGGAAGAAGTCATGTGTGGGAGTTGTCTATAGGCCCCCCCGAAGAGTTGCCTCTCTGTAGGACAAAGTATAAATCGGGAAACAATTGATACGTATAAGAAGGACATTACAATTGTCGCAGGTGATTTTAATCTGCATATTGACTGGACACATCATATTGTCAGGGGTAACATGGAAGGCGAATTTGTAGAATGCATCAGGAATTGTTCCTTAGAGCAATATGTTGCAGAACCTACCCAAGAACAGGTTATTTTTGATCTAGTAATGTGTAGTGAGGTGGGGTTAATAAGCAAACTCATAGTTAAGGATCCTCTAAGGGGTAGCGATCACAACATGATAGAATTTCAAATTCAGTTTGAGGGCGAGCAACTCGGGTCTCAAACCAGTGTCCTCAACTTAAATAAGGGCAATTACAGAGGTATTAAGAAAGAGTTATCTAAAATGGGCTGGGAAAATAGACTAAGTGGAAAGTCAGTTGATGAGCAGTGGCAGACATTTAAGCAGATATTTCATAACGCTCAGCAAAAATCTATCCCGGTCAAAAAGAAGGACTCGATGAGAAGGATGAACCCGTGGTTAACAAAGGTGGTCAAGGAGAGTATCCAATCAAAAGCTAAGGCATACAAAATGGTGGAAACTAGTGGTAAGCCAGAGGATTGTGATTTTTTTAGGAACCAGCAGCAGATGACTAAAAAGCAAATAAAGAGAAAAAAAGTTGATTATGAAAGTAAATTGGCAAGAAATATAAAAACAAACAGCAAGAGCTTCTAGGGGAATTTAAAAGGAAAGAGGATGGTTAAAGTGATCATGGGACTCTTGGAGGATGCGACTAGAAAATTGATAACAGGGAACAGGGAAATGGCAGATAATTTAAACCAACATTTTGCATCGGTCTTCACGGTGGAGGATATTATAAACATCCCAAAGATATCAGATAAGCAAGGAGCTAATGGAAGAAAGATCTTGTAACAGTCTCTATCACGATGGACAAAGTATTTGATAAACTAATGGGTTAAAGGCAGACAAGTCACCAGGACCTGATGGCCTGCATCCAAGGGTTTCAAAGGAAGTGGCTGCAGAGATGGTGGAGGCATTGGTCGAAATATTCCAGGACTCACTGGATTCAGGGAAGGTCCCAGCAGATTGGAAAGTCGCTAATGCCTTTGCAAGAAGGGAGGGAGACAAAAAGCAGGAAACTATAGGCCAGTTAGTCTAACATCTATCGTTGGGAAAATGCTATCATCCATGATTAAGGAAGAAATAGCAGGACATTTAGAAAAGCTTAATGCAATCAAACAAGGTCATTTTTGTGACCAGTTTTGTGAAAGGGAAATCATGTTTGACGAATTTGCTAGAGTTCTTTGAGGATATAACAAGCAGAGTTGGTAAAGGGGAATCAGTAGATGTAGTGTAGTTGGATTTCCAGAAGGCATTCAATAAGGTGCCACATAAAAAGTTATTGCACAAGATAGGAGCTCACAATATTGGTGCTACTGTAGTAGCATGGATTGAAGATTGGTTAACACACAGAAGACAGAGAGTCGGGATTAATGGGTTTTTTTCAGGTTGGAAAGACGTAACTAGTGGAGTGCCACAAGGATCAGTCCTAGGCCCTCAATTATTTACTATCTATATTAATGACTTGGAGGATGGGGGGCAGAGTGTAATGTATCCAAATTTGCTGACAATACAGAAATAAGTGGGCGGGCATGTTGTGATGGGGACATAAGGAATCTGCAAGGGGATATTGACAGGTTGAGTGAGTGGGCAAAAACTTGACAGATGGAGTTTGATGTGGGAAAGTGTGAGGTCATGCACTTTGATAGGAAGAATCAAAAGGCAGATTATTATTTAAATAGAGAGAGACTCCAAAAAAGTGCAACGCAGAGGGATCTGGGTGTTCTTGTGCATGAAACACAAAAAGTTAGATTGCAGGTACAGCAAGTAATCAAGAAGGCAAATGGAATTTTGGGCTGTATTGTTCGGGAGTTGGAACTTAAAAATATGAATGGCCAACAGCAATTGAGCAACTATTCGGGCCTCCACTGCATCTCCATGACAGGAGCCTTATCACAGAGGGTATGTGTGCTGCCATAAGCCAGACTGGAATCAAACATTCACAGATGCAATGTGAGGATCTATGGTGTCTCCTCACTGCATGTCGTCATCATCCTCCACAAATCTAGCAGCTATGAGGGCCTCCCGAGTGCACCTGCCTCATCAGGCTAGTGAAAGGGCCACCACACCCTCATCGCCATCGATGTCCTCCCCTTTGGAGGAGACCTCCAGCTCCTCCATCTCCTCCTCAGCCAGCTCCTCTCCCCATTGCAGTGCCGGGTTGTAAAGGGTGCAACAGGCGATGACGATGTGTGACACCATCTGCGGACTGTATTGTAGGGCTCCACCAGACCAGTCCAGGCACCGGAACCTCACATTCAGCATCTCGATGGTCTGCACCACTAAGTTTTGAGTTGCAGCATGAGCCTCATTACAGCATCACTCTGCTGCAGTCTGAGACCACCGCATGGGTGTCATTAGCCACGGCCTCTGCGGGTAGCCCTTGTCCCCGAGGAGCCATCGCTGCAGCCTCTGTGGACCCTGGAAGACGTCAGGGATCTGAGACTGACTGAGAAAGTAGGAGTCATGGACATTCCCTGGAAACCATGCGCAGACCTGCAGGATGCGTTTGTGGTGGTCGCACACCAGCTGCACATTCAGCGAGTGGAAGCCCTTGCAGTTGACATAGTTGACTCCTTGTTGCCATGGAGACCTGAGCGCCACATGAGTGCAGTCAATGGCACCCTGAACCTGTGGGAATCCCGAGATCTGGGCAGATCCCAGCGCTCTTGCATCCTGACTCTCCTGGGCCCGGACGAAATTCACAAAGTTGTGTGCCCTCCTGAAGATGGTATCCGTGACCTCATGGATGCATTCATGGATGGAGGCTTGTGATATCCCATAGAGGTCACCTGTGGAGCCCTGAAAGGAGCAAGTGGCGTAAAAATTGAGTGCCATGGTCACTTTCATGGCCACTGGCAGTGGATGCCCTCCATGTCCCTGTGGCGCCAAAGCCTGCAGTAGCTGGCAGATGTGACCGACCAGTTCCCTAGACATGCGCAGTCTTCAGGGACACTGATTCTCAGTCATCTGCAGGAATGAAAGGCGGTGTCTATAGATCCTGCGTGTTGCTAGGCACCAACCAGCAATGGTTCACTGTGGCTCTTCAGCTGTGTGTGTGGGAGCCCCAGCCACCCCTTCTTCCGGAGGGTGCTTCTCCTCCCTCTCCCCAGCCAGGAGCCTCAGTCACTCACTTATCCTTTGTCTCTGCTCTCTGTACACCACGATGCATACAGATAGTTCACCAGGCTTCATGCTCCTGATGTACTCCTCCCGCAGAATGAAAGAGAGAGATACGTGGTTAGCGTGGGTGTACTAAGAATCTCTCTTTAGTTAAGTCTGAAGGCTCCTTAATGCATCCTGGAGAGTGCTGGCCACCACTTGGATGGCCAGAGTTTAGTGCACTGCATGGCTGCCCAAAACCCCAACCACCTCCTCCCCACTGCACCTGACTGATTGGCGGCAGCTTTGCCCACTGGACTGCATGCTGTGCTCTCAGCTCAGGCACAGACATTCTCCTAACCCACACTGCAAGGCTGCACTGTTAGCTTGAACCATGGGGGAGACTGGTCCAAACCGGGATGATGACATTGTAAGGGGCTGTGAGCGCCTCCACCAGTGACTGCTCCATGGCCAACTTTAGCAAGGAGATTGTACAATGTGCCCAGTCATCCAACTGTTCTGCAGTCCACTAAAACACTCATTAGTTTGCGGCCTGTGCCCGAGGGGTGAAAAGCTCTGGAGCATTTGGTGGCACTTTCATGCCTCTGCATTGCTTGAGTGGGCAGATAATCTAGAGGCCTGACTCCACACATGTCAATGTGATTGCATTTGAACTGTCTCAGCTGCAGAAGAATGGTCACTTTATACAAGATTTCCCTAACGCGTGGCCACTTTCCTCTCCCCCACCCCTCACATACATGTGCACCACCTTCAACCGCAGGACAGCCTTTGCCCCCACCCCCCTCCAGTGCGCCTCAGCCTTGAAGTCCAACAGGTGACCCAGGCAAGCGCTGCACAATGTTACTGTGCACTCACCTCTGAGTTCCCCTCAAAGTGCAACATGCCTTATATATGCTGTTGTGAAACATGTCAGCATGGGCAGGCAATACAGCCAGGGGTGGGGGAAATGCTTCCAGCGGGCTGGCCTTATAATGATATGCAGATGTATTACAATGAGGTTCCTGACGTCTGATGGCCATCAATGGGCTGAGCAGACGATCACAAACTCTTTTCACAATGTCGTGAAACCAATTTCTGGCCTTCTCGCCATATTGTCTGCTCACGCTGCAGAGCATGCCCGATATCAGCAGGCACAGAGTATTCTGCTGTATATATGATGACAGTTTTTAATCACAACAATTTATGTGATTCAAAGACAGTGCAAGCAGTGGTCCTCAATGAAGCTGAAGTAAGAGAATTGCTTCCTAAACACCCTAAACTGATTTGGCCTCCTGCTCAGAGCCTTTCTCCCCTTCTCCTCCTTCTTCTAGCAGCTTGCCCTGCTCTGCATGGCCTCTTCATTCTGTTACAATAATGAGGTTTGTAAAATCATTATGTTTCGGGACTGTGCCTTTAGTTTAGTGTAAAATGAAGGAGATCCACAGGTCACTGAAAGTGGCAACGCAGGTGGATAAGGTAGTCAGGAAGGCATATGACATGCTTGCCTTCATCGGCAGGGGTATTGAGTATAAAAGCTGGGAAGTCATGCTGCAGCTGTATAGAACCTTAGTTAGGCCACACTTGGAATATTGCGTGCAATTCTGGGCGCCACATTACCAGAAGGATATGGAGGCATTGGAGAGGGTGCACAGGAGGTTTACCAGGATGCTGCCTAGTCTGGAGGTTATTAGCTATGAGGAGAGGTTGGAGAAACTCGGATTGTTCTCACTAGAGCGACGGAAATTGAGGGGCGACTTGATAGAAGTTTACAAAATTATGAGTGACATGGACAGATTAGATAGTCAGAAGCTTCTTCCCAGGGTGGAAAAGTCAATTACTAGGGGACATAGATTTAAGGTGAGAGGAGAAAACTTTAGAGGAGATGTGCGGGGCAAGTTTTTTACGCAGAGAGTAGTGAGTGTCTGGAATTCGCTGCCAGAGGAGGTGGTGGAAGCAGGTACGATAGTGGTGTTTAAGAGGCAGCTTGACAAATACATGAATAGGATGTGAATAGAGGGATATGGACCCCGGAAGTGCAAAATATTTTAGTTTGACAGGCAATATGATCGGCGCAGTCTTGGAGGGCCGAAGGGCCTGTTCCTGTGCTGTACTTTTTTTTGTTCTTTGTTCTTTGTCATGTGACCTGTGCTGAAGTCTGCCTGACAACATATCTGGATGATCAAGTTGCTAAAGATTAAAGGAAGGCCTATATTGTTTCACTTGCATGAAGATGCAAGGTACTTTAACAGCACTAGCAGCCATTAGCCGGTAAATTTAAAGGTCCCAGCCACTTTGCCAAGCTAAAAAGAGAAGGTATGTGTGTAAGATATGTAGGTGAGGGAATAGGGTGAGTCTGGAGGTCAGGTGGGAGTTTGGTAAGGGAGTCAGGGGGGTGTCAGGGTAGTCGTGGAGTGGGAGAGGTTGTTTTTTTTTATTCATTCACGGCTTGTGGGCTTCTCTGGCTAGGCCAGCATTTATTGCCCATCCCTAATTGCCCTTGAGAAGGTGGTGGTGAGCTGCCTTCTTGAACCGCTGCAGTCCATGTGGTGTAGGTACACCCACAGTGCTGTTAGGGAGAGAGTTCCAGGATTTTGACCCAGTGACAGTGAAGGAACAGCGATATATTTCCAAGTCAGGATGGTGAGTGATTTGGAGGGGAACTTCCAGGTGGTGGTTTTTCCCATGTGCCTGCTGCCCTTGTCCTTCTAGATGGTAGTGTCGTGGGTTTAGAAGGAACTGTTGAAGGAGCCTTGGCAAATTCCTGCAGTGCATCTTCTGGATGGGGCACATTGCTGCCATTGTGTGTCGGTAGCGGAAGGAGTGAATGCTTATGGATGGGGTGCCAATCAAGTGGGCTGCTTTGTCCTGGATGGTGTCAAGCTTCTTGAGTGTTGTTGGAGCTCCACAGGTCCAGGCTGGGGTAGGGGGAGGTGGAGGGGGGGTCGGCCATGGGAAGCTAGTCAGGGGGCGGAGGTTTGGTGGGGTCAGGGAGGGTAGTTGGAAGTTTGGAGGATAGTCGGGGGTCAGGGGTGGGGGAATAGTCAGGGGGTGGGAAGTAATTTGGGGTTGGGAGTAGTCAGGTGGTCAGGAGGGTGGTGGGGTGGTTGGGGGGGTTTGGGGACAGTCGTCGGGTGGTGCATTGGGGAGACATGTGGGGAGAAGGGTTTGGTGGTCAGTTGTAAAGTTACCCAGAGACTGGAGCTGGTTTTAATCTTTCTAACTTTTCCTGCGTAACTATTCCACTAAGTGAGTTGGAACCATCCAACGTCTCCGACATTAAGTTGTAGTTTCGGAGGTTTCCAAATGCTGGGGGATTGCCAAACAGAACTTGAAACTTCCCTGGCAATTCCTGTGTAGCCAGTGCATGGGGACTTCCGAGTGGTCCTCCAGAGCCTCTTCCGGAGTACTTCCGGGGAAACCACCCCCCCCCCCTCCTCCCGGGGAAGTGAAGATCTGGGCCAATGTTTAGTGAAAGCAACATTACACACTGATTAACATCAGAATCTGTTGGTTCTGCATACTGCCAGCAGTTGTTATGTGCACATGCCAAACCCTTTTACCAAGATGGCATCTGGCATGCCTCCTGTCAGATATATGCTCACATCTTCAAGCATTAGAAGGCCACTTAGTACCTAAAAAAAATGTGTTACACATCTCAAATTCACATTATTGTGCTCAGTGGTCTCTCCATAGGCTGTTTGCACTTTTGTTCATACAGTAAATTCTGGCACCGTGATGGGTATATGTACTAGATTTTTGACTCTGTATTATCCATCAAGCCCAACAGTTCACTATCCACTAACTGTTGTTCTTAGATTATTATGTAAAAGAGCTGTGAAATCACTGATCTGGGTGACAGTCATTTAAATATTGTGTACTTGAGTAACTGCACAAATGATGATGTCGCTTGAGCATTTATGACTCATGTGCCTGAATTTTTAGGTTGGCTGGTGGGCACAATGGCCAGGCCCGGGATTGGCCAAGGAACCAACTCACGCTGGCTGGCCAATTAGCAGCCAGCCAGCGTGAAGCGTGTGCTTAAATGTTCAGCGCTGCCGGGGTGGGGGTGGGAAGAAGGCAGGCCCTGATATCAGTTCGTCGGGCGAGTGCTGACAGAAAGCTCCCTGAAGGCAGAAAGCTGCCTCAGGAGCTGAAGACTTTTAAAGCATTAAATGAAGTTTTTAAAATCAGGAAAAAAATGAGCAAGCATCACAATCAGTCACTTGAACATATACATTATAAAAACACTGCCCATAGGTTTTTCTTTTTCTTTCATTTACTTTCGGAAACTCCGTGGATGAGGTTTCATGAGAAATGCAAAGCCCGCCTGCCCGATTCGCCCATCCACCCACCGTGAGGTTGAGTTTTTCAGTCCATTGCAGAGTTTTATTTGGAGCTGGTGTACTTGGTCACCACCTTCATCCCTTCCAACACAGCAGTTTGGACGGACCATGAAAAATCAGAGACAATTGCACCTTTAATTACCTTAATTGGCCTCTTAATTGTCGGCTGGCACGCTTCCGACTTTTGCATGTGCCTGCTGACTGAAATTTCACACAAGTGCGGTATGACGTTAGGACGCTCGCCCAACATCATCTCGTGCAATTTCGCGCCCGATCGGGTCACACCAAGCTAAAAATTCTGTCCAAGGTGTTGTTAGGTTTATTCAATGACGATAGCATTGTCCTGAAAGAAATGAACAAAGTGGGTAATATTTGGGCGGCCTTGTGTAGAAAATCTATGCTGTACAGGTAAGTCACAGGAGGAAAAGGATTGAGGAGCTTCATTCACTTAGTAAGAATTTCAGTTGCAGATTGGCACTGCATGCAGTCAATCTATCAATTCAGCCTTTCGATCTGAAAAACATACAGTTGGAACATGTAGTCTATTGAACGGAAGGACATAGGCTGATAGGCGAAGAGTTTGCAATCCTGTGCTTGCAATAGACAGCCAGATTCACCAGCCAAAAGCTAGAAAATTATGGCGACAATGTTGTCTCTGACCCATTCTCCATGAAATGCAACTCATTGTCGGGGCACAGCATCATGTATTCACCATTAAAAACTTAATTCTTTGTTAAATAAAATCTGCTAAATAAATTCACTTTTATATTTACTTTGTTGAAACATTTCACAGTATTTTGTGGGAGTGAATTTCTTTGTAATGTAGTAACTGTTATCTGAGTATATGTGGCAGACATGTATCACATACCATGAATCTCCACAAATAGCATTGCCATAAATGACAAATTAATCTCTTTTATGGTGTTGGTTGAAGAAATGTGTCAAAGCACCAAAATTACCTACTCTGAACCAGCAAGTAGATAAGTTTCTGTTCAATCTATCTATGTAGGACAGCATTATAACTCCAGTTCTGGAATGAATTTTTCGCTCAGCTCCTTCACTCAGGGCAAAGCCTTAAAGGAAGAAGGGTTACAAACCGAATCAAGGCAACCATTCTTCAATATATGTTTTTGTATGAAGTCTTTCTATATTTTCTTTGCAATTTTAAGTTTAATATACTGTACACAGCTAGGTTTCTCAATCCAGATATTGTATTAGAAACACATTTCAAAATTGTAACTGTATTAATAATTCACATCTTTGGTCAATCCAAATAAATACAGCATTATGTTTGCAGAATTCTCCAGTAAAGTTTAATTGAAGGTCAGGTTAATATCAGTGCCCAAATTCAATGTTTTTCCACATACTCAACTTGAATATAAATTGTATACATTAGCATCACTGACAGATAGAAAATAATATGCTTACTTTTTCAAAGGGTGTTTTTCAAGTACCAAAGGACAGTTCATACAATCAGAAATTAAATGTACAAAAAATTACTGTCACTTAAAAATATTGTTGAAATAAATTTTTTGAATTCAATAGGCAAGCACATTTGGCGTGATTCTGATGCTACTTAGTGTAGCTGGCTGAATATTGAGTAGTTCAGTAAATGCTATTGAGAGAACAAATAGTTGTTTCTGAATTTGGGTGGGATGATCTTCAGCAAAATTTTCATCCCAAGCATCTGAGCTGGATGCAAACTCAAATTCCAGAGACGAAACATCACTGAACAAGCCCAAAGCACCATCAAATCCTCACAGTCAAATATCTTCAAATCCCACAGGTTGTGGAGAATGTTGATTTTTAACTCATTAGCATTTCGAATCATAGCACAACTTTGTAGAATGCATTCTGGACAGATGGTTTTCACTCAACTATGAACTTGGAAACCTTTTTCTAATTATTACAAATTGTGTGGTTTTGTTTACATATTTTCTATGTTTTAGTTGGTGCTGCTCTAGAATATGTTAAACAGCTTTTCTTTAAAAAAAATAGCCCAAGGGACCAGCTGGAACAATGTTGGTCTTAATTCCGATTTGTCACAGCTGCTTTTGATCAAGTGGCAGTGACAACTGGGGAATTAATCTTCAATCATAGAACTTACTGACCTTTAAAATTAATAGGAAACCACCAAACTAGTTTCACTAAAACAACTAATTTGTCAGTCGGGATAAATAGTGGCTGGAGCAGCACTTTATTTTTACCTTTTTAAGTGTGATCAGCAGTGATTCCTAGGGGATCTATCTTCAGACCACAAGTGGAAATCTAGTGTGCTAATAATCATTTCTTTATGTGGAAGCATTGGCAACAGGAACAGCTTGTTCAGTATTTGCACAGGAAATATTTAAATGCATGGAAATGTGTCAATCAATGTTCTGCTGGTGGAATATCCACTGGTCTCACTCACTTGTCTCAGCACCCAGACATCAATTCATCACTGATTTATATTTATATCTACATCAACCTGAGCAAACCTTTAACTTTAACCCTAGTTTTCCCAACTGTTCTGATAATGAATAGCCAGTATGGATTTTAAAAGATAAAATCTTGCTTGACCAACCTTATTGAACTTTTTGAGGATCTGTCATAGAGAGTAGACAGTGATAACATCACAGATGTAATTTATCTGGATTTTAAAAGGCCTTTGATAGGGTTTCCATGCTAGATAAGGTCAGAGAATGTGGAGTCAGGGGACAAGCGGCAGAATGGACAGAAAAAAGAGTGTGGAAGTGAAGGATCATCATTCAGTGACAGAAGCTGGGAAGTGAAAGCATTTCGAAGAAGAATCAAATTAGACTCGAAAAGTTAACCCTGTTCCATTCTCCATAGGTGCTGCTGGACCTGCTGAGTTTTACCAGCACTTTATGTTTTATTAACAAAAGTTGCAACATAGATTAGCAATTCAAGTACCAGGATAGAGTGCTATGGGGATAGCATTGAAAAATAGGGATATTATACTAAACCTGTCTCAGACCTTGGTTAGACCACACTTGGAGACTTTGTGCAGTTCTGTTCACCATATTATAAAAGGGATATAGAGGGACTAGAAAGGATACACACAAGATTTATGAGGATGATACTTGAAATATGTAGATATACATATCATGAGATGATTGACAAGCTGGGTCTCTTCTCTTGAACGAAGGCGACTGAGGGATGACCTAATAGGGATTTTAAATTCTGAAAGGTTTTGATCGAGTGGGTACAGAAAGAATGTTTTCTTTTGTGTGAAGGGTTCTCAAAATTCCCACATTTTTCATATCATCAACAAGGATATGGCTTTTAGACTTTTACCTGAAACCAGACAACGAGAGGAGACAGAATACGCATTCTTCCCTTTAAAACAATCAATACGAAACTAAAGCCCATCAAAATCTTGCATAAGTAATCGCTACTAACTACTAAGGCAGGAAGACAACAATCAATGCAAATTATGCGAACCCATCAATACTCCACATATACAATGGCTTTCAGTTCAAGACTAGTTACTGGGACAGGAAGGCAATGATAAACGTCATGCGAGCCCATTAAAAACAACGAGACAACAATCAAATGGGGAAGCCCACCAAAATCAAACAAAGAACTAACCTTGATTTGGATTGAGATAAGAATTTTTTTTTAAAACTGTATAACTGGGCCAGCAGATCTGAGTGTGAACAGTTTTTTTGGGCAGTGACACAGAAGGGTGGGCAGTTTTGAAAGCAGTTTTGGACAGGGACACAGAAGTGAGCAATTTTTGAAAGCAGTTTGTTTTTGGGCAGTGAGGAGTTTAAACAGGGAGCTGAGCCAAGTGGAAGAAGGAGATCTGGAGGTTTGCAGGCCCGCAGGCAACATCACGGCGAGGGGCATGGGGTGGCAGGCTCAACCGAAGACAACAAGGCCGCAACCGCAGCCCTCCACGAAGATCAACCACCCACAACCGCGCCCTCCACCCAACTGAAGAACCTTCACAGATTCCACAGACCAGAACCACGTGGGGATGGCAGGCCCCAGAGGACACAAAGAGCGTACCCCAAAACTGAAACTGGCTTACCTGGCTGGATTTCGAACTGTCAAGGAACCCTGGTTGGTGAGCATGATCCCTGACCTCTCCTAGTTCAATTTAGTTAGGCTTTGGGGGTGGGACAAGGGTAAGGGGATTAGTAGCGTGATTTTTCCCTCGTTATGCCGTGTGTTCCCCATTCTTAACTAAGTGTACTTTGTAGGTCTGTGTAATCTCAGTGTAATCCTAATGTTATAAATTCATTTGTGACTTCAATAAACCCAGTTTTTTTTCTTGCACCAAAACCAGTTGTCTGCACTTTGTCACAACCCCCAAATAAGTCCAAGGTCTAGAACCCAGGGAGTGGAAGCGATTCGAACCGCTCAGAAGTCAGAGGTGGAGCTGACACACACACCGCCAACCCCTACGTGTGGGGAAGAGCATAACGAGAGGCCGTCAGTATAACATAGTCCCCAAGAAATCCAATCAGGAATTCAGAAAGAACTTCCTTCCCCAAAGAGTGGTGAGAATGTGGAACTCACTGCCACAGGGAGTGGTTGAAGCAAATAACATTTAAGGGAAAACTAAACAAACATACAAGGGAGAAGGGAATCAAGGGTTACAATGATAGATTTAGATAAGGAAAGATGGGAGGAGGCTTGAGTGGACCATAAGCACTGGCATAGTGGTTTGCTATATCCTATGTAATCTTATGTAACGTAATCCTCCCTAATCCCTGTGTATTTCAAAGTGTAGCTATTTTATTTTTATTCTTTCATGGGATGCTGGCGTCACTATCTAGACCAGCATTTATTGCCCTATCGATCTTGATCTGTCTTGATCTTGCAGGTCTGAGTCTGAGTAGCTTAGTTTCCCTAATTCCATTTACATGCAGGTGTTAGCGGTCACTCAGGGATCAACCCCATCAATTCTATTTCCTCTTTCCTTCCCTTTTACCTTTTCTCTTTACCTCTCTCACAATCATGCTGCCTTTATTTCTCTGCCCTTGATTACTCTAGAAACCCCAATCTTTTAGCACTCATCACTCCTACCCTCCTACCACTATCAAAGGCTTTACTCCCTATTAAATAATCTTATAACTTTTCCCTGTGTCTCTTTTGGCCTTCCTAAAGGGGCCCAGCTCGGTACGCATCACTGCTTCCTAACAAGCAGGAATGCCAATCACCCCATTCTACTCTCTCCCCATCCAGCCCAAACACTGGCTAATCTTGTCAGCCTCCTTCCCATCTTAATCACCGCTCCCTGCACTGGCCTACTGGACTCTGCTAGTGGATGGGCTATCAACACCTTCGCCACCTCTCCCTCGAGGGCTCTGGCGATCCATAACCTTGTTCTGGAAGTGACCACATTGACACCATGGCCCTGAGATTGCTGATGGTCAGTGACACCTATCTTCCTTGGATATTCCCCACCTGGCATATCTTCCACCACTGTCCCCACTCAAACAGTGGCAGTGCTGGTATACCCCTTATCACTAAATCTTACCTTGGTCTGCTTTTCTATTCCTCAAACAACCTTTGAGCATCTCTCCTTGTTCCACCCTTCATACCTCTCATTTAAAACCCAGGTTCTGTATCGTCCACCCAGATATCACACCATCTTTCTCATTGAAGTATTTTCTTTGCTTTCTTCCCTCAGGCTTTGCAATTAATGACTTTTCATTCTTGGTGATTTCAACCTCCTTCTCACCTCATCTTGCAATCTCTCCTCCATCCTCGATTTCTCTCTAAATATTTCCCTGCATATAACACTAGGTGTAATTTTCCAAGCCCGCTGCTGTCAGGCATGTTTGTCAGCATGGGCCAATAATATGGCGACAAGGCCAAAAATCGGTTTCACAACGTCGTGAAACCAGTTCGCAATTGTCTGCTCTGCCCGTTGATGGCAGGCCGCTTTTCCCACTTTCGGATATCAAGAACTTCATTGTAGTATATCTGCATATCATTATAAGCCAGCCCATCGGAATCATCCCCCCGCCCGCCCACCACTGGCTCATCCGAGCACGTTGGCGTGATTGCTTGCTGACGTGTTTCACAACAGCATATAAAAGGCGTGCACTTGGCAGACTGCACTTCGAGGGGAACTCGGACGTGAGTGCACAGTAACATTACGCAGCATTTGCGAGGGCCGCCTGTTGGACTTAAAGGTTGAGGTATGCTGGGGGCGCTGGGGAGCAAGGGCTCCCTGTGGTTGAGGCGAGGTAGGAAAGCGACCACACATTTGGGAAACCTTGTATAAAGCAACTGTTCCTCTGCAGCTGAGATGGTTCAGATGCAGCCACATTGACATGCGTGGAGTCGGGCCTCTAGCTTATCTGCCAACTCAAGCAATGCAGAGGCATGAAATTTCCAGCAAAAACTCCAGAACTGTTGAACCCTCAGGCACAGACTGCAAACTAATGAGTTTTAGTGGACTGCAGAACAGTTGGACGACTGGGCATGTTGTACAATCTCCTTGCTAAAGTTGGCCATGGAGTAGTCACTGCTGGAGGTGCTCACAGCCCCTTGCAATGTCAGCATGCCGGTTTGAACCAGTCTCCCCCATGGTTCAAGCTAACAGTGCAGCCTTGCAGTGTGGGTTAGGAGAATGTCTGTGCCTGAGCTGAGAGCACAGCATGCAGTCCAGTGGGAAAAGCTGCTGCCAATCAGTCACGTGCAGTGGGGCGGCGGTGGTTGGGGTTTCGGGCAGCCATGTAGTGCACTAAACTCTGGCCATCCAAGTGGTGGCCAGCACTCTCCAGGAAAGGTTAAGATGCCTTCAGACCTAACCAAGAGAGGTTCTTAGAACACCCATGCTAACCCATGCTTCTCTCTCTTTCATTCTGCAGGAAGAGTGCAGAAGGAGTATGGAGAGGGCAGAGGTGAAGGAGAAGAGAGTGACGGAGGTGCCTTGCTGGGCTGAGGGAGGAGCAGCACCCTCAGGAAGAAGGGGTGGCTGGGGCTCCCACACACGCCGCTAAAGAGCCACAGTGAACCGTCGCTGGTCGACGCCTTGGGACACCCAGGATCTACAGACGCCGCCTTTCATTCCTGCAGATGACAGAGAACCAGTGTTGCCGAAGACTGCGTATGTCTAGGGAACTGGTCGGTCACATCTGCCACTTACCGCAGGACTTGGCGCCACAGGGACATGGAGGGCATCCACTGCCAGTGACCCTGAAAGTGACCACGGTGCTCAATTTCTACACCAGTGGCTCCTTTCAGTGCTCCACAGGTGACCTCTGTGGGATATCGCAAGCCTCCACCCACAAATGCATCCATAAGATCACAGATGCCACCTTCACGACGGCACAAAACTTTGTTAATTTCACCCGGGACCAGGAAAGCCAGGATGCAAGAGTGATTAGTTATGCCCAGATCTTGGGATTTCCACAGGTGCAGGATGCACCTCACTCATGTGGCGCTCAGATCTCCATCGCAACAAGGAGTCAACTATGTCAAACGCAAGGGCTTCCATTCGCTGAATGTGCAGCTGGTGCGGACCCACCACAAACACATCCTGCAGGTCTGCACGGTTTCCAGGGAATGTCCACGACTCCTACATTCTCAGTCGGTCTCAGATCCCTGATATCTTCCAGGTTCCACAGAAGTTGCAGGGTTGGCTCCTCAGGGACAAGGGCTACCCACATAGGCCAATAAGACCATTAGACATAGGAGCAGAAATTAGGCCATTCGGCCCATCGAGTCTGCTCCACCATTCAATCATGGCTGATAAGTTTCTCAACCCCAATCTCCTGCCTTCTCCCCGTAACCTTTGATCCCCTTACCAATCAAGAACCTATCTATCTCAGTCTTAAATACACTCAGTGACCTGGCCTCCACAGGCCGTGGCTGATGACACCCGTGCGGTGGCCTCAGACTGCAGCAGAGCGACAGTATAATGAGGCTCATGCTGCAGCTTGCAACTTGGTGGAGCAGACCATTGGGATGCTGAAGATGAGGTTCCGGTGCCTGGACCAGTCTGGTGGAGCCCTGCAATACAGTCCGCAGAGGGTGTCACACATCATCATCGTCAGCTGCACCCTTTACAATCTGGCGCTGCAATGGGGAGAGATGTTGGCTGAGGAGGAGATGGAGATCTCCTCCAATAAGGAGCACTTCGACGAGGGTGCGGAGGTCCTTGAAGGCGATGACAGCGATGAGGCCATCGCACTGGCCAGACGAGGCAGGTATGCTCGGGAGGCCCTCATAGCTGCCAGATTTGTGGAGGATGATGATGACATGCAGTGAGGTGACCCCATAGATCCTCACATTGCATCTGTGAATATTTGACTCCAGTCTGGCTTATGGCAGCGCGCACACCCTCTGTGAGAATGCTCCTGTCATGGAGATGCAGTTGAGGCCCTAATAGTCGCTCAATTGTAGGAAGATGATGACAACATGCAGTGAGGACACTCCGTAAATCTTCACATAGTCTCTGTGAATGTCTGACTCCTGTCTGGCTGAGGGCAGGTCGCTTGCGCTCTGTGATCTGGGTTATCTCATAGAGATGCAGCCATGAAACTTTAAACACACCTGATCCTTTGTCCACCTTCAGTACCTGAGCCCTTCAGGAGCACAGTGTCACTGGTCACAGATGCTGAAGAAATGGGGGCCAGCCCCACATTAAAGGTGCTGAGAGCACACAGAGAGAATGACGGAACTCTGTGACGCCTGCCCACTACATTCTGGCAGCAATGACCAGAACCATCGAGGTGCAGCCATCAGTAATGTGTCCAGGGAATGTGAGGCTGGACCATCACTTTGCTCTGAAGGTTACACAAAGCACAGAGAAGAGGCCCTGGACTGAGACACCTGCCTTTATCTTGTGTAGGAACCAAGGTTTCACATCTGAGTGACATGAACACTGTTCATCAGAACAAGGAGCCATTGGCAGGGAGACATTCTTGGGAGTTTAGTGACAATAGTGAACATTATGTACAAGTGATTAACACCCGTGCCCAGGCTGTGCTTCCTGACTGGCCTCAGCTACAGCTTGTTACTGCTGAGCTGTGAGTTGTTGCTTGGTTGAGCTTGATGCTGGCTGTGGCTGTTCCTGCTGCTGTGAGATTTCCTGTGGCTGTTCCTGCTGTTGTGGGATTTCCTGTGGCTGTTCCTGCTGCTGTGGGATTTCCTGTGGCTGTTGCTGCTCCTGTGGGATTTCCTGTGGCTGTTCCTGCTGCTGTGGGATTTCCTGTGGCAGTTCCTGCTGCTGTGGGATTTCCTGTGGCTGTTCTTGCTGTTGTGGGATTTCCTGTGGCTGTTCCTGCTGCTGCTGTGGGATTTCCTGTGGCTGTTCCTGCTGCTGTGAGATTTCCTGTGGCTGTTGCTGTGGGATTTCCTGTGGCTGCTCCTGCTGCTGTGAGATTTCCTGTGGCTGTTGCTGTGAGATTTCCTGTGGCTGTTGCTGTGGGATTTCCTGTGGCTGCTCCTGCTGCTGTGAGATTTCCTGTGGCTGTTGCTGTGAGATTTCCTGTGGCTGTTGCTGTGAGATTTCCTGTGGCTGTTGCTGTGAGATTTCCTGTGGCTGTTGCTGTGGGATTTCCTGTGGCTGTTGCTGCTGCTGTGGGATTTCCTGTGGCTGTTCCTGCTGCTGTGGGATTTCCTGTGGCTGTTCCTGCTGCTGCTGTGGGATTTCCTGTGGCTGTTCCTGCTGCTGTGAGATTTCCTGTGGCTGTTCCTGCTGCTGTGGGATTTCCTGTGGCTGTTCCTGATGCTGTTTCCCTGTGGCTGTTCCTATTATTGTGTTGCTGCCTTCCCTCAAGATTCCTTCCATCCTCTGAGTTGCTGGGGACCTGGAGCCTGCAGGGCCTGAGGCCTGAGGCCTGGAGGAGAGGGAGAGGGGGAGAGGGAGAGGGAGAAGCAGAGGGAGAGGAGATGCTGCTGCTGCTGCAGGACAGGGAGGCAAGGACTGTTTGGTTTAATATCCGAGGTGGGTGTCTGGACTTTAGTTTGGTGGGGGCTGAAGACAGCCGTGTGTTTGGTAGGGGGAGGAGAGAAGACCACTGCAGACATTTGGGGGAGAAGGAGTGTGTGTTTGTGTGTGTGTGTGTGTGTGTGTGAGTGTTGCTTAAGATCTTGCCCCTCCCGTTCATCGCTCCGACTGAGTCTGAGTTCAGGTAGCTGGTGCTACCTGGTGAAGAGGGGCAGGGCTGACTCCTGTGTGCCAGGCAGTACCGGCTGCCTGGTGAAGACATCACCATCCCCCTATGGGAAGAACATTGAGGCCCCCACCCACATTCCACTCCACTGAGTGACACCCACCTACCCTTCACCCTTTCCCTCCTGTGTCCCTCTGTCCTTTACCCCTCCCCCTCCTCTCCTCTCTGTTTCTGTCATCCTGGAGGGGGAGGTTACACCATCCTTTCCCCCCTCTCCCCGGGGTGGGATATTGTTGAATATGGAGCTGGGCGTGTATGTTGCTCAGCCGGCCTGGCCCGGGAGGAGTGCACTGAGGGGGGTTTTACTGTGGAATATCAGGGGGCTGCCTACAGGGCTTCTGGACTGTGGAGGGTGTGCGGTGCCAGGCCTGAAAGCAGGTGGAGCACATCCGTAAAAACTGCCCCATCTCCAAGTCCACCAGCACCATCCAGGCAGCTGCAGCTGGCATCGCCACCCCTCCCCCCACCATCACCCCAGTTCCCTCCCCACAAGGGGAGGTGCCACCGGCAGCCACCGCCATCTCGGCTGCCGGTAAGACGGGGGGAGAGACCCCGCACCGTAAGAAGGAGCGGAGGAAGCGGAGGAAGACATGCCAACTGGAGATGGCCCCTCAGAAACCCCAAAGCCGCCCTGATCCCCAGACCCCTGAAAACACGGGGGTAAAAACATCATCCGGCCCCAGCGTCGTCCCCACGCGGGCTCCTAGGCCTGTGTGTGCCTCAGTGTCATGTGCTGGGCCCAGCATCATCCCCACATGGGTTCCCAGGCCCATGTGTGCCTCAGTGCCATGTGCTGGGCCCAGCGTCATCCCCACGTGGGTTCCCGGGCCCGTGTGTGCCTCAGTGCCATGTGCTGGGCCCAGCGTCATCCCCACGCGGGTTCCCGGGCCCGTGTGTGCCTCAGTGCCATGTGCTGGGCCCAGCGTCATCCCCACGTGGGTTCCCAGGCCCGTGTGTGCCTCAGTGCCATGTGCTGGGCCCAGCGTTATCCCCACGCGGGTTCCCGGGCCCGTGTGTGCCTCAATGCCATGTGCTGGGCCCAGCGTCATCCCCACGTGGGTTCCCGGGCCCGTGTGTGCCTCAGTGCCATGTGCTGGGCCCAGCGTTATCCCCACGCGGGTTCCCGGGCCCGTGTGTGCCTCAGTGCCATGTGCTGGGCCCAGCGTCATCCCCACGCGGGTTCCCAGGCCCGTGTGTGCCTCAGTGCCATGTGCTGGGCCCAGCGTCATCCCCACGCGGGTTCCCAGGCCCGTGTGTGCCTCAGTGCCATGTGCTGGGCCCAGCGTCATCCCCACATGGGTTCCCAGGCTCATGTCCAGAGGGGCTGGATGAGGTGGCAGGGGCCTCACTGATGGAGGTCTCCCCAGCCCCCAGCCTACCCCGGAGGGGATGCCACGGAGGGAGGGGACCTCATGACTTATGAAGTCGGATGTGTCCCCTCCCCCAGTGAAGTGGTGATGGCGTCTCTGCCCCGCAAGTCCTTGCTCTGGCCCCTGGGGGGAGCTCAAACCCCCGACCACTCGCTGCAGCCCCCTGAGTAGGGCACCTCGGTGAGGGTATCACCCTTGCGGTGGTGCCCCACCCCAACCTACTTTGTACCCTGCAGAGCCACCTGGCCCACCAGGGGACTGCAGCAGTCCCTTCATGGCCCCGACCGCTGGGTCATCGGGCGGCGGTGGTGAGGAGGGCCTCCCGGCTCCATCCCAACCTTCAGCACCGGTCACCTCAGTCCTGGGTCCAGAGCTTCTTCTGGACTTGCCAGGCGACCCGGGAGCTCCAGGATTTTTTAGCAAGTAATCGCGGTCGTCGAGACAGGGTCCAATCGGCCCTGGACTCTGAGCTGCTGCCGCCCTTTAGCCCATATCCCCAAGAGGAGACCAGAGATGGCCCCTGTGCCCTTGATCCTGGGGGTGGGATCGAGGTGGAGGTGGAGCCGACTGGCAGCTCCAAACCAGCCCCCGTACTCAATACGGGGGAGGGGCTGGAAGCTGGAGGCGATGACCTGGAGGAGGGCGGAGTTTCGGTGGTGAGCACCAGGAACGACTTAGCGTCATTGTCGGGTGAGGTGGTGGATCCCCTGGTGCCTCCCACTGATTCTCCCCTCATCCCTTTACGGGGGCTCCAAGATTTTTTAGCGAGTAATCACGGTCATCGAAACAGGGTCCAGTCGGCCCTGGACCGGTGACATTCTTTCCCCCTTGTGTTCTGGTCTGACCGTGAGGCCCTCAAGGCCCCTGGGCTGGACCGGACGCTAAGAGGAGGGTCCACACGTTTCTCACTGGGCTCCTGAAGGAGAGGAAGGATTAAAATATTCCTCTCCTTCTTACACTTTGCATTAGGTGATGGTAACACATTCTCCTGACAATGAAGACTACCATAGCCAGCCTCAACACCCACAGCAGCAGGGACGCACAGCGCAGGTTCCAGAACTTCTCGGTTCTCCGGGATGGGAAGTATGCGGTGTGCTTCCTGCAGGAAACCCAGACCGTTCCAGGAGACAAAGCTACGTGGCTCCCGGAGTGGCGAGGGGGTGTCTACATGAGTCCCCCAGCCTCCAATTCTGGCGGGGTGGCTATCTTGTTGGCCCCACATTTTCAGCCGGAGATCTTGAGGGTCAAGGAGCCGGTGCCAGGCTGGTTGCTGCACCTGACTGTGCGCCTGGGGGGTGCGGGGATCACTTTGTGAATGTGTACACTCCCCTGGGCGCGCAGCAGCAAGCGAGACTCTTTGAGGAAGTGTCCACTCATCTCGGCTCCATCGACGCGGGCGAGTGCATCGTCCTCGGGGGGGATTTAAACTGTACCCTCGAGGCCCGGGACCGTCACGGTACCCAGCACCGCTCACTCGGTGTGAGTAAGTTCCGGGACCTGGTCGGGTCCTTCGACTTGGTGGACGTCTGGCGAAATCTCCATCCTGATTCCAGCGTTTTCACCATTGTGTCACCTGGAGTTGGAGCGTCCAGACTCAAACTCCTTTACGTTTCGAGGGCCTACGTGTCCTGCGTTCAACCATTTTCTGTGCAGCAGGTGCCGTGCACGGACCACCTTCTGGTGTGGGCGGAGCTCACTCCGTTCTGCGCTTGGACGGAGTCTGCGTACTGGCCCTTTAACAAGCTGCTGCTGGAGGACGAGCGGTTCCTGGGCTCGTTCCGTCGTTTCTGGGCCGGCTGGAGAAGGAAGCGGGGAGGCTTCCCCTCCTTGAGGCTCTGGTGGGACGTGGACAAGACTCACATCCGCATTTTCTGTCAGGAGTACGCGAGGGGGTCGACAAAGAGGCGGAAACCCAGGGTCAAGGAGTTGGAGAAGGAGGCGTTCGACCTGGAGGCAGGTCTCCGTCAGCCCGATGCGGACCCGGCCCTGCGGCTGGTGTACGATGAGAAGAAGGGCGCGCTGCGGGACCTGCAACTCGTCGGGTCCCGGGGCGCGTACGTGAGGTCACGGATCCGGTTCCTCAAGGACCTGGACCATGGCTCCCTCTTCTTCTACTCGCTGGAAAAAAGGCACGGGGTCCGTCAGAAGGTCCTTACGCTGCTGGCCGACGACGGATCCCTTGTCTCCGATCCGGAGGGCATCAGGGCCATTACCCGAAACTATTACACTGCCCTGTTCTCTCCGGATCCGTCCAGCGAGGATGCTCGCAGAGTTTTGTGGGAGGACCTGCCGCAGGTCGGCCCGGAAGGCGCCGGAAAGCTTGACTCCCCGATAAGTCTAGGGGAGCTGACCGGCCCCCTCGACAGCCTCTCCGGGGCCAATCCCCAGGACTAGACGGGCTGACCGTGGAGTTCTTCAGGGCGTTCTGGGACGTCCTGGGGAGCGACTTCGCGGGGGTCCTGGGGGACAGTATCGCAACCAGGGAGATTCCCCTTTTGTGGTGC
Source organism: Cetorhinus maximus (assembly GCF_964194155.1). Classification (NCBI taxonomy): domain Eukaryota; kingdom Metazoa; phylum Chordata; class Chondrichthyes; order Lamniformes; family Cetorhinidae; genus Cetorhinus; species Cetorhinus maximus. Next base: position 46,218,957 of record NC_135893.1, read on the forward strand.
AGGGCATTGCCCTGCTGCCTAAGAAGGGGGATCTTCGCCTCCTTAAAAACTGGCGCCTGGTCTCCCCCCTCAACACGGATTACAAGATCTTTGCCAGAGCCATGTCTTCTCGCCTTGGCACCGTGCTGGACCACATGATCCACCCTGACCAGTCCTGGGCCGCACCATTTATGACAACATTCATCTGGTCCGGGACGTCATCCACTTTTCCCAGAGGACTTGACCAGGAGAAGGCGTTCGACAGGATGGTTCACGAATATTTATTCAGGACTCTGCAAACATTTGGGATCAGGACACATTCTGTCACCTGGATCTGACTTCTATACGCTGCCGCAGAGTGTCTAGTTAAGGTTAACGGGTCCCTGACTGCGCCCCTTCACTTTGGGAGAGGGGTACGTCAGGGCTGCCCCCTGTCTGGCCAGTTGTATTCTATCTACGTGGATCCTTTCCTGCGCCTCTTGCGGAGGAGGTTGTCGGGATTGGTTCTGCGCGGGCCGGGCATCGGGTTGGCCCTCTCGGTTACGTCAATGACGTGCTCCTCATGTTCACTGACCCAGCTGACCTGCCGAGAATGCACAAGTGTCAGGAGGTCTACTCTGCCACGTCCACTGCCAGGATCAACCGGGGTAAATGTTCTGGACTCCTGGTCGGTCAGTGGCAGATGGAACCCCTACCCGAGAAGCTCAGGCCTTTCTCCAGGAGCAGGACCAGCCTCCTCTACCTGGGGGTCCATCTCTGTCCTGCTGAGGAATCCTGGCCGGTGAACTGGCAGGAGCTGGAGGCCAAAGTCAACACTCGCCTGCAGCGCTGGACAGGACTGTTCCGAGTGCTGTCTTACTGGGGTCGAGTTCTGGTCATAAACCAGCTGATTGCCGCCATGTTGTGGTACCGGCTGGTCACTTTGACCCCTCCCCCAGACTTTGTCACGAAAATCCAGAGAATGTTCGTTGACTTCTTGTGGGACAAAAGATTGCACTGGGTCGCTGCTGAGGTTCTGAGTCTCCCGCTTCGGGAGGGCGGTCAGGTGCTGCTGTGCCTTCGCATCCAGGTGACGACTTTCCGCCTTCAGGCCCTGCAGCGATACCTTTACATCAAGCCCCCTTCCGAGGTGGTGTGCCCTGGCGACGTATTTCTTCCACCAGGTGCATGGCCTGAATTATGATGTGCAGACCCTGTTTGTAGACATGAGGGGCCTTCGTGGCTCCTTGCAGGTGTTGCCCGTCTTTTACCAGGACCCGATCAAAGTCTGGAACATGGTTGCCTCGCGACGCAGCTCTCCCTTGTCAGGAGTAGCGGCTATTGTCAGAGAGCCGCTGCTCAGGAATCCGCCCCTCCGCCCTTTTCAGTGGCTGGCAGAGAGGAGGGCTGTGGTTGCCGGGGTAACCAGGATCGGGGATGTGCTGGGTGGCGGAGGAGTGGGCTGGATGATTCCACAGGAGTTGGTGCATCGCCCGTCTGTGGACGTCCGGCTCGCGGCCAATGCCATTCAAGACCTCAGGACGGTCGTGCTCGGCCCCGACATCATTCTGGGTCTCGAGGTGGCGCAGGTGCCTGGTGGTCTTCCATCTGAGCGTACACCTGTTCGGACGGAGTTCCACATTGGCCCCAAGCCCCAAACCCTCCCTCAGGAGCTGGTGCCCCACAACCTGAGTCACCTCGGGAAAATGCCCTCCATGTCATTTAGAAGGGGTTTCCTGTATGGGCTGCTGCTGCACACCCTTCACTTCCTTGCCTTCGCCCACTGCCCGGATACGCCCTGGCGTGCCTTGTTGCCGTCCGGTAGCGGAGGTCCTCAGTGGGGGGCTCTCTATGGGAGTGTCTCCCCCTTTTCCATCGGGGACCTGGGTGGAGGGTGTTGCACGCAGCAGTCCCATACAACCGCAGGATGTGTCGGTTCACAGACTCCCAGGATACCTGCATCTTTTGCGGCCTTGTGGAGTCCGTGGACCACGTCTGTGTTAATTGTTGGAGGCTGCACTCCCTTTTCAGTTATTTAAAAAATCTTTTACTGTTGTTTTGTTTGCACTTCAGCCCCACGCTCCTGATCTACGGACACCCGGTGCGGAGGGGGGGCCGGGAAGGGGGATCTCCTCGTGAACCTGCTCCTGGGCCTGGCCAATTTTGCCATTAACAGATCCAGGCAGTGGGCGATCGAGGGGGTCGTCCGACCCGACTGTCTGCCCCTCTTCCGCGGCTATATTCGCGGCCGGGTGTCCCTGGAGAGGGAGCACGCGGTGTCTGCCGGCACCGTCGAGGCCTCCCGTGCCCGGTGGGCACCACGGGGACTGGGGTGTTTTATCGACCCCCTTAATCATATTTTGGTTTAATGTTTGTAAGTTTCCTTTATATTTTGTCTTTGTTTTTGCAGTTTCCCTTTAAGGGGCTGCTTTGACTTTGTCCCTCATTTTGTTAATTTTGTTTAATTTGTTGGACTCAAAAGTTTTAATTTGGTGCCTGGCATGAGGACGCGGTGAGCTGATGGCGTGGCGGGAGAATGAAAGTCCACCCACCATGGAAATGGCATGTTTCCTGGGAATGCATAATTAATGAGGTGGAATTGGGACAATACAGCATGATAAGCCACCATTGCAGCCAACAGGTAAAATGTCCTTTTTCCTTCCTGCTATTGCACTTAGTGCAAATCTGGGACGAATCCCACCCTCTTTTTATGTAACCCCTAGAAACTAATAACTTTAAAAAGAGTTTACTTGTGATCGATGGAAAGAATTGTGTGACAAGTTCTCACGTTTTAAGATTCTTACTGTAACAAACACATCAAAATAAACATAGACTAAACATTACTTAATAAGCAACTAATATGCTAAACTACAGGAAAGGTGCTTCCCCATTAACTAATTAACTCAACCAAAAATACTTTACGACCTGTTTGTATGTTTTTTTTAATTCATTCGTGGGATGTGGGCTTCACTGGCTAGGCCAGCATTTATTGCCCATCCCTAATTGCCCTTGAGAAGGTGGAAGTGAGCTGCCTTATTAAACCACTGAGTCCATGTAGTGTAGCTACAGCCACAGTGCTGTTAGGAAGGGAGTTTCAGGATTTTGACCCAGTGACAGCTAAAGAACGGTGGTATATTTCCAAGTCAGGTTAGTGTGTGGTTTGAAGGGGAACTTGCAGGTGTGCTCCCATGTAACTGCTGCTCTTGTCCTTCTAAGTGGTAGAGGTCGTGGGTTCGGAAGGTGCTGTCATAGGAGCTTTGATGAATTTCTGCAATGCATCTTGTACATGATACACACTGCTGCTCCTGTGCTTTGTTCATAGAGGGAGTGGATGTCGAGGTGGTGAATGGGGTGCCAGTCAAGTAAGCTGCTTTGTCCTGAATGTTGTCGAGCATCTTGAGTGTTGTTGGAGCCGCACTCATCCAGGCAAGTGGAGAGTATTCCATCACACTCCTGACTTGTGGACAGGCTTTGGGGAGTTAGGAGGCGTGTTATTCTCCACAGAATTCCCAGCCTCTGACCTGCTCTTGTAAGTATTATATTTAATTGGCTGGTCCAGTTCAGTTTCTGGTCAATGGTAACCCCGCCCCCCCATCACAGGTAATGCAACCTCTAATCATTTCCTTATGTTGCTCTCCACCCACAATCCCCTTCCCTATCCCAACCTCACTCCTTTCTGTGTCTACTCCTGAATCACACATGAATCATTTGCCGCTCTATTTTCAAGTTCCTGCCACCTAGTATTTGGTCCTCCATTCATAATAACATTGCTACAGCTCCCAATCTGCCATTCTCCTCCTCCACATTTGATGCACTTCTTCTCACCAAACCATTACTCTCTTTTGCCCTGGTCATTCCCCTGCTGCACTTCCTTAAGCCCAAGGAGGTGCAGATTTAAACCAGGTGATTCAGCCAATCTTAATTCACCTCTTTTCATGAACTGAAAACAAGGGAATCCGTTTTTTGCTTTCACAACTTTATCCCTATGGATGATGAGTAATGAAGGTGCTATTAAATTAAATTAAATTAAATTACATTAAATTAAAACACTTTCAGAATAATCCCATAAATTAAAAGAAAACCAGAAAGACCTGTTTGAATGTTAAGTTTACTGTTCATATACTGCTTGTCTAGATGTTGATCCTCAGACAAAGGGTGAACTAATGCCCACTTAAGGGCCTAAATCTGCCATCGTTCAAATACAATGGGCAGAGAGAGAGGCCTGCACCAACATGTGATGACCCTGCGCCTGCTGGTCAGTGAAAGAGGGAAAGGTAACTCCTTCCTGAGCCTCTGGTGCCAATCAAACACCCACTCCCCCACCCCCAAACAGTCCACGCTGCCCCTGTCTTGCCCAACATACCCCCATCCCACTCACTGGATCCTGTCAGCTTGGTCCAGCGAGATCCCAGACTTACCTGTAGGTTCGGCTTCGTGGTTGAACCAGCAGTGAGCTCAGTGGCGCTGAGGCACTGCTGAACTGTCAGCCTCCAATTGGCCAGCAGCTCCATGGAGACGGTCGGAAGTCTCACTTCATACTAATTAAGGGCTGTCGGTTGAAAAATTAAAATGGAGCGAGCTGGCCAAGTGGAGACGGGCTCACCTCAACATTGACACTGGGGTGTGGGGAGCCTGCCTTCAGTATATAATCCAACCCCAGGCCTCTCATTCTTACCTGGAGGTCCAGCTACACAACCTGAAGGGCTTCTGTAAGGTCAACTCTCAAGTGCACAGGTATCAGCTCCTCTGAGCAATCTTCATCCTGTCCACAAGGGGTTCTTGACCTTTATGTAATGGCCTTGGAGGAAAGAAGAATGGGGTTATATTAATGATGGTACTTTGAGAGCATTAACCTGCACATGAAATATTTAGTAAGAGTTGTCAATGTACTGAGGCTACTGAAGGTGAAGTTACTTTGTGGGGATATGGGTGTGAAAGATTAATGTTGACTTTCCTCGTGTGAATGGAGTAGGACTGAAAAAACAATGTGAGAGGGGTGCAGTGTATTATCTGGGTGAATATAGCCGTATGTTTACCCTTTCTGTCCCTTGTTGAACCACTTGCGGCACTGAATTCATGATGGCTGGGTCACACTCCTGCTGCTGACCGCCTCTGCCTTGTCCAGTCATGGTTCTGGGTGTGACAAAAGACTTCTTTCTCCCACTGCCTCTGTCCTGTTCCTTTCTACCTCCAAACAGCATACCCAAAGCTGGAGCTGGAAAACATGGCGTCTTCTCCACTTATCCTTCAGCTTCCTGCCTCTTCTTGCAATAATGCAGCCCTACAAGCCTCCTCCATTTTATCTCTGAACAAGTTCTTTAAATAGCTGAGGGAAATCGTGCCATGCAGGTCCAAGCCAGGCCTGCACACACACAATCAAGGTGCAAATGATAATGAGGCATTCCCGTTGAATTTTGACACCCCTACACATCCCATAATTTTGTGTGTTCATTGTCCACTATCGCCACCACAAGCCCCTCTGTTTACAGGCAGTATTTAATGGAGGTGACAGGGGTCTTGCCCGCCAGCTGGAGAGCTGGTAAGAGGTTGGCATCACCTCTTTTTTGGGAAGGCTCGCCAAATTAAGTGCCATTCTGACAGTGGCAGGCCATCTCCAGGATCAAGGACCCCAGGAGCAGGAGTCCCACCTGCCAAAAGCTGCTGGCCAATCAGAGGCTGGCAGCTCTCTCAATTGCTCCAAGAAAATTACAATTTCTTCCATTACAGTTGACACAAGCTCTTAAAAACTCTCTTCAAACTTTCTTAAAAGCAATTAGATTCCACAGACCTTTTAAAGAAATTATAAATTTTCCTTACCGGACTGCTTCTGGGTCAAAGGTCATCACAATACCAAATATATAAATATTAGAATAATGTTAATGCATTTGATCTTAAAAAGTACAGTGGCTCGAGGTGTTTTTCTTCCCCCATCATCTCTTGGCATTATTTAGCAAATGATGGTATATCTTCGAGTGGTATCCATTTTGGCCCCTTTATAGCCAGCAAACCTGACCATGTGTAACATGAACTGCAAGCGCAGAAAAAACTGGAAGTTAAAATTGCAGAATTGAAGCCAGTGTCATGAGGTAGATATCAAGGTTTTGGAATTTTAATGTCAGTGGACGTTATTTTCATCCATTGGATCTTACTTTCTTTCACTGATTTGTATCTTTTTTTCAGCACCTGGCAACCATAGAAAAGTTCAGCTTCTATTGGTTCCCATCACCCCAGAATGTCCTTATTCAACAATGGCCACTCCACACCTAAAGAAAGAACTGGGCAAGGAAGATGATGGTTGGGCGTGAGTGTGTAATGGAAGCAGAGATTTCCTGTTTGTATTTTCTAATAAAGAAATAAATTCACAAATACATCCAATCAGGAACTCAGGGAAAATCATCTTTACCCACGAAGCAGTGAGAATATGGAACTCACTACCACAGGGAGTGGTTGAGGCAAGTAGCAGAGATATATTTAAAGGGAAGCTAGATAAACACATGAGGGAGAAAGGAATTAAAGGATATGCTGATAGGGTTAGATGAAGTATTTTCATGTTTGCCAATAACACAAAACTAGGTGGGAGTGTCAGTTCTAAGGAGGATGCAAAGAGGCTTCAAGGGGATATAGGCTAAGTGAATGGGCAAGAACATGGCAGATGGAATATAACGTGGAAAAATGTGAAGTTATCCACTTTGGTAGGGGAAACAAAAATGCAGAGTATTTCTTAAAGAGTGAGAGATGGGGAAGTGTTGATGTCCAAAGGGACCTGGGTGTCCTTGTTCATGAGTCACTGAAAGCTAACATGCAGGTGCAGCAAGCAATTAATCGGAAATGGTATGTTGGCCTTTATTGTAAGGGGATTTGAGTACAGAAGTAAAGATGTCTTGCTGCAATTGTATAGAACCTTGATGATACCACACCTGGAGTATTGTGTACCTACTTAAGGAAGGATATACTTGCCATAGAGGGAATGCAACTGAGGATCACCAGACTGATTCCAGGGATGGTGGGATTGCCCTATAAGGAGAGATTGAGGAAACTGGACTATTCTCTAGAGGTTAGAAGAAAGAAAGGTGATCTCATTGAAACATGCAACATTCTTACAGGGCTCAACAGGGTAGAAGCAGGAAGGATGTTTCCCCTGGCTGGTGGGGTGGGGCGATGGGGGTGGTGGTGGTGGGGGGGGGGGGGGGGGGGGGTGCTCTAGAACCAGGGGACACAGTCTCAGAATAAGGGATAGGCATTTAGGAGAGAGATGAGGAGCAATTTCTTCACACAGAGGGTGGTGAATCTTTGGAATTCTCTACCCCAGAGGGCTTTGGCTCAGTCATTAAGTATATTCAAGTCAGAGATGGATAGATGTCTAGCTTTGAAAAGGTATCAAGAGATTAGTGGATAGTGCAGGAAAATGGCATTGAGGTAGAAGATCAGCCAAGATCTAGTTAACTGGCAGAGCGGGCTCGAAGGGCCCAATGGCCTACTCCTACTCCTAGTTCCTAAGTTCCTATGCTTAACAGCAGCTGAAGAGGTGGAGGGTGCTGCTGGTATGACACCTATCCGAGGCCCAGGATTGCCGATAAACCCATGCACAGATGAGTGATGGCTGGCGGGGCGGTGGCGGGGAGCGGTGAGGGTGTTGGCAGCATGGGCGAGTGGTGTGACTCTCAGAGGATTCCCCCTTTCCCTCAATGCCGTTCCCTCTGTTGGGTGCTAAGCGCCTTTGGAAAAGGGACTCCCTAGGAGCCACAAGTAACCCCGCACAGGTTTGGTTGCTATCCTCCCAACATGGTGAGTCCCCCACCCGCCACTGGGTGAATACCAGTGGTGGTGGGGTGGGATGAGGCCCTTAAGTTGGTATTAATTACCCACTTAAGGGCCTCAGTTGGTGGTAGGGAAGGAAGGCTGCCCACAGGCCTTCCTGCCCTGGATTCAATCAGGGCAGTGGTGGGAAAATGGCAGAGTCCTCATCCTCCATCCCCCTGCCCTATTAAATGCCCCTCCCACTATCAAACTCATCACAGGGAGGGCATTAAATTCTGCCCTCCATTGCTCCATTAACATGAGGGCCATTGTTCCTGACACCATAACAACTTATTTTATGAAAGTCAGCTCTTACAGAAGACTCATATTTGTTATTGGAACATCCTGCTTGAAAGTGCAACTTATACATGGTGGAACATTCTGATAATAATTGGAATTGTACCTGTACTTGATTAGATCAATTCCCAAATGTCTCATGTTCTGTTTCCTTTCCTGTTTATTTATTTGACCACTAATTAGTTCCTATCTCTGGCCTGGTTAGAACTGATACCTTGATAAGCACATGGGCAAGCATGTTTGCAATTTTATACCCTATGTTGTGGCACAGCACATTCTTATAATGCTACACTAATGTGGTGCACTACTAACTTATTTTTATTTAATATTGACTAAATTTACTTCCACCATTTTTAAAAGCCATTTGATAAAGTGCCACATATTGTACAAAATTGAAGCCCATGGCATAAAATGGACACTAGCAGCATGGATACAAAATTGGCTAAGGAATAAAAAACTAAGGCCAGAATCATGCACTCCAGTTGGCGGCAGGTATCATGGCGGGTTTGAGTGGGCAATATGGTGAGATGGCCAAAAATCCAATTTGCAGTCGTCCACTCAGCCCATCAACGGTGGGCAACATTTCCTGCCCTCCAACGTCAAGAACTTACCTTTAATGTGTTTGCATCTCGTCATTGTGCCTGCATGCCGGAATCTTCCCCCAACGTCAAATTTACCACCCAGATCGGTGTTAATTCAGAACTGCCTGATTTATGACTACCTGGCGAGCTGAACTTCGAGGGGAACTCGGAGGTGGGTGCACACAACGTTGTGCAGCACTTCCAAGGATCACCCACAGGACATCAGGGAGGAGGCGCCGCACATTCGTGGGGGGCACAGGCATGTCGATTTTTCCCGCCTGCTTTTCAGCCAGGGCAAGGGCTCCAATACAGGCGGGGCTGGAGTGGGGTTGGGACTGGGTCTGGGGATGTTTGGTGGGCAAGGCAGCACAGACTGAAAGAAGTACACAAGCACGTGCTGGGGGTGGGGTGATGGTGAAGGAAGAGGCCACACACTTGGAGAAGCTTGTCAAAAGTGAGCATTCTTCTGTAGCTGAGACCGTTCAGCTGGAGCTCCAGTGACATGCTTGGAGTTGGGCCTCTGAAGCTTTTCTGTTCACTCAAGCAACGCAAAAGCATGAAATTGCCACCAAATGTTCCAGAACTTTTCACCCCCTGGGGGCAGGCTGCAAATTAATGTGTGTTTTAGGGGGCAGCAGAGCAATTGGACAACTGGGCAAGCTGTACAATCCCCTTGCTAAAGCTGGCCATGGAGCAGTCACTGGTAGAGGCGCTCACAGCCCCTTACAATGTCATCATCCCGGTTTGGACCAGTCTCCCCCATGGTTCAAGCTAACAGTGCAGCCTTGCAGTGTGGGTTAGGAGAATGCCTGTGCCTGAGCTGAGAGCACAGCATGCAGTCCAATGGGCAAAGCTGCTGCCAATTGGTCAGGTGGAGTGGGATAGAGGTGGGTGGGGTTTCGGGCAGCCATGAAGCACACTACACACTGGACGTCCAAGTAGGGGCCAGCAGTCTCTGGAATATGTGAAGGAGCGTTGAGACTTAACCAAGAGAGGTTCTTAGTACACCCATGCTAACCCATGTGTCTCTCTCTTTCATCCTGCAGGAGCAGAACATCAGGATCATGGAGAAGATTGCGATGGAGGCACCTGACTCGCCAATGGGAAAAGCATCATCCTCAAGGTGAGGGTGCAGCAGGGCCTTGTGCGCACGCACTGAAGATCGTCAGCGAGCCGTCACTCATACACCCCTCGCTAGACCCAGAGCCTATAGAAGGTGCTTATCATTCCTACAGGTGACTGAGAACCAGTGTCACCAAAGACTGCACATGTCTAGGGAACTGGTCGGTCACATTTACTGCAGGATTTGGCGTCATGGGGACATGGAGGGCATCCACTGCCAGTGGCTGTGAAAGTGACCGTGGTGCTCAATTTCTACACCAGTTGCTTCTTTCAGGGCTGCACAGGTGACCTCTGTGGGATCTCACAAGCCCCACCCACAAATGCAGCCATGAGATCACGGACACCATTTTTGCGAAAGCACCACAACTTTGTGAATTTCGACCAGGATCACGCAAGCCAGGATGAAAGAGCCCTGGGATTTGTGCAGACTTCTGGTTTTCCACAGGTGCAGGGGGCAATCGACTGCACTCACGTAGTGCTTAGAACTCCGTGGCAATGAGCAGTCAACAACATCACCCGTAAGGGCTTCCACTCACTGAATGTTCAAGTGGGCGGCCACCACAAACACATCCTACAGGTCTGCACATGATTTCCAGGGAGCGTCCACGACTCTTACATCCTTAGTAGATCTCAGATCCCTGACATCTTCCATGGTCCAGTGAGGCTGCAGGGTTGGTTACTCGGGGACAAGGGCTACCCACAGAGGCCATGACTGATGACACCCATTCGGCAGCCTCAGACTGCAGCAGAGCGACAGTATAATGAGGCTCATGCTGCAACCCGGACTTTGGTGGAGCAAATGATAGGCATACTGAAAATGAGGTTCTGGTGCCTCGACAGGTCTGATGGAGCACTGCAGTACGGTTCCCAGAGGGGGTCGTGCATCATAGTAGCTTGCTGCGCCCTTCACAACCTGCCGCTGCAATGGGGGGAGGACCTAGCTGAGATGAAATGGAAGAGCTGCACACCTCGTCTGATATGGAGGAGGTCGAAGGGGATGAGGATGATGGGGTCCTCAAAGGTGAGGATGCTGGTGATGAGGCCATTGCACTGGCCAGATGAAGCAGGTGCGCTCAAGAGGCCGTCATAGCCACAGGATTTGTGGGGGGTGAGGATAACATACAGTGAGGGCAGTCCTGACATCCTCTCCTTGCATCTGTGAACGTTTGACCCCTGTGTGGCTGATGGCAGCGCGCGTACCCTCAGTGCTCCGGCTCATGTCATGGAGATGCAGCAGCGGCCCTATCAGTCACTAGATTCCAGGAGGATGATGACGACATGCAGTGAGGACACTCCATAGATCTTCACATAGCCTCTGAGAATGTCTGACTCCTGTCTGACTGAGGGCAGCTCACTTACGCTCTGTGATCAGGGTCATACCGTAGCGATGCAGCCATGAAACCTTAAATGCACCTGACGCTTTGTCAGCCTTCAGCACCTGAGCCCTTCAGGAGCACAGCGTCACTGGTCACAGATGCTGATGAGATGGGGGCCAGCCCCACCTTGAAGGTGCTGAGAGCACACAGAGAGAATGACGGAACTCTGTGATGCCTGTCCACTACATTCTGGCAACAATGACCAGCACCATCGAGGTGCAGGCATCAGTAATGTTTCCAGAGAGTCTGAGGCTGGACCATCACTGTGGTCTGAAGGCTGTACAAAGCACAGGGAAGAGGCCCTGGACTGAGACACCTGCTTTTATCTTGTGCAGAAAGGTTTCACACCTGAGTGATACGAACACTGTTCATCAGAACAAGGAACCATAGGCAGGGAGACATTCTAGGGAGTTTATTAACAATAGTGAACAGTATGTACAAGCGATTAACACCCGTGCCCAGGCATACAGCGCATAGTGCACTATGAACATCCACAGCAGAGATGGAGGCAGCCTGCTGACTGCTACGTCCTCTGGAGGGCCGAGACCTGGAGGACCCGGCCTGCTATTGGGGTACTGCTGTGGGCCAGGTGCACCCTCCTTGGCCTGTGGAGCTGGAGATGATGGTGCTACAGGAAGAGGGGATTCAGTTGGGCCGGACACTCTCGGAGTCACCTGGGTGGATGGCCCCGGGGTGTGCACCTGCTGATCCTCCTCCCTATGGGTGCCTGAGGGCCCCTGGCTGACTCCTTGAGGAGAAGGGGAAGCTGGAGTGAGATCGAGCTGCCCCGCACCCCTCTCACGTTGACACCGTTGGAGGCCAATTATGGTGTCAGCGATGGAGTTCAGCCCACACAGCCAAGCAGCACCCACTTCCTGCATCAAGGTCTCCATGGTGGCTGTCATCCTGCCAGTGTTGACCTCGGTGCATCAGCCGACACTATCACCTCAGACTGAAGGTAGGCTTCATCGTCCCTTGCAACCTGAGGAGTGGAGTAGACATCTCTTCCTGATGTTCCCGTGATTGTCTTTGCAGCTCCAGCAACTGAGTGAGGACCGAGTCCAGAGGCTCATCGTCTGACTCAGACTCAGCAGATTCTTTGCCTCCAGCAGTCCTCTGAGTGCAAGCAACCTCTGATGTCGCACCCTCCGCCTGCTGTGGATCAGATTGTGTCCTGTGCTCACCAGGCTGTGATCCCGAGGCTGCTCTACATCTGGGTCCCACGGATGTGTGTGTCATTTCCGCTGGTGGAGGGTGTGGGTGAGCACCATGATGGATCTTCACTGGTGCTGCCCTCAGGGTCCTCATCTCGCCGCTGGGGTCGGGGTCAAGGTTGCTTAAGGGCGACATGGAAGGTGTGCCTAGGAGAGAAAGTGGAGATTATTAGTGTTTGGCAGCCATGTTACACAGTGAACAGTGGACTCAGATTCACATTGAGAGGGATGATGTGGTGCAGGATCCTCACGTGGGTGTTCACCACGAACCTCACCATCACCGTAGGAACGGTCCACGTCCTCTCCGGTCAGCTCCAACGCGTGACTCTCGAACAGAGTGAGGACCTTGATGTCCGGCACTCCACCCCCAGGTCTGGGACCTCTCCCAGTGATTGTGCACTATCTTGTCCTGCATGAAGACAGATGGAGAGAATGTGAGCAAGGAGCATACCAGGCCAAATGAGAAGGATGGCAGACGTGTGCATGTGTGCTGAGTGGAGCCATGGATGGGATGAGGAGGCAATCTCCAGAGGAGATGAGGCCAGATGGAGATGTGAGGGTGTGAGAGAGTGGGTGGTGATGTCCCTTGAGCTGACAGTGAGTGAGATGCCAGTGAATGTGTGATGGGCTTGTGAGTGTGTGAGTTTAGAGTGATGAGATGGTTGTCTTACCCTGGCGGCACGGATGAGATTATTCATCCGTTTTTTGCACTGGATGGCTGACACTTTGTGTGCATTGTTGGCACTGACCACCTCTACCACTGCCTCCCAAACTGGAGTGCTGAGACTGATGGGCCTCCTGTGGCTGGAGCAGGGGTAGAGGACATTGTGGCGGCCTCCATGGTGTCCAGAAGGCATCCCTGGGATGCATCACTGAATCAGGAGGCTGCACTCTTCTTGGCTTTTGGAGTCATGTCTTCACTGGAGCAGTCCTGGACTGCAAGCATTGGGAAGTATGCGCATGGCTGCAGTTTAAATATGGCGTCCAGACTGAGGAAACAGCGAGGCGGGCAAATCGGAGACCGGCTGCCAGCAATCCGGCATCTTTCCCATGACTGTATAAATAATGAGCCTGGAAGAGGGCGATACAGTGTGAAAGCCCACCATTGCTGCCGACAGGTAAAACATCTTTTTTCATGCCCGCTGCCACACTTAGTGCAAATCTGGGACAATTCTGCCCTGAGTTTTGTGATAATGTTTTTTCTGGACTGGTGGGAGGTATACTGTGGAGTTCCACAGGGTTCAGTATGAGGATCACTGTTGTTTTTGATCAATGACTTTGACAATATGTACCTCCTTCAGGTACTAGGCCCTAAGAGGGCATTGGTGACCATGGGCTTCAATTGGATTGATCCATGATTATGTTTGGTAAAGTACTGGAGAGGTTTGCCATTGCCTTCTACAGTATGGCTGACCAGGAAACTATCCTACTCTTTCTACCTGCCATCAGGTATATTAGAAGGATTTACAGGCTGATAATCAACATGTTTGACCATCAAGCCCTGAAGTGGGACTTGAACCAGGAGCTTCTGTTTCAGAGGTAGGGACACTACTACCATGCTACAACATCTCCTGGAATATAGGGCACAATTTCAAAATTTGCAGATGACATGAAACTTGGAGGTGTAGTAAACATTAAGGAAGGTAGTAATCGACTTTAAGCAGGATGAAAGAGGGTGCTGGAATGGGTGGACACCTGGCAGATGAAATTCAATGAAGAAAAATGCAAGATCATTCATTTTGGTCGGAAGAATGAAAACAGACGATACAAACTAAATGGTATAATTTTAAAAGGATTAGAAGGGGAGAGAGGCCTAGGATTGTTTGCACACAAATCTTTGAAGGCAGTAGTATAGGTTGCAAAGCTTTTAAACAAGAATATGAAATCCTCAGCTTTATAAATAGAGGCATAGATTTTAAAAAAAGCCAGGAAGGTATTCTAAAGCTTCATAATACACTAGTTTGCCTCAGCTGGAATGTTATTTCCAATTCTGGACATCACCCTTTAGGAGCATGTGAAGGTTTTGGTGAGGGTACAGAGAGATTTACTAGAAAAGCTCCAACAATAAGGGGTTACAGTTACATGGATGAACTGGAGAAGGTGCAGTGACTCTCCTTAAAACAAAGAAAGCTAAAAGGGCATTTGATAGAGGCGTTTAAAATTATGAAAGGTTTAGATAGAATAAATAAAGGAACTATTTTCAATGGCCCAAGGGCCAATAATCAGAAGGCACAAGTTTAAGGTGATTGGGAAAAGAACAGAGGCAGCATGAGGAAAATATTTTTCATCAGTGAGTGGTTAGGATTTGGATTGCACTGCCTGATTGGGTAGTGGAAACAGAATCAGTAATTCCTTCAAAAAGGAACTGCATAAATACAGAAAGGAAAATGGAGAGAGAGCGAGAGTGTGGGTAGTGGACTAACTCTTCAAAAGGGCCAGCACAGACTTGATGGGCTGAATGGCCTCCTTCTGTACCATATCATTCTATGATTTTATGATTTCATTTTCTGAGTGCTTAGAACAAACTTGCTCAATTGTTGCTTTGTTTTCTTTGCTAGTTTGGTATTTTTGTTTCTGAAACATGAAACTCAAAAACAACATTAGGTTCACAGCATGATGGATTGTATAGCATGTGTTGATGTAACTCTGATGATAAGGTACACTGAAGAGGCAAATCGATCAATAGAAGACTTTCATATTGAATTCAATACTGTAGGAATATTGCAATGTTATAGTGATAGCAGTGTAATTCTTCTATAACTATCGTTGAAAGTGACCTTATTGGATTAAAATTTCACTGGCATTGTTTGGGAGCTGAACCTTTGCATTGTTCCCACACTAGGAAAGTAGTTGAATAGAATCACAGGAATAGATGTTTCAATAATGATTGAATAACTTGCACTACCTCTCAAATAGTACTTTTTTTATTGTGCACTAAATCTCTAATCTTTACTTCTTGTTTCCTTGGATAGCGTCACCCTTGTCAATTGAGTTTAAATAAGGGTTTAAAATTGCTCTTCTTGATCTACAATGAATCCTAGGACTGAAACAAGTCATTCAAGTACATGAAATATTGTTCTGGTTCTTGACAAGTCTCCTCAATCAAGTTATTTTGCACTCTGATAAATAGCTCTTCTTTGATTTGTGGAAGATATAGTTATTTTGTACAGATTCTTCTCAAGCACAGAAGAAAGATCTATTTATTACTTATTGTCCAAGTTGTGCTATTTAATTCCTCTCTCCTCTAATATTCCCCTTGACTTTCTCCACCTACCCTTTGGTCTCTGAAGGTAGTGACTCACTCTGAGGAAAGAAATGATGAATGATAAAATTGTATTTATGTAATTTTTATCCCATGTACTTTTTCATAAAATTAATTACATTGTCTGGTCACTGTTAGTGGGTATTGTTAATATAAGGGCAGGTTTTACAAAGTTTTGTCAGTGGTGTGCAAGTCTTCTGATGAAGAGTCATATCAATTAGAAACATTAATCTGTTTCTCTCTCCACACATGCTGCCAGACCTGTTGGGTTTTCCAGCACTTTCTATTTTTAGTTCAGATCTCCAACATCCACAGTATTTTGCTTCTACTTATATATATGATCATTTTCAAATATTTTCTCACTAAACATGATATGTTACCCAATCCTTTATCTCTGGCTGCTCTTTGTCCTTTTTGGGTTTTTAAAATTTAATCTATGTTGTGGTTTCTAATTCTCAATTATTCTTCCATTCTCACAGTTATTTATCCCATTTCATTTCCAAAAATTTTTCTGACTTTTCACACGCAACTTGTCTCTCGTAGTTTGTGGTTGGGAATAATTTAGTTACCATCCGCTATTTTGGCCTTCCACTTCTACAATGCGCTGCTACTCTTTAAATGTTTCTATCTCACTGGAATTTGCATTCCCTAACCAAGTGTGCTGTAGACCAAATTCTCAGAGAAAACTTCTCCTCTGCTTGTATCCCATTCAAATTTGTGCTTTCACTGCTTGGCAGGTGAATAACAATGTCTTGGAAGGCACTTCACCTGTCCAGCTGCATTTCCCTGCTGTCATGACATGAGAGCAGATAATGCATCTCTAATTCAACCCCTGCTTGGGGGCACGGGCAGAGGCCACCGTCAACAGCTCCAGCAGCAGCAGGAGCAACACCAGCAGCAGTACCAGCTGCATTTAACTCAGCCACATCCATCACCACAGGGGGAGGTGATGGACGCTGAGATCCAGCTGGAAGGAGGTGAGACCCCAACACAGGTCTACGAGCAGATCAATATGTCTGAGCATCAGCGCCTCGGGAGGCTCAGGCTGTCATGGCAGGTCGCTGCTGACGTCTGCAACAAGATCTGGAACAAGACCTCTTCTTCAGTATCGCTGAAAAAAGAGATTTGTATTTGTCAAAGCTTCTCATCAGGAGAATTTGCAAGCATACCAAATGTAAAGGGAACAACAATTTATACTGTATGAGAAAAGAATGCTGATTGGTTGGCAAGTGGACTCTGGTAGAGACATTGCCATGGAGAATGCACCAGTTGATGTTGACTGACAGTCAACTGCCAAGTGGTGTTTGAAATTTAAACCAGGCATCTTGACTCTGATTGGTCAAGGCATTTCCCTCAGGATTTAACCAGCGAATGGCTGTCGCTTATTTTGTTAAGCTGAAACAAGCGCAATATGTGTACATGTTCTTTCTGTCTGCAAAGAATAGGGCCCCTGTGTATTAAGATATGTAAATACGCAAATGTGCCATACTGTGAGCTGGGCTGACAATTTTAAATTGGCTATCAGCATAATTCTTAGCACACCAAGGATTATTTAGCAAATAATGTTCAATGGCAGAATCGCATCTAATGTTGGACATTGTGTTTTGAGTTTTGCAAGCACGGGCTGGTTGGGTACGGTCTGTACCTTGCCCATTGCAAACAGCGGAAGCAACTTGCTATTTGATATGATCTGCCAATCTTTGGGATGTATGGCCTACACACCTAGCATCACACTGGCACTTAAATTCATATACCACATTACTCATTTGTGTGATAGGCAGAACATTTTTTTGGCTTGGAAAAATAAGTAAGTGACAACTATTCACTGGTTCATTCCTCAGGGCGATGCCTTGACCAATCAGAGCCAAGCTGCCTAGTTTAAATTTCAAACAATGCTTGGCAGTTAACTGTTGGTCACCATCAATTGGTGCATTCTCTACACCACCACCTCTACCAATCAGAGTCCACATACTAACAAATCATCACTCTCTTCTCATACAGTATAAATTGTTGTTCCCTTTACATTTGGTATCCTTGCAAATTGTCCTGTTATATGCAAGACCAAAAACTTTGACAAAGAAGTTTCTGTTTTTAGCAATACTCAAGTTCTGTACTACCAAACTATTACCTCTTCTTCAGTGCAGTAGGTGGGAACAAGGTGCCTGTCACTGGAAGGCCACCACCCCACCCAATGCCACCACCATCACCACCACCAAACCCCTCCTCTCCCCCTTCCCACCACTCCAGATCTCTGCCTCTTGCCAAGAGGTACGCTCTCTTCTCCTGCATAGGAGAAAGTGGAGAGTTATTGGTATTAGAAATGGCTTATGTGGAGAGAAGGGAATGTGACACCAACACAGCTACCAGTGCCTCCATTTCACCTCATTGACAGGTAGACGGGACTGCACTTGATTAGTCTCATGGCACAAGCCCCAACCCCGCTTGCCTGTTTTCAGGCACAATCTGATTTCTAGGTCAATGAGTTCAAAAGGCACTCACAGAATAGTAGAAAGTTTATGGCACAGAAAGAGGCCACTTGGCACATCGTGAATTGACCAAGAGAAACAAGCCACCCAGCCTAATCCCACTTTCCAGCATTTGGTCCATAGGCCTGCAGGTTGTGGCACTTGAGGTGTATATCCAGACACCTTTTAAATGAGTTGAGGGTTTCTGCCTCTACTACCCTTTCAGGCAGTGAGTTCCAGACCCCCACAACTGTCTGGGTGAAAACATTCTTCACTCCTGATCCGAATTTCCACATCAGCAGCTCGGAACATATTACAAAGATAAAATAAATGGCAACTGTTTTACCTGTAATAGTGTAACTTACTGGATCAATAATTGCAAAGTGCACAAGTCTCCTTCGTTGTAAAATATGGTGAAAGTGTAGGCAAACAGGAGGTTAAGTATTAGAGAAAACTAAAACATTTGTATGATCTGAACATTGTGAGTATGAGCACCTCTGAAATGAGAAATCTGACACAGCAAGCTGACTTTCCTCAATAGATTGGGTACAATTCACAGTCAGGAGTTATCCCCAAATTTCTTCCAATATTATTTACACTTTGCCAATTTTGCACTTCTTCCAGCAGTTCTCCAATTCTAATTTAAATATTTAAAATGGCATGCTGTTGTTCAGTTAATCTGCAGTCTGAGAAGGTGACCCTATTCTGCAAGTGTTGCACTGAATGGCAGAATACCCTGATTCAGTCTCTGAGCAACAATAGTGTTATTGCCATTCGAGATTGAATCAAGTTACTATGGAACAGCCACAAACTCATATAAAGTGCAAAGTGAGTATCTAGGGCCTATTGCTTCACAAACCTGTTAACACCAAGAGCCTCAATAACTATGAAACTAGTATTTGCAATTTAAATTTAAGCTAATTCATACAAAAATTGTTTCAGGCTGATGCAGGTAACTTTGAAATTGTAATAAACTTAGTCAAACCAGATCACAATTTCTACTATTTTCAGTAGAAACCATACTCACAGGAAACATGGGTCAATGAGTTGAGACTACCTGGCTGAGCGTTGATAAGATTATCCCTCTTCCCCCTTAATGAACCTCTCCAGCCTGGCTATACCTTAACCCAATCCTTCATGGTAGCCCCTGGAGCCTTTATCACCAAATTCTGTCCCTTGTTCAGTCCCACTGCATTCTGGTAACTTCACCTTATTGGAGCAATTCACCTTGTTCCACCCCTCTCACTTCACATTAAAAATCCTCCGTCTCTATCAAACACCCGAGTATCACACGAAGGGTGGGATTTTCTCGCTCCGCCCACTGCCGGGATCGTCCAGTTCCACCGATAGTCAATGGACTCCTGGCTGGGCCGCCAAATCTCCCTTGGCCGGCCTCACCAGGGGACATCTGGAAAATCCCAGTTAAGTTTCTCACTGAGATATCTTCCCTGCTTTCCTCCCTCAAACTCTGCACCAGATGACTTCTTATTCTCAGTGATTTCAACCTCCAACTTAACTCATCATGCTCTCTCTCCTTTGAGATCATTGCCCCCCTGGGCTTCCTAAATTTCTGCTTCCTTATAAATTCCACTTCCCATATTCACAGCCTCTCAAACCTGCCATCTCACTTGGCCTTGTCATTCCCATCATGTCACTCCCAGATAAGGCCAGCTCCAATCACTTCCTGTATAAATCTCCGTCCACATCCCCCTTACAATTCCACTTCCTTCTGTGTTCACTCTGGAAGAAACTCTTCTGGAAGTTACTTACCATGGCATGATCAAATTCCCAACATTCATCACAACATTTCTGCAGCTACCAACCTGTTCAATCCCACTTTTGCCTCCACCTTTGCCCTAGGCCCCATTAAGACTATTATTCTCTCTCAACCTGCTTGCTCAAATACTCTGCATAAGTCGGCCTGATAATTTCACTTAATTTATCATTTACCTTCTACATAGCATCTACTATTTTGTTTACTGATAACAGGACTTTTATTTCTTCCCTTACAAGGTCACCTTGTGAAGTGTTCATCTATGTCAGCAGCCCTTTGAGATATTTCTGTATTCACTCATTATGATCTTACAATATCTACTTGGTGTCAGGCTGTCATAGATCCTGTACTTCCGCACTCTCCCAAATCTCTTTTATTTCAAAGTCATGATTCCTCTAAATCATTTCCTTCATTTCTCTGAATAAAATTATGTACAATTTCCTGGATCATACACCAGGTTACAATGCCTTTAGGCATAGTCACAGTTGATAGATTAAAAGCTACCTATGCAATTTTGTAATGCATATGATTGTATAAAGCATTGAGTTCTAATAACTAAATGCCCATTCTTTGGAACACTTTCTATATCTGAGCATTGTGATTCATCCATTTCCTGAAGAGCTCTGTCACTATTTATCTTCACAGTAGTCGGAAAACATTCTCCGTTGAATACACAGTTTCATCCTTTGTTCTCACATTTGAACTTTCCAAACTTTTATGTTTTAATTATTCAGCCTATTAGTCATGTTAATATGAACACACACATTAACACATTTCTTTCTGTACCAGCACTTAGCTGGCACAAGCTGCTTCTGAACTCTGTGAAGCCACCTTAGAACCATAGAAAAGTTACAGCTCAAAAAGTGGCCAAAAACAAAAGGTATTTAAAAAAAACTAGCTGCCCATTTTAACCCCACCTTCCAGCACCCGGTCCGTAGCCTTGCAGGTTACAGTACTGCAGATGCAGATCCAGGTGCCTTTTATATGTGTTGAGGGTTTCTACCTCCACCACCAAACCAGACAGCGAATTCCAAACACCCACCACCCTCTGGGTGAAGAATTTTTTCCTCATGTCCACTCTAATCCTTCTACCAATCACCTTTAATCTGTGCCCCCTGGTAATTGACTTCTCTGCGAGGGGAAACAAGGTACCCCTGTCTACTCCATCTAGGCTCCTCATAATCTTCTACACCTCAATCTGATCACCCCTCAGTTCCAAGGAAAACAATCCCAGTCTGTCTAATCTTTCCTCATAGCTGCAATTTTCAAGCCCTCACAGCATTCTTGTAAATCTCCTCTGGACTCTCTCCAGAGAAATTATATCCTTCCTGTAATATGGTGACCAGAACTGTACACAAAATCCCAGCTGTGGTCTAACCAGCGTTTTATACAGTTCCAGCATTATATCCCTGCTTTTGTATTCAATACCTCATCCAATAAAGGAAAACATTCCATATGCTTTCTCTACCGCCTTATCCACCTGTCCTCCCACCTTCAGGGACCTGTGGACATACACTCCAAGGTCTCTCACTTCCTTTATCCCTCCCAATATCCTCCCACTATTGAGAACTCCCTGACTTTGTTTGCCCTCCCCAATTGTATTACCTCACACTTTTGTGGATTGAATTCCATCTGCCACTTTACCATCCACTCAACCAAACCATTGATATCATCAACAGCTATCCTTTTCACTATCAACTACACGGCCAATTTTTGTGTCATCTGCAAATTTCCCAATCATGCCTCTCACATTTAAGTCTAAATCATTAATATATACAACAAACAGCAAGGGCCCCAACAGTGAGCCCTATGGAACATCACTGGAAACCGCTTTCCATTCGCAAAAACATCCATCGACCTTTACCCTTTGTTTCCTGTCACTGAGCCAATTTTGGATCCAACTCACCACCTTTCCCTGTATCCCATGGGCTTTTACTTTTCTAACCAGTCCGCCATGTGGGACCTTGTCAAATGCCTTACTAAAACCCACATAGCCAACATCCACCACATTACCCTCATCAATATTCCTTGTTACTTCTTCAAACAATTTGACTAAATTAGTAAGACACGACCTTCCCCTAATAAAACCATGCTGACTATCCCTGATTAACCCATTTCTTTCTAAGTGACAGTTTATCCTGTCTCTCAGAATTGATTCTAATAATTTGCCCACCACTGAAGTCAGACTGACCAGCCTATAATTATTTGGTCTATCTCTCGCAACCTTTTTAAGTAATGGTACAATGTTCACAGACCTCCAATCCTCTGCTGCCTCGCCTGTATCTGGTGAGGATTGGAAAATGATCCTCAGAGCATCCGATATTTTCTTTCTGGCTTCCTTTAACAGCCTGGGATACAATCCATCCAGCCCTGGTGATTTATCCACTTTCAAGGATGTCAGTCCCTCCAGTACTACCTCTCTCGCTATGATTATTGTATCTAACATTTCACACTCCTCCTCATTAACTAGAATATCTGCTTCATCCCTCTCCTTAGTGAAGACAGAGACAAAGTACTCATTGAGAACCCTGCCCACACCTTCAACATCAGAGCACAAGTTACCATGTACATCTCTGATCAGCCCTACTCTTTCCTTAGTTATTCTGTTGCTCTTAGTGTACTGGTAAAACATTTTTGGGTTTTCTTTGAATTTACCTGCCAACATTTTTTCATATCCTCTCTTTTGCTTTCCTAATTATCTTTTTTTACTTTACCCCTGTACTTTCTATACTTCTCTAGGCTTTCTACAGTATCAAGTTTTTTGTGACTGTAATAAGCTTTTTTTTTTGCTGCTTTATCTCACCTTGTATACTTCCAGATAAGCAGGGGGCTCCAGATTTAGCAGTGCCACCCTTTTTCTTTGTGGAGACAAGTATACACTGTGCCCGTAGAATCTCGCTTTTGAATGCCTCCCACTGGTCTGTCACTGATTTCCCTTCAAGTAGCTGTAACCAGTCCACTTTCACCAGATCGCCTTTCAGCTTCTTAAAATGTGTCTTCATGTAAAAGAAATAATCTCAGGTGTCTGAAATTTGCACACAATCTTTGGACTAATAGCTGATTATCAAGATTTGAATGAACCTACAGGTGGTAACCAGGCACCTGCCGGCTTAGCATTCAAGCACTGATTAGATGCAATTTTTATACAGCAGTACATGTGGGCTCCTCACAACTACTTCCACTGAAGGTGTGGTGTGCCCTGGCTGTCATTCAGCAGCTCAGAGACTGAGGGAGAAGCTGCACAGGTTCTTGGATGTGGCACTGGAGGTCCTGTTTGAGGAGGTTCAGAGTAGGTTGGTGTCGTAAAAAGAGCTAATAAATGGGATCTGCTAACGTATGATGTAGATTATGACATACCACAACATCAGTCAGTCATGTGTTAGACTCACGAGAGAGGTTGGAATCATGCTTAGGAGCTCCATGCCTACTCTGTAATCTGTTTAGATGTAGTACTGATAAACAAGTGTTAAGCAGCTACCAGAGTATGTCTACAGTCTGTCTAAGAACCAAGTCCCACACCTAGTGTCCAAGATTGAAGGACCCAATGTCAGAATAGTGGGAGGTGCTGTATCCACAGGGAGCGAGGATAGGGGCAGAACATTAGTTCACGCTCCTGCAACAGGGATGTGGGTGTCACTGGCTAGGCCAGTATTATTTTTTATTGTCCATCCCTAATTGCCCTTAAGAAGGTGGCGGTGAGCTGCCTCCTTGAACCACTGCAGTCCATGTGATGTAGGTACACCCACAGCTGTTAAGGAGGTAGGTCCAGGATTTTGACCTAGCAACCCTGAAGGAGCGACGATATATTTCCAAGTCAGGAAGGTGTGTGACTTGGAGGGGAACTTGCAGGTAGTGATGTTCCCATGCATCTGCTGTCCTTGTCCTTCTAGGTGGTAGAAGTTGCGGGTCACAGGGAGCTCTGCCAAGCGACTAACATCCTCAGCTCCATCCATGTCCTCACCTCCAGCCAAGAGGACACCTCCTCCATTGAAGAGCTGGAAATAAGCAGCCTGGAAGCCCTATCACAGCACTTACCCACACCCTGCACCAGCGCAGTGACACACACCTTGGTAGGACCTAGATCTAGAACAAGCTCGGGTTCACAATCTGGTGGTCACCACACGGACACGTGTCTGCAGCAGCTGGGTGCAGTTTTGTGTGAGCTCCCCGGCACTCGGAGGGCTGCTGGGGAAGAGGCATCTATGAGGTCAGAGTCAGATGACAAGCCTCTGGATTCGATCTTCCATCTCACCCTGGAGAGTCAGCAGAAGGCAGGGGAACACTTCGCTGTTGGAAGCCCTCAGCAAAGTGGCACGCGAGTAGGAAGAGTGCGCCCGCCTGCTCTCTGATGAAGTGGGCGTATGGATATCTCTATGGGGAGGATGGCAGACACCATGGAGACCCTGGTTCAGTAGAACGTGGTGATATGTGCAGACCTGCACTCCATCATAGGAGCCATGGGTGAGTTCCTGCAGTGGCAATGTGAGAGGGAAACGGGGAACCTCGATGTCCCTCCAAGTGCTCTTTCCCATCAAGGAGTCAGGCCGGGGCCCCTGGGCACCCAAAGGGAGGAGGGGCAGCAGCTGGACACTCCTGGGTCATCCACTCAGGAATCTCACAGGCTGTCCTCCCCCTCCAAGGCCCCTTTGCCTTTGAGCCCCTCAACCTCGTCCTCTGTCACTGCTGGCCAACGAGTGATTCTGGAGGGAGAAGTGTTTGTGTGGAAGTCCTTTTGGAGCCTCGAGAAATCACTCTCCCACACACATGGATCCTTCCCCTATCACACTCATCTCAATGTCCTGAGAATTTTCAATGCTTCCTGCTGGGGTTCACTTTCAGTTGTCCATCTGAGCTGACCTGCATCTCCACCCACCCACTGAGCACACTCCCATGCAGCACCTGATCTCACCCACCATGACTCTCGTTTCACTTTCGATTTAGCCAGCTTGGTAGTGCTACAGCTTTTCTTTCGCTCCCCCGTCCTTTCCCCTCCCCCAGTCACCCATTTCTTTTTCCCCATTTCTGTTGACCCCCCCAGCATCACCTTCCACCTCCCCTCCGTGACTTAACAGCCACAACCCTTTTCCTTTGGGGATGTCCAGATGAACCTTCCTTCCCGAAAATCCCACCCCTCTCCACATTGTCCTCCCCGACTTCCTCCTTCCCACCCCAGAGTCCATGTCTGCATCCGAGTCCCCACCAACCTCCCTCACCATCCCTTGTATCGCTACCGTCGAACTCTCACCCTCCCACCCTACTGCCTCATTCTGCCCTCGGTCATTCTCACCATTCCCTCATACAACACCTACCATCAGTTCATTCCTCAGGAGGCAGTCATGGGCCCATCAAACCACCCCCTCTCGTGTCCACTTGGACATCCCCCCACCCCCTGCACCACTACCCCCTGGAAACCACTTCACCCTGGAACCCCTTAGCCCCCAGAAGCCCCCCCCGCACTTAGTCCTCCCATTCCCTTGGACTCCGTCCCCAGCCTGCTTAGACCCTCTCTCTTCCTGACTCCCTCAGATACCCTTACTTCTGCTGCCACCTGTAGTCCTTTCCCCCTCCTGACTCCTTCCTCCATCCTTACTTCTTCCTCCCCTCCGACTCCCTCCCCTCTCCACACTCCTCCCTCCCCCTGAATTCCTTCCCATCTCCGGACACCTTCCCACCTCTGAACTTCTTCCCTTACACCCTCCAACCCCTTACACCTACCTCCCCAGTTGCCATCTTCTCCCCATTAACACCTCCTCCCCCCGTAAACCCTCCCCCCTCCCAACCTCACTCCCCCGACGCCTTCATTTCTATCCCACAACCTCACCACCCCCCTCAACACCTTCATTTCCCCCTTCCCAACCTTAAACCCCCCGACACCTCTCCCTCTCCCAGTCAATCCTAGACCTTCCCCTCCCACCCCCTCGACCATCATCTGTTGTGAGCATCAATGGTGACTTTCCAACTTCTGTGAGCTGCTTCACAACAGAGCCGTGTCCATGAGGACACACCCAACATGCGATGGACACTCCTCCAGTGTGTCATTGCTGTCAGGCTCCAGCATCTTCTGCAACTCAGATGTCCGCGATCTGAGCAAGGCCCTGGCGGTAAGTCCTAACTTCTGCACGTCACACTTGTCAAGACGTGTTCTGCACCAACGTATTTTCCCACTGACGTGGGCGGATGATCCAGCGGGGGTAGGATGAGTCCGGCGGGCTGGCACAATAGTGATATGTTGATGTATTACAATGAGGTTCCCGATATCCGATGGCAGGGAACACGGCCGACCATCGACGGGCAGAGCGGATGATTGCAAACTGGTTTCACGACGTTGCGGAGCTGATTTTTGGCCTTCTTGTCATATTGTCCATTCACGCCACTGAACATGCCCAACGCCAGTAGGCACAGGAAATCCCGGCTTTTATATTCTCCTCACAACTTGCTTTTCTACCTATCTGTATCATCAGCAAATTTGGCGACAAATCCAGCAATGGGGAGGCAGTGGTGTAGTGGGATTGTCACTGGAATGGTAATCCAGAGACCCAGGCTAATGCTCTGGGGCCCCGGGTTTGAATCCCATATTGAATTTGAATTCAATAAAAAAATCTGGGATCTGAAACCACTGTCCATTGTTGTAAAAACCCATCTGGTTCACTAATGCCCTTTAGGGAAGGAGATCTGGTCTACATGTGACTCCAGACGCACAGCAATGTGGATGACTCTTAACAGCCCTCTGGAATGGCCTAGCTGTTAAAAAGTCAATAAGAAGGAATGAAACCAGTCAGATCACCCAGCATTGACCTAGGCACTGGAAATGACACTGGCAAGATTAGCACTGTCGACCCTGCAAAGTCCTCCTTACTAACACCTGGGGCCTTGTGCCAAAAGTGGGAGAGTTGTCCCTCAGGCTAGTCAAGCAACAGCCTGACGTAGTCATCCTCATGGAATCATACCTTACAGATAATGTCCCAGACACCATCATCACCATCCCTGGGTATATCCTGTCCCATTGGCAGGGCAGAGGTGGTGGCACAGTAGCATACAGTTGGGAGGGTGTTGCTATGGGAGTCCTCAACATTGACTCTGGACCACATGAAGTCTCATGGCATCAGATTAGCTGGAAACCTCCTGCTAATTACCATGTACCACTTGCAACCCTCCCCCAACCCCATCAGTTGATGAATCAGTACCCCTCCATGCTGAATGCCACTGAGGATGGCAAGGGCACAGAATGTACACTGGGTGGGGGACTTCAATGTCTATCACCAAGAGTGGCACCAGTACAGATCAAGCTGGCCAAGTCCTAAAGGACATAGCTACTAGACTGGGCCTGCAGCAGGTGGTGAGGGAAAAACATACTTGACTTCATCCTCACCAACCTACCTGCTGCAGATGCATCTGCCCATGACAGTATCAGTAGGAATGACCACCACATAGTCCTTGTGGAGATGAAATCCCATCTTCACATTGAGGATACCCTCCATCATGTTGTGTGCACTATCACAGTGTTAAATGGGATAGATTTTGAACAGATCTATCAACTCAAGACTGGGCAACTATGAGGCACTGTGAGCCATCAGCAGCAGCAGAACTGTACTCAACCACAATCTGTTACCTCATGGCCTGGCATATCCCCCACTCTACCATTACCACCAAGCCAGGGGATGAACCCTAGTTCAATGAAGAGTTCAGTTTCCCTACAGAGTAAGGAGGGGGATAAAAAAGGTGGGGGTTTAGCATTATTGGTTAAACATTACCGCTGTGAGGAGGGATGATACACTAAATGAATCATCAAATGAGGCCATATGGGTTGAGTTCAGAAATAAAAAAGGGGCAGCCACATTACTAGGAGTGTACTATAGACCCCCAAATAGTGGAAGGGGGTTAGAAGAGTAAATATGTAGGCAAATTTCTGAGTGCAAAAACCATAGGGCAGTAACAGTTGGGGGCTTCAACTACCCTAATATCAACTCGGATATGAACAGTGTGAAGGGCACAGAGGGTGCAAAATTCTTGAACTGCATTCGAGGGAACTTTTTTTAGCTAGCACGTAACAAGTCCAATGAGAGGGGGTGCAATTCTAGGAAATGAAGCTGGGCAAGTGGGTGAAGTAGCAGTGGGGACCATTTGTGGAGATAGTGACCACAATACAGTTAGATATAGTATAATTATGGAAAAGGACAAAGATAGAATGGGAGTAAAAGTTCTAAATTGGGGAAAAATAAATTTTATGCAGCTCAGTGGTGAGCTGCTGAGAGTGAACTGGTATAGCTATTAAAAGGGAAAACAGTGTCAAATCAGCAGGAGGCATTCAAAAGCAAGATTCTACAGGCACAGTGTAGACATGCCTCCACAAAGAAAAATGGTGGTACTGCCAAATCTAGAGCCTCCTGGTTATCCAGGAGCATACAGGCAAAGATAAAGCAGAAAAAGAAAGCTTATGACCGTCACAAAAGACTTAACACTGTAGAAAGCCTAGTGGAGTATAAAAAGTACAGGGGTGAAATAAAAATGGAAATTAAGAAAGCAAAGAGAGGATACAAAAAAATTGGCAAGTAAAATAAAAGAAAACCCAAAGATGTTTTACTCGTACATTAAGAGCAAGAGAATAACTAAGGAAAGGGTAGGGCCTATCAGAGGTGTACATGGAAACTTGTGTGTTGATGCTGAAGATGTGAGCAGGGGTCTCAATGAGTAGTTTGTCGCTGTCTTCACTAAGAAGGATGATGCAGACATTCTAGTTAATGAAGAGGAGTGTGAAACATTAGATACAATAAGCATAGTGAGAGAGGAAGTACTGGAGCGACTGACATCCTTGAAGGTGGATAAGTCACCAGGGCCAGTTGGATTGTATCCCAGACTGTTAAAGAAAGCCAGGGAGGAAATAGCGGATGCTCTGAGGATTATTTCCAATCCTCTCTAGATACAGGCGAGATCCCATAGGATTGGAGGTCTGCAAATGTTGTAACATTATTTAAAAAGGGTGCAAGGGATAGGCCAGAAAATTATAGCCCAGTCAGTCTGACTTCAGTGGTGGGCAAATTATTGGAATCAATACTGAGAGACAGGATAAACTGTCACTAAGAAAGGCAAAGGTTGATCAGGGACAGTCAGCATAGTTTTGTTAGAGGAAGATTGTGTCCTAGTATCTTACTAGAATTTTTTTGAGGAAGTAACAAGGAGGATTGATGAGGGTAATGTAGTGGATGTTGTCGACATGGACTTTAGTAAGACATTTGTCAATGTCCCACATGGCAGACTGGTCAGAAAAGTGAGATCCCATGGGATACAGGGGAAGGTGGCAAGTTGGATCCAAAATTGGCTCAGTAACAAGAAACAAAGGTTAATTGTTGATGGATGTTTTAGCGA
Organism: Cetorhinus maximus; assembly: GCF_964194155.1. Taxonomy (NCBI): domain Eukaryota; kingdom Metazoa; phylum Chordata; class Chondrichthyes; order Lamniformes; family Cetorhinidae; genus Cetorhinus; species Cetorhinus maximus. The sequence goes on from NC_135893.1 coordinate 46,248,166, forward strand.
ATGGAAAATGGTTTCCAGTGATGTTCCACAGGGCTCAGTGTTGGGGCCCTTGCTGTTTGTTGTATATATTAATGTCTTGGACATAAATGTGGGAGGCATGGTTGGGAAACATGCAGATGACCATGTAGCTGATAGTGAAGAGGATAGCTGTTGTCTCCAGAATCATATCAATGGTTTGGTTGAGTGGGTGGAAATGTGGCAAATGGAATTTAATCCAGAAAAGCCTGAGTTGGGGAGGGCAAACAAAGCAAGGGAATCCTCAATAAACGGAAGGATATTGAGAGGGGTTGAGGAAGTGAGAGACCTTGGAGTGTATGTCCAAAGGTTCCTGAAGGTGGGGGGACAGGTGGATAAGGTGGTAAAGAAAGCATATGGTCACTCAGCTCCTGACCTCATTACTGCCTTGGTTCAAACATGGAAAAAACAGTAGAACTCCTCTTCACCATGGACATCCAATCCCTCTACACCTCCATCCCCCACCGGGAAAGTCTGATAGCTCTCTGCTTCTTCCTCGAACAGAGGCCCGAACAATCCCCATCCACCACTACTCTCCTCCATCTGGCTGAACTGGTTCTCTCACTAAACAATTTCTCCTTAAACTCCTCTCACTTCCTCCAAATAAAAGGTGTGTCTATGGGTACTCGCATGGGCCCCAGTTATGCCTGTCTCTTTATGGGGTATGTGGAACATTCCTTGTTCCAGTCCTAATCCGGCCCCCTCCCACAACTTTTTCTCTGTTACATCGACGATTGCTTTGGTGCTGCTTCATGCTCTCATCTGGAACTGGGAAAAATTATTAATTTTGCTTCCAATTTCCACCCCTCCATCATTTTCACATGGTCCATCTCTGACACTTCTCTTCCCTTCCTTGACCTCTCAGTCTCAATTTCTGGTGATAGACTGTCCACCAATATCCATTACAAGCCTACCGACTCCCACAGCTACCTCGACTACAGCTCCTCACACCCCGCTTCCTGTAAGGACTCCATCCCATTCTCTCAGTTCCTTCACCTCCGTCGCATCTGTTCTGATGATGCCACTTTCCAAAACAGTTCCTCTGACATGTCCTCCTTCTTCATTAACCGAGGTTTCCACCCATGGTGGTTGACAGGGCCCTCAACTGTGTCCAGCCCATCTCCTGCGCATCTGCCCTCGCATGTTCCTCTCCCTTCCAGAAACATGATATGGTTCCCCTTGTCCTCACTTATCACCCCACCAGCCTCCGCATTCAAAGGATCATCCTCCGCCATTTCCGCCAACTCCAGCATGATGCCACCACCAAACACATGTTCCCTTCACCCCTCCTGGTGGCATTTCGCAGGTATCGTTCCCTCCAAGATACCATGGTCCGCTCCTCCATCCCCCTACACCTCAACCCCCTCCCACGGCACCTTCCCATGCAACCGCAGAGGTGCAACACCTGCCCCTTTACTTCCTCTCTCCTCACCGTCCAAGGGCCCAAACACTCCTTTCAAGTGAAGCAGCATTTCATTTGCACTTCCCTCAATTTAGTCTACTGCATTCGCTGCTCCCAATGCGGTTTCCTCTACATTGGAGAGACCAAACGCAGACTGGGTGATCGCTTTATGGAACACCTTTGGTCTGTCCGCAAGCATGACCCAGACCTCCCTGTTGCTTGCCATTTCAACACACCACCCTGCTCTCAAGCCCACATGTCCATCCTTGGCCTGCTGCATTGTTCCAGTGAAGCTCAACGCAAACTGGAGAAACAGCACCTCATCTTCCGACTAGGCACTTTACAGCCTTCTGGACTGAATATTGAGTTCAACAATTTTAGATCATGAACTCTCTCCTCCATCCTCACCGCCTTTCCGATCCCCCTTTTTTCCAATAATTTATATAGATTTTTCTTTTCCCACCTATTTCCACTATTTTTAAATGTATTTCCATCCATTGTTTTATCTCTACCTTTTAGCCTATTTCGATCCCTTCCCCCCACCCCACCCCCACTAGGACTATCTGTCCCTTGCTCATCCTGCTTTCTACCTTTAATGTCACCTATTAGCACATTCCTTAGATAATATCACCACCTTCAACACCTCTTTGTCCTTTTGTCTGTGACATCTTTTGGCTATCTCCACCTATAACTGGCCCTCTATCCAGCTCTACCTGTCCCACCCCCCCTTAAACCAGCTTATATTTCACCTCTTTTCTATTTTTCCTTAGTTCTGTTGAAGAGTCATACGGACTCGAAACGTTATCTGTGTTCCTCTCCAAATGCTGTCAGACCTGCTGAGTTTTTCCAGGTATTTTTATTTTTGTTTTGGATTTCCAGCATCCGCAGTTTTTTGCTTTTATCTTATGTGATGTGAGAGTAACTGCATTTGACCTCGAGGCAGCATTTGACCAAGTGTGGCATCAAGGGGCCCTAGCAATACTGGAGTCAATGGGAATCAGAGGGAAAACTTCCACGGGTTGAAGTCATACCTAGCACAAAGGAAGATGGATGTGCTTGTCATCTCAGCTCCAGGACATCACTGCAGGAGTTCCTCAGACTGTTATCCTCAGCCCAACCATCTTCAGCTGCTTCATCGATGACCTGCCTTCCATCATAAGGTCAGAAGTGGGGATGTTCGCTGATGATTACACAATGATCAGCGCCATTCGCAACTCCTCAGATACTGAAGCAGTCCATGTCCAAGTGCAGCAAGACATGGACAATATACAGGCTTGAGCTGACAAGTGGCAAGTAACATTCATGCCACACAAGTGCCCAGCAATGACCATTTCCAACAAGAGAGAATCCAAGCATCAGCCCTTGACATTCAATGGCATTACAATCACTGAATCCTCCACTATCAACATCCTGAGGATTGCCAGTGACCAGAAACTGAACTGGGCTAGCCATATAAATACTGAGGCTACAAGAGCGGGTCAGAGACTCGGAATCCTGCAGCAAGTAACTCACCTCCTGACTCCCCTAAGCCTGCCCACAATCTACAGGGCAGAAATCAGGAGTGTCATTGAAGAGACTGCTTAGATGAGTGCAGTTCCAGCAACGCTCAAGAAGCTGGACACCATCCAGGACAAAGCAGACCACTTGATTGGCACTCCCTCCACCACCGATACACTGTGGCAGCAGTGTGTACCATCTACAAGATGCGCTGCAGGAACTCACCAAGACTCCTGAGACGGCACCATCCAAACTCACAACTGCTACCATCTAGAAGGACAAGAGCAGCACACACATCACAGGGAAGTTCCCCTCTAAGCCACTCACCATCCTGACTTGGAAATATATCACTATTCCTTCACTGCCGCTGGGTCAAAATCCTGGAGCTGCCTCTCAATCAGCACTGTGGGTGTACCTACACCACAGGGATTGCAGCAGTTGAAGAAGGCAGCTCACCACCACCTTCTCAAGCAAAATTAGGGATTGGAACTAAATGTTGGCCCAGTCAGCGATGCCCACATCCCATGAATGAATAAAAAAGAACTATACAGTCAGTCCTTTCATCCAAGTCAATGGCACTCAATTAGTTACTGTTTTCCAACCTGAAAATGACCTATTTATCCCAATTCTTTGTTTCCTATTAGCTTGCGAATCCTCTATCCAAGCTAATATATTACCCCCAACACCATGGGCAGAATTTTGCCCTTGGTGGGCGTGCGGGCCCCATCGGTTCGGCAGCGGGCAGACAGCCGACCTCCCCCGTCACCGAAACAGGGCCCGCCGCCATTTTGAGTGGGCGGGCCAATTAAGACCCGCTCAGCGGCCTGCCCGACAGGAAGCACTATGCGCTTCTTGTGCAAGGCGGGAAGGGAATCCCCAGCTGTCAAAGTGCGCTCTTTCACACATGCGCGAAAGAGCGCACTGCTCCCTGAGACAAAGTACTGTCTCAGGGAGGTTACTGACAGTCCAGAAAACTTTAAAAATAGAAAATTTTAAAAATTATTAACATGGCCCCCTCATGTGACAACGAGATGGGACATGTTAATAAATATCACATAAAATGTATTAAAGTTTTTAAAAACGGACATGAAACCTCATCCTGCCGGTAGATGAGATTTCATGTATTATCAGAAGCCCGCTGGGGCTCCTGGTGTGCCTGCCAGCCTTAAGGTTGAACGGGTAGGTCTTTAATTATCTTAATTACTCTGTCAATGGCCTCAATTGGCCATTGACAGGTTGGCGGGCGGATAGCTGATTTTGCTGTCCACTCGCCTTCCTAAAAATTTAAAGGGACCAGGATGACGTCAGGGGTTCCTCCCAACGTCATTCCGTGTCATTTTCCCGTCGGCGAGCGGGTCCCGCCCCCAAATCGCCAATGGGAAAATTCAGGCCCATGAGCTCTTATCTTGTGCAGTAACCTTTTACGTGGCTCTTAATCAAATGCCTTTTGAAAATCAAAATACACTGTATCTACTAATTTTCCTTTATCCACCCTGCTTGTTACATCCTCAAAGAAATCTAATAAATTTGTCAAACATGACTTCTCTTTCACAAAACCATATTGACTCTGCCTGATTGTATTATGATTTTCTAAATATCCTGCTACTACATCCTTAATAATGGAATCTAGCATTTTCCCAATGACAGATGTTAGGCTGACTGGTCTATAGTTTTCTGATTTCTGTCACCTTCCTTTCTTGGACAGCAGTGTAACATTTATGGTTTTCAACCTGCGATCTTTCCAGAATCTGAGATTTTGGAAGATTACAACCAACGCATCCATCATCTCTGCAGCCGCTTCTTCACAGACCTTAGGACGGAGGCCATGAGGCCTAGGGCATTTATAAATCTACAGTCTCATTATTTTTCCCAGTATTTTTTCTCTAGTGATTGTCATAGTTCTCTGTTCCTCTTGGCCTTTTGCCTCTTAATTTTCTACTATTCTTGAAATGCTTTTGTGTTTTCTACTGTGAGGATTGATATAAAATACTTGCTCAAAGTCTCTGCCATTTCCTTGTTTCCCATTATTAATTCCCCAGCCCCATCCTCTACAGTACCAATGCTCACTTTAGCTACTCTCTTCCTTTTTATATACTTGTAGACGCATTTACTGTCTGTTTTTATATTTTTTGCTACTTTTCTCTCATACTCCAATTTCTCACTCTGTTTTTTTTTATGTTATCCTCTACTGGGTTCTAAATTTTCCCAATCTCCTGAGCTACCATGAATTTTTGCAGCATTGTATATCTTTACTTCCAATTTGATACCATCCTTAGTTTCCTCAGTTAGCCATAGATGGTGCAGCCTTCTCATAGAGTCTTTTTTCTCATTGGAATATATCTTTTTGAGAGTTATGAAATAGCTTCTTAAATGTCTGCCACTATTTTTCCAACTTCTTATGCTTTAACCTATTTGCCCCGTCCACTTTGGCCAACTTTATCTTCATACCCTTGTAATTGTCTTTATTTAAGTTTGAGACACTAGTTTCAGACCTAAATTTATCACTCACAAACCAAATATGAAATTTTATCATGTTATGATCACTCATACCTCAATGAGCAGGGACTAATCAAGGGCAGTCAGCATGGTTTTGTTAAGGGGAGGTCATGTCTGACCAATTTAATTGAATTTTTCGAAGAGGTGGCCAGGTATGTAGATGGGGGCAATGCATTTGACGTAGTCTACTTGGACTTTAGCAAGGCTTTTGATAAGGTCCCACATGGGAGACTGATATTGAAGGTAAGAGCCCATGGGATGCAAGGCAATTTGGCAAATTGGATCCAGAATTAGCTGAGTGGCAGGAAGCAGAGGATGATAGTTGAGGGTGTTCTTGTGACTGGATGCCTATGTCCAGTAGGGTTCCACAGGGACCGATGTTGGGTTCCTTGCTGTTTGTGGTATATATAAACGACTTAGGCTTGAATGTAGGAGGATTGATCAGTAAGTTCACAGATGACACGAAAATTGGTGGGGTGGTAAATAGTGAGGAGGATAGCCTTAGATTACAGGAGGATATAGACGGGCTGGTCAGATGGGCTCATCAGTGGCAAATGGAATTTAATCCGGATAAGTATGAGGTGATGCACTTGAGCAGGACAAACAGGGCACGGGAATACACGATGAATGGTAGGATCCTGGGAAGCACTGAGGATCAGTGGGACCTTGGTGTACATGTCCATCGGTCCCTTAAGGTAGCGGGACAGGTAGATAAGGTGGTTAAGAAGGCAAATGGGATACTTGCCTTTATTAGCCAAGGCATAGAATATAAGAGCAGGGAGGTTATGCTGGAACTGTACAATACGCTGGTTAGGCTACAGCTAAAGTATTGCGTGCAGTTCTGGAATCCACATTATAGGAAGGATGTGATTGCACTAGAGAGAGTGCAGCAGGGTGCAGACTTTAAGTACAGATGGCCACTGGGCCAAAGGTATCCTCTTGGAGCAGTAGCATTCTGCATGGTGTAGACGAAGATCTGAAGTTGTGCCTGTAATTGGTTTTTGAGTGTACCCTGGAATCCAGGGAATTGGAATCTCAGAAGCTGAGATTGAAACTCTGCGAGGTGAGCCATCGTTGAAGCAGTCCAAGTTGGAGTGACTTTTGGAGAGCATTCCAAGGTGAGATCTTTGAAGGTGAAGATTAGAAACTCCAATGAGAAATTTGAAGCTTCAGTGAGTTTGGTTGACTCACAGTGTTTACTGACACCTGGGTTGTTGAGAAATCCACAGAACCTGTTTTGACTGCATTTGGCATTTATTGTGCAGTGTGGTGTGTTCAACCACAGTTGGCTTGTTAATTCAGATGTACCTCATACTCATATTAGACTCATACCATATACTCATGTTAGAGTATAAGATAGAAATTGTAAATTGCTTTATCTTTCTAACCTTGCACAGTAAAGTTTACTTTTGCTTGTTCAAAACCAATGGAATCTTGTGGCTTCCTTCACTTAGGGTCTGGTCTGGTCTAGGGTCATAACAGGCAGAATAAGAAGGTCACGTATTTCTTGGATAATAAAGAGCTCTAACTGGAGTAGAGGGGCAAAGGAATCTGGGAGAACAAACAAACCAACCTCTAAAACCTAATGATGTAGGTTAATAAGGCCATTTAAAAAATCAAACCAAGCATCTGTGTTCATTTCTAGAGGGATAGAGTTGAAAAACAGAGAGGTTATGTTAAACCTGTATAAAGCCTTGGTTATTATTTGCAGCAGTTTGATATGTGAGAAGCTTGCTAGGCCAATTCAGATGGTAGTTAAGATGTCAACCACTTGGCTATTGGTCTGGACTTACATATAGGCCAGATCAGGTAAGGACAGTAGATTTTCTTCCCTAAAGGACATTCTGAAACAAATGGTATGTTTATGACAATTCAATAGTATCATGGTCACTCCCTTTTTATTTTAGGTTTATTAAATTGATCTCATATTCTCCAGCCAGCCATGATGGGATTTGAAATATCTTCTCTGGAGAATTGGTCGAGGCTTTTCGAATACGTGCCCAATAGCATAACTACTATGCTCCTGTACCCTTTATTATTTTAAAGACCATCTTTCAATCATCAGTACTCAAAGAATACAAGCCTAGTTTATGCAACCTGACTGCTGGTAACATGCCAACAGTGAGTCTCACGAGAAGGCCATGTGAACTCCTGTTGAGTATGAAAAAATGGGTTGGAGAGCAAAATTAAAAACTAACAGGCAGTCAATAGGAATGATAATTTAATGTGTGAGAAAAAAATACCCACATTAAATACAGTGGTTTAAAAAAGCCTTAATGCTTGGTGGTTTAAAAAAACAGTTTCTTGACTCCTCCAGTGTGCATGAGGTGAAGATTTAAAATTCCTTAATCACACTAATGGTTACATAATAACTGAATTTGCAACTCAGTGAATGTGAAGTTTCAAGAACTCTGTTACAAACAGCTTAGTTTAAAAGACTTTCTTTTCAAAATCTGTAAGGTAATTGTCTGAAATGTCTAGCTCTCCATAAACCGCTGCTTTGCTGATAATCTTCTAAGGATACCTCATAGACCATAAATGACTTCAATGACCACAGGAGAATTCCTCTTAGTACCTGCCAAGGAATTAGCTGGGGCTGTCATTAAACTCATTTACCTTTCTTGTTTGAAATAATCAGTAGATAATAAAGGTCTTCCTCTGTACAAGTTAATCACCCTTCAGAATATACATACCTACTGAGAAAATTTAAATGACCACAATAGCAATTTTATGCTGTTTAGAAAAGAAGATTCTAGTCTTCTTTAAATACATCCAAAATGCAATAACATTCACATCATGCCAGATAATCATATATGCTCAATTAAACACAAGCTGTAACAGCTGGGGTGAAATAATATAAATTATCACAAGCATTTCATTCCATCTGTGCAACTCCATGATATTACATTTTCACAAACAATATATGTTTATTTAACCATACCTGTAATTTTTGTCAAGAATCAATGATCCCAAAATCCTTAATAGTGAAGATGCGTAATAATATTTAATAATTTGCTATTATCATAATTTTCGAAACCAACTTTGATGAAAAGAGCAGTTCATGGATAAGGAAAGTATAACTTCTTAAAATAGCTTAGGTGTTAGTTGTGACTCAATGGCATATTTTATCATTCAGCCACACCACTAAAACAGATTATCATTGGTCATTTATATAATTGCTGCTTTTGAGATCTTGCTGTGTACAAATTTCCCCTACATCACAAACAGTAACAATCACAATAGGGGCAATGCAGTTGCTGTCAAGAGCAGGGAAAGACTGTTTCCCTGTTAGCAACTAAGCAGAATGCTGGAACAAGGAGTCACTGAGGTAGGCCTTGTTGGTGGAAGTCAGATCTGGAAGACTCAGGCTGAGCGGATGGCATTCAAAGGACACTGGAAGTTGTAACTTGATGTGGTAGGGCCTGCTGGAAAGCTGGCAATAACTTGGGACTCTTTCCTGTAATGCTATATATCTTCCAGAAGTGTGGTGCATCGTGAAAGGAGTTATAAGACGTATCTCAACTGCATTAGTTAGTTAATGCGAAAGTACCTTTTTCTTAGTTCGATGCGTCATGATATCATTTTTTTTTGTCCCTGTGTGCCCTGCAAGCTAGCACCTGTGGAGATTGTAACATTCAGCGCACAGGATGTTTCAATACTTGTTACATTTGTTCCTGCCTAGTAACAAGGGCAGGACTCTAATGGAGTGTTTTGATAGGTCACCCAGATCAATTCGAGGAGCAATGAAGAGCAGTTCAGTGGTCAGTCAGTTTTAGTCAGTCAGAGAGTCAGGAGCAGAGGAAGAAGCTGCAAGTATCTGAAGTGCTGCTGTTAGCTTGGAGGAGCTGGGTTGGCTGCTCAGCAAAACCCTGGGAGCCATTTCGTAGCTCCATGCAGTTGGGGCTCAGAATAAACCCTGGGAGCCGTTTGCTGGTTCGGTGCTGGAGAGGGTTAGGGCTGAGAAGCCTTGGGAAGCATTTATAGCTAGGTGCAGCTGGGAGTTGGGGCTCCAGAAAGGCCATGTCATTGGCTGTGTTCACATGCAGAGAGAAGAGGCTCCAGGCAGCAGATGTGCTGTGGTGAGCAGTCTTCAGGAAGTACGGCTCAGGAGAAGTCCTGAAGAACTGAGAAGGTGATGGAAAGTTGCTGGTTCCGTGTTGGAGAGGGTTAGGGCTATACGAAGCCCCAGGAGCTGTTTATAGCTTGGTGTAGCCAGGAGATTAGAGTTTGAAGAAACCCAGGGAGGGAGACCACTGGGGAGGTGAGCCCATGTTACTGAGTGTGTTGACAGGCTCCAGGTAGTGAGAGCTCAGAAGCAGCCTTGGAAAGCTAAAGAGGCAGCAGCTGGAGTTGTGCCTGTGAGTTGGTGCTGGAGTGCAGCCTCAGGAATCTGGAGATAGTGGTCTCGGGAGAAGCAATTAAACCATCAAGTTGTGAGCAGTCATTGAGACAGTCCAAGTCAGAGCAACTTTTGGAGGGAATTCAGAGGTTACATCTTCGAAGGTGAAGACTAGAAATCTCTCGTGGGGAGATAGAGTTTTAACGAGATTGTGTAACTCACAATGGACACTGATGTCTGGGCGGGTTACCAAAAAATCCATAGTTGCATCTGCCATTTATTATGCAGTGTGTTTGACCACAGTTTGCTTGTTAATTCACATGTACCTCATGTTGATTTTGAATGTTAGAGTATAAGATAGATATTGCAAATTGTTTTACATGACTGATTTTGTACAGTTAAGTTTATTTTGTTTGTTCAAAACTATGCAATTGGCTTAAATTTCTTAGTAAGTAATTTGGATTTCAAACTTTGTCTATTTCAAACAAAAAGTTACTGATCCCTATCTGGGTCATACCAACATTTGGAGGTCTGGTGTCCAGGATCATAACAGATATATTAGTTACTTGTTAAGTAATGTTTAGTATATATTGATTTTCGTTTGTTACAGTAAAAGTCTTTAGGTGTGAAATCTTGCCCTTTGGCTTATTTCTGTCAGTCGCTGGGAAATTCATCTTCTTTAAAAAAAAGCTATCAGTCTCTACAGGAATTGTAACACAAGGAAATTTCACATAACCACATCAATAAAATAGAGATGATAAAGTTTGCAATGGAGGAAGATTAGCACTATTGAAGAATGAGCTTTTGTTCTTATATTCTATCCAAAAACACAAGAGGGATATTAAACTAATCTCTCTAGAATTGGTAGTAGTGGACAGAAACTGTAGCACTAAAAATAAAATTTGTGATAATAATAAGACATGAAGAGTATGAAAAGCCATTGGCCCTGACAACATCCCTTCAGAAGTACTGAAGACTTGTGCTCCAGAACTAGTCGTACGCCAAGCCAAGCTGTTCCAGTACAGCTACAACACTGGCATTTACCTGGCAATATGGAAAATTGCCCAGGTATGTCCTGTCCACAAAAAGAAGACAAATGTAATCCGACCAGTTAGCATCCCATCAGTCTACTATCGATCATCAGCAAAGTGAAGGAAGGTGTCATTGACAGGAGTATCAAGCGGCACTTCTTCTTGGGGATCAAGGATGACTTGCTTCCACTCCAGTTCAATGGGTTCTGAGATGGCTGATAAGCCCAATGTACGATCTGCAGACTCTGCTATATGTGGGGCAGGTGATGCTTGAAGGGTTGGGTAGGTGAATTGTTTGGAGGTTTGTACACTCTCTCCAAACACCTTGACTTCACCTCTATGTGTTCCCAACAAAATCTCTCAATGAGCCTTCGGGGAAACTTTGAGGACATCCCTAAAGTGTTTCCACTGTCCTCCTGGGAGTCTCCTGCCATGACTGAGTTCTGAGTAGCTTCGGGAGTCTGGTGTCAGCATACAAACAACATGTTTCCCCCACCGGAGCTGGCTTTGAGCAATTAGTGCCTCAATGGTGGGCAAGTCAGCTTGGGAGAGGATGCTGCTGTTGGACCGCCTTTCTTGCCACCGTATTTGGAGGATCTTATGAAGATACCACTGTTGGTGTTTTCATCCCTGGTGAAAACATCACTATCTCCAGTGCTTTAAGGTACCTGCTGTAGGTTGTCCAAATCTCCGAAGCATATGGGAGCTCAGGGGTCACTGCTGCCTGGTAAACCATGACCAAATCTCAGGTCTGGGATCTTGGCCCTCAAATACTCTTTCCCTCAGCTGTCTGAAGGCTGAGCTGGCACATTGAAGGCAATGATGAATTTCAACATCTATGTGTGCCTTGTCAAAAGGAGGCCCCCAGGATATGAAAAATCATCCACATTTTCCATAATTTCGCTGTTGATCGTAATCAAAGGGAGAAAGTGTTGTAATGTGGGAGCTGGTTGGAAGAGGACCTTAGTTTTCTGGGTGTGCAACAAAAGCCTAATTTTCTCACATGCTTCGGAGAAGGAGTTGACAATGACCTGGAGCACAGTTTCTGAGTGAGTGCACACACAAGCATCATCTCTATACGAAAGATCAAAGACTGAGGTTGGAGTGATTTAGATTTTGGATTGAAGGAAACCATAAGACCATAAGAAATAGGAGCAGAAATTAGGCCAGTCGGCCCATCGAGTCTGCTCTGCCATTCAATAATGGCTGATAAGTTTTTCAACCCCATTCTCCCGCTTTCTCCCCGTAACCTTTGATCCCCTTACCAACCAAGAACCTATCTATCTCGGTCTTAAATGCACTCAATGACCTGGCCTCCACAGCCTTCTGTGGCAATGAATTCCATAGATTCACCACTCTCTGGCTAAAGAAGTTTCTCCTCATCTCTGTTCTAAAAGGTCTTCCCTTTACTCTGAGGCTGTGCCCTCGGGTCCTAGTCTCTCCTACTAATGGAAACATCTTCCCCACGTCCACTCTATCCAGGACTTTCAGTATTCTGTAAGTTTCAATCAGATCCCCCCTCATCCTTCTAAACTCCATCAAGTATAGAGCCAGAGTCCTCAAACGTTCCTCATATGTTAAGCCTTTCATTCCTGGGGTCATTCTCGTGAACCTCCTCTGGACCCTCTCCAGGGCCAGCACATCCTTCCTGAGATACGAGGCCCAAAATTGCTCACAATATTCTAAATGTGGTCGGACCAGAGCCTTATAAAGCCTCAGCAGCACATCCCTGCTTTTATATTCTAGTCCTCTCAAAATAAATGCCAACATTGCATTTGCCTTCCTAACTACCGACTCAACCTGTAAGTTAACCTTAAGAGAATCCTGGACTAGGACTCCCAAGTCCCTTTGCACTCCAGATTTCTGAATTCTCTCCCCATTTAGAAAATAGTCCATGCCTCTATTCTTCCTACCAAAGTGCATGACCCCACAAACATCATGACTAGTTTGATGAAAACCCCCAGGAGATACAGGACCTGACTGAGTGCAAGTGCAAAGCTTTTGCAGGGTGAAAGTTTCACCATGCCTCGTGGAAAGCAGCAATCATATTACAGAATCACAGGATCACAGTGCAGAAGAGGCCCTTCAGCTCATTGAGTCTGCACCGACACGTGAGAAACGCCTGACCTACCTACCTAATCCCATTTACCAGCACTTGGCCCATAGCCTTGAACATTATTACCTGCCAATGCTCATCCAGGTACTTTTTAAAGGATGTGAGGCAACCCCCCTCCACCACCCTCCCAGGAAGCGCATTCCAGACCATCACCACCCTCTGGGTAAAAAGGTTTTTCCACACATCCCCCCTAAACCTCCCGCCCCTCACCTTGAACTTATGCCCCCTTGTGAATGACCCTTCAACTAAGGGGAACAGCTGCTCCCCATCCACCCTGTCCATGCCCCTCATAATCTTGTACACCTCGATCAGGTCGCCCCTCAGTCTTCTCTGCTCCAACGAAAACAACCCAAGTCTATCCAACCTCTCTTCATAACTTAAATGTTTCATCCCAGGCAACATCCTGGTGATACTCCTCTGCACCCCCTTCAGTGCAATCACATCCTTCCTATAATGTGGCGACCAGAACTGCACACACTACTCCAGCTGTGGCCTCACCCAGGTTCTATACAACTCCAACCTGACCTCCCTACTTTTGTAACCTATGCCTCGATTGATAAAGGCAAGTGTCCCATATGCCTTTTTCACCACCCCACTAACGTGCCCCTCTGCCTTCAGAGATCTATGGACACACACGCCAAGGTACCTTTGTTCCTCAGAACTTCCTAGTGTCATGCCGTTCATTGAATACTTCCTTGTCAAATTACTCCTTCCAGAGACTTTTCAGGGTTAAATTCCATCTGTCACTTATGTGCCCATTTGACAATCCCATCTATATCTTCCTGTAGCCCAAGACACTCAACCTCACTGTTAACCACCCAGCCAATCGTTGTGTCATCCGCAAACTTACTAATCCTACCCCCCACATAGTCATCTATGTCATTTATATAAATGACAAATAATAGGGGACCGAGCACAGATCCCTGTGGTATGCCATTGGACACTGGCTTCCAGTCACTAAAGCATCCTTCTGTCATCACCCTCTGCCTCCTACAACTAAGCCAATTTTGAATCCACCTTATCAAATTACCCTGTATCCCATGTGCATTTGCCTTCTTTATAAGTCTCCCATGTGGAACCTTGTCAAAGACTTTGCTGAAATCCATGTAAACTACATCAACTGCACTACCCTCATCTACACACCTGGTCTCATCCTCAAAAAATTCAATCAAATTTGTTAGGTATGACCTCCCTCTGACAAAGCCATGCTGACTATCCCTGATCAAACCTTGCCTCTCCAAGCAGAGATAGATACTCTCCTTCAGAACTTTCTCCAATAGTTTCCCTACCACTGACATGAGGCCCACTGGCCTGTAGCTCCCTGGCTTATCTCTACAACCCTTCTTAAATAGTGGAACCACATTAGCTGTTCTCCAGTCCTCTGGCACCTCCCCCGTGGCCAGAGAGGAATTAAAAATTCGGGTCCGAGCCCCTGTGATCTCCTCCCTTGCCTCCCTCAGCATCTGAAGGCAGCGTACAGCAAAAAACCCAAGAGATAAAGAACAAATCGTGGGTAGAAATAATACAGGAAATCCAAGAACTCGCAGACACCAATGACATGCACAGTTTCTTCAGTGCCGTTGGGATGATGTACACCTCAAGAACCCGAGGTTCCATTCTGCTGAGAGCCAAGCATGGAGGGGAGCCTATTGAGGCCAGGGATGCAGTCAGTGCTAGCTGAGAAGAAATTTGAAGAAATCCTCTGTCTTTAATTTAAATGCCCTCAACTCCATTCCTGAATACCCCATCCGGCTCAGACTTGGTGCTACCCAAATCCAGAACGAAGTTAAAAAGCCGTTTGACAGCTGAAAAACAACAAAGACTCTGGAGCAGATGAACTCCCTGCTAAAATTCAGAAACACGGCTGTACAACCTCACATCCCTCATCTGGGAAGAAGAGTGCATGCCAGAGGATCTCAGGGATGCTGTGATCATGACTATTCAAGAAGCGAGACAAGTCCGATTGCAGTAACTACAGAGGAATCTCCCTGGTGTCTGTCACAGGAATGGTCATTGGAAGATCTTCCTCAATCGAGTCCTTCCAGTGGCTGAAGAGCTCCTTCCATATTCACACTGCAGTTTTCACCCATGAAGAGGAACCACATACATAATATTCACTGCACGACAAATTCAATAAAATTGCAAGGAACAGCATCAACTGCTGTACATAACCTTTCACAACTTCACAAAAGCCTTTGACTCTGTCAATTATAAAGGCTTATGGAGTATCCTCCTCAAATTTGGCTACCTCAGAAATTTGTCACCATCCTCCACCTACTCCATGATGACATGCAAACCGTGATCCTCACCAATGGAACCACCACAGACCTGATCTCAGTGAAGGCTGGAATCAAACAAGGCTGTGTCTTCACACCAACTCTCTTCTCCATTTTCCTCATTGCAATACTGCACCTCACCTCCTGCAAACTACTCACAAGCATGGAAATAATTTACAGGACTGATGGCAAACTCTTCAATCTATTGGTGTTTTTCAGTCCATTGCAGAGTTTTACTCGGAGCTGGTGTACTTTGTCCCTTCTGACACAGCGTGCTTGGCCAGTTCCACGGGAAGCAGCAGGTACACGGCAGTCCGGATCTCCTGGGAGCTGATGGTGCTGCGCTTGTTGTAATAGGCCAGGCGGGAAGCCTCACCTGCGACACGCTCGAAAATATCGTTCACAAACGAGTTCATGATGCTCATGGCCTCAGAGGAGATGCGGGTGTTGGGGTGAATCTGCTTCATCACTTTGTAGATGTAGATGGAGTAAGTTTCTTTCCTGGATCTTTTCCTCTTCTTGCCGCCCTTCACGGGCAACTTTTTCTGTGCTTTCTTGGCGCCCTTCTTGGAAAGCTGAGCACAGTCAGCTTCGTGGCAGTTAAACAGTGATAATCTGCTCTCTAATACTCAGTTTGGGTTCTGCCAGGGCTGCTCAGCTCCTGATTTTGTTATAGGCTTGGTCTAAACAGGGAGAAAAGAATTGAATTCAGTAAGTGAGGTGAGAGTTACTGCTTGTGACATCAAGGCAGCATTTGACTGTGTGGCATCAAGGAGCCCTGGCAAAATTTAAAATCAATGGGAAATGGGGGATGGGAGTGCGGGGAGGGTGAAGCTCTCACTGGTTGGAGTCCCATCTGGCATAAAAGTAGATAGGTATGGCTGTTGAAGGACAATTATCTCAGCTCCAGGACATCACTGCAGGAGTTCCTCAGGGTAGTGCCCTAGGCCCAACCATTTTCAGCTGCTTCATCAATGACCTTCCTTCCATCATAAGGTCAGAAGCAGGGATGTTCACTGATAATCCCATAATGTTCAGCACTATTTGCGACTCCTCAGGTATTGAAGCAGTCCATGTCCAATCACCCTCCAACAAGAGAGAATCGAACCATCTCCCCTTTAAATTCAATGGCATTACCATCACTGAATACCCCACTATCAACAGCTTGGGGGTTGCCATTGACCAGAAACTGAACTGGGCTAGCCATATAAATACTGTGGCTACAAGAGCAGGTCAGATGCTGGGAATTCTACGTTGAGTAACTCACCTCTTGACTCCCCATTGCCTGTCCACCGTCTATAAGGCACAAGTCAGGAGTGTGATGGAATATACCGCAATGCCTGGATGAGTGCAGTTCCAACAACACTCAAGAAGCTCAACACCATCCAGGCCAAACAGCCCATTTTATTGGCACCCCATCCACCATTGTTATGGAGGGGGGTTAATTTAAACAGCTCTGATTTCTCCTCGCACCATGCATCCGCAAACAGAAAGGTATTTTGATTGGCCGGGTGGTTAACAGTGAGGTTGAGTGTCTTGGGCTACAGGAAGATATAGACGGGATGGTCAAATGGGCAGATAAGTGGCAGATGGAATTTAACTCTGAGAAGTGTGAGGTGATACACTTTGGAAGGAGTAATTTGACAAGGAAGTATTCAATGAATGGCATGACACTAGGAAGTTCTAAGGAACAAAGGGACCTTGGTGTGTGTGTCTATAGATCTCTGAAGGCAGAGGGGCATGTTAGTGGGGTGGTGAAAAAGGCATATGGGACACTTGCCTTTATCAATCGAGGCATAGATTACAAACGTAGGGAGGTCAGGTTGGAGTTGTAAAGAACCTTGGTGAGGCCACAGCTGGAGTAGTGTGTGCAGTTCTGGTCGCCACGTTATAGGAAGGATGTGATTGCAGAGGAGATTCACCAGGATGTTGCCTGGGATGAAACATTTAAGTTATGAAGAGAGGTTGGATAGACTTGGGTTGTTTTCGTTGGAGCAGAGAAGACTGAGGGGCGACCTGATCGAGGTGTACAAGATTATGAGGGGCATGGACAGGGTGGATGGGGAGCAGCTGTTCCCCTTAGTTGAAGGGTCAGGCACGAGGGGACATAAGTTCAAGGTGAGGGGCGGGAGGTTTAGGGGGGAATGTGAGGAAACAATCTTTTACCCAGAGGGTGGTGATGGTCTGGAATGCGCTTCCTGGGAGGGTGGTGGAGGGGGGTTGCCTCACATCCTTTAAAAAGTTTCTGGGTGAGCACTTGGCATGTCATAACATTCAAGGCTATGGGCCAAGTGCTGGTAAATGGGATTAGGTAGGTAGGTCAGGTGTTTCTCACGTGTCGGTGCAGATTTGATGGGCAGAAGGGCCTCTTCTGCACTGTGTGATTCTGTGATTCTGTGATTTTTTTTCCCCCCCTTTATAAACTGTGGCAGATTTCCCAACCACTCTGTTTTGGTGTGATCCATTTTCAATTAATAACTCAAGGTAGGATGAACTCAAAGTGTTAGTTTATTTGCACACAATCAAATGCTGGAGGAGGGCAGCAATGTTGTCTCCAGTGTACTCATGCAAAGAACAAAGAAAAGTACAGCACAGGAACAGGCCCTTCGGCCCTCCAAGCCTGCGCCGATCATATTGCCCGTCAACTAAAACATTTTGCACTTCCGGGGTCCGTATCCCTCTATTCCCATCCTATTCATGTATTTGTCAAGCTGCCTCTTAAACACCACTATCATACCTGCTTCCATCGCCTCCTCTGGCAGCGAATTCCAGACACTCACTACCCTCTGCGTAAAAAACTTGCCCCGCACATCTCCTCTATAGGTTTCTCCTCTCACCTTAAATCTATGTCCCCTAGTAATTGACTCTTCCACCCTGGGAAAAAGCTTCTGAATATCTACTCTGTCCATGCCACTCATAATTTTGTAAACTTCTATCAAGTCGCCCCTCAATCTCCGTCGCTCTAGTGAGAACAATTTGAGTTTCTCCAATCTCTCCTCATAGCTAATAAACTCCAGACCAGGCAGCATCCCGGTAAACCTCCTCTGCACCCTCTCCAATGCCTCCATATCCTTCTGGTAATGTGGTGACCAGAATTGTATGCAATATTCCAAGTGTGGCCGAACCAAGGTTCTATACAGCTGCAGCATGACTTCCCAGCTTTTATACTCAATACCTCTACCAATGAATGCAACCATGCCATATGCCTTCCTGACTACCTTATCCACCTGCGTTGCCACTTTCAGTGACCTGTGGACCTGTACACCCAGATCCCTCTGCCCATCAATGCACTTAAGGGTTCTGCCATTTACTGTATAATTCCTACCTGTATTGGAACTTCCAAAATGCATTACCTCGCATTTGTCCAGATTAAACTCCATCTGCCATTTCTCCGCCCAAGTCTCCAACCGATCTATATCCCGTTGTATCCTTTGACAATCCTCTTCACCATCTGCAACTCCTCTAACCTTAGTGTCGTCTGCAAACTTACTAATTAGCCCAGTTACATTTTCCTCCAAATCATTTATGTATACTACAAACAGCAAAGGTCCCAGCACTGATCCCTGCGGAACTCTACTAGTCACAGCTCTCCATTCAGAAAAGCACCCTTCCACTGCTACCCTCTGTCTTCTATGACCAAGCCATCTGTATCCATCTTGCCAGCTCACCTATGATCCCGTGCAACTTTACCTTCTGTACCAGTCTGCCATGAGGGACCTTGTCAAAAGCCTTACTGAAATCCATGTATATAACATCCACTGCCCTTCCATCGTCGATCATCTTTGTCACTTCCTCGAAAATCTCGATCAAGTTAGTGAGACACGACCTCCCCTTCACAAAACCATGCTGCCTCTCACTAATATGCCATTTGCTTCCAAATGGTAGTAAATCCTGTCACGAAGAATCTTTTCCAATAATTTCCCTACCACTGGCATAAGGCTCACCAGCCTGTAATTTCCTGGATTAACCCTGCCACCCTTCTTAAATGCAGCAAAAGAGGGATAGAGAAAAAAAAGATTTACAGGGCAAAGACCACAGAGAAGAAAATTATTGTTTCATGTGAGTCCACAGTCCTGAATCAAAGTCAATGAGATATTCCTTCACGGAGGTCAGCAGGCTCAAAATCAATGCTATATAATTCACTTTTCCAGTGAATTGACTACGCACAATAAGATAGGCATGCAAAGGTGAAGCAGTCTTGTAGGTGATGGTATAGAAGTTCCAATAGAAACCGTGTAGATGTGGGGGGCGCAGGTATCCAATCTGGGCAGACCCCCTTTTCTGTACTGCATCTGATAGGTGGTAAAATGGCAGACTGAGCTTTGCTGTTCCACAAGGCAGTTCATGTCACATGACTCTTATCTCTCCACATTGTCTTTGACAATGTGTGTGTATCCCCCATCTGGATTCCCGAAATGGTTAAATGTTCCAACAAATTCAGACTTGAAGGGAAGGACGTGGAGCCCTTTGTCCTCGCAAACAGATCAGACTGGTTGGCCACCCTAGCTTATGAAATACAGATGGTCTTTGTATAGTTCTCTTTTAATTTAGTCTCTGCAGCCCACTGGGGGGTCGGTTGTTAGTGTCTCTTCAGCGATAATGAGGTGTAAGTTTCTACAAAACTGCCAGATGGCTCCTTTTGTTCAAGAGTCACAGACAGACATAGATTCAGCCATTTTAAAGGGTGTTTGCCCAATTTTTTTAAATTTTGGACTTAGCCATGAGGATATCTTTATATATTTTATAAAAATATGTAGGCCGGGATTTTCCGGTCCCATCACAGCCGGGACCCGCCTTGGGCAAGGCAGCACCCCAGCCAGAAGCCCATTGACTTGCGGCGGGACTGGAAGGCCCCGCGGCGGGCGGGTGCGGAAAATCCCGCCCATAGTGGTCTTAGTTCCCTGACAACCACCTTCAAGTCTCATTCTGTCTACCACCAATGCTTAGTAGCAGCCGTGTGTACCACCTACAAGATGCATTGCAGCAACTCACCAAAGCTCCCTCGACAGCACCTTCCAAACCCATGTACCCTACCGCCCAGAAGGACAAGGCAGCAGATGTTTAGAAACACTACCACGTTCCCGTCCAACCAACACACCATCCTGACTTGGGAATATATCACCGTTCCTTCACTATCGCTGGGTCAAATCCCTGAAATTCCCTCCCTAACAGCACTGTGGGTGTACCTACATCACATGGACTGCAGTTGTTCAAGATGGCAGCTCACCACCACCTTCTCAAGGGCAATTATGGATGGGCAACAAATGCTGGCCCAGCCAGCGAAGCCCACATCCTGTGAACAAATATTTTCTTTTTAAAATCTCAGGCTTGGGCTGATAAGTGACAGGAAACATTTGTGTCATACAAGTGACAGGTAGTGACCATCTTTACTAAGCTAATCATCTCTCTTTGATGTTCAACAGCATTATCATTGCTAACTCCCCTATCATCAACATCTGTGGTGAGTAACTCACCTCCTGACTCCCCAAAGCCTGTCCACCATCTACAATGCACAAGTCAGGAGTGTGATGGAATACTCCCCACTTTCCAGGCAATCACTATCGCCAATAAAAGAGAGTTTAACCAAGTCCCCTGGGTTGCGGTGCCCTTGAGGAGTTTGGCACAGGCTGGCCCCTTTATCCATTATTAGTGCTGGAAACAGCATTCTTGTCATGGTCACCATGAGGGGCCACCCTCAAAACCAGGGGCAACATGAGCAGAATCCCCATCAGCTTTAGTCATCCATTCCTTGACCCTTTCATGGCCAACCTGCATACTCTTGCTTACCAGGATCTCCCTACCACCTGGCAGTGGGTCTATGTGTCTCTGAGCCATTACACCAACCCAGAGCTCGACTTGGCTCAAGGTTGGCACCATACTGTGGAGGCTGGTGCATGCCTCCTGCACCCACTCATTGGCCTGCCATATGTGGCTCTCCTTGAGGGCCCCCACCCTCTCAATGCAGGAGGTTATGTGGTCATACACTAGAGACATGACATCACTCATGACATGGATGGACTCCTCCATCGTCCACACATGGGAGTGAGCAGCCTCTAAGAACTCTGACAGATGTCCACACTTTTCCCGCTGCTGTTCTATAAGCACGCACTTCGCTGATAACCCCTGAGGTGAAGTATCTGTGTGGAGTTGAACATTACTGGGCCTGTCCTAACTCCTCCGATGGAGACTGACCTCAGCTGTCCCTGCCTCTGTCACCTGCCCTGATGTGTGTACCATGCTCACCAGCTGGTGCCACCCATTCTAACCACGCCTCATTCCCTGCCAACATGAGAGTCTCCTAGAGGGTGGGCTGGACTCGTTATGGATTATCCTCAGGTGGCATCTCGTCCTTTGAGATCTCTGCTGTCTCTGATTGGCTCATCAGTCACTGGCCCTGAGGGAGAGACAAGAGCACAGTTCACAATGTCCATATGCTCCTCCTCCCTCCTGTGGGTAAATGCTCCTGAGGTTCATATAGTCACCATGGACCACAGAGACCACAGGGAATGATCACTGAGATGGATTGTCATCTGCAGCAACTGCATCTCACACCCTCTCTGAGCGCTGCACCTACCTTGCCCACTGTAAAAGCCTGGTCTGCTACCACCCTGCCAATCTCCATCACCTCCTCCTCATCTGCATTATCGTTCATGAGCAAGGGCACATCACCACCTGCCTGATTCCATTCCCTTACATTAGGAGCTGTCTTCTCCTCCAATGACACAAAGAAGGAGTGTGACACAACTCTCCTGCCCCTGTGCTGCTCCTGAAGCTGCTCCACATTCAGGCCATCATTGTCCCACTGGGGGGCCTACTGCATGTCTTCATGCCTGGCACTGCATTGAGTGCTAATGATTGGCCATGGTGCTCTGGTGTGACATTACTCTTAGTCTTGATTCACACAATGGTCCTTGTTGAGCCCCTGTGCATGGGTCGTCCACAGGTTTTTTTTTTAATTTGTTCATGGGAATAATAATAATAATAATACAATAATCGACAATGGTTTCAGGGACTTTTGTTTCCGGATTTTTTCTTTATTGAGTTCAAATTCCACCATCTGTCATGGCAGGATTTTAACCCTGGTCCCCAGAGCATTACCCTGAGTCTCTGGATTACCAGTCCAGTGACAATACCACAATGCCACCATCTGCCCAATATGTACATGATATACATGTTACCCATGCAGGCTGTTACCTGGTCAGTATGTATGCCACTTACCTTGGCAGCTCTCACTTGGTCACTGAAGCCATGTTTGTTCCATGATCCTGCAGCTACTCACTTGTTTGGCCACCTCCAACCCGGCCTTCTTCGCGAGGCTGGCCTCCTCCTCCCGTCCCCAGGGAAATCCTCTCTCTTTTCCCTCATTGTCTGCAGGAGCACCTCCAGGGAGGTGTCAGTGAATCGTGCAGTGACCTTCCCTGCACTCCAGCCATCCCTCCACTCACTGCCTTCTACTGCACCCCTTCTTCAGCCTTCTCTGTGTGCTGCCAATATGAAGGCTGCAGACTGCCATTTAAAGATGGCGTCCTCAAGCTCCCTGTCGACACCACCTGTTGGTGCCCTCCCACCACTAGTACCCACAGTTAATTGGCTGTAAATTGGAAGGTCACTGCAGAAGTCCTCACATCTTTGTGCAGCAACATGACCTGGAAATGACCCCGATGTTGGGATCTCCAGACAATCAGCAAAATCCTACCTGTTAACTCAGGGCAGAATTGTCCGTGCCCGCTGGTGTCGGGTGTGCTCGGTGGCATGAGCGGACAATATGGCGAGAAGCCCAAAAATCGGTTCACGACTTTGTGAAACCAGTTTGTGATTGTCTACTCAGCCTGCCGATGGCGGGTTGCGTTTCCCACCATCAGTTGTCGGGAACCTCATTGTAATACATCAGCATATCATTTTAAGGTTAATCCGCTGGGCACATCCCACCCCACAGGATCGTCCACCCACACCGGGGTGATTGCATGCCAACGTGTTTCATAACAGCATATAAAAGGTGTGCACTTGGCGGGCTGCCCTTTGAGGGGAACTCGGAGGTGTGTGCTCAGTAACTTTGTGCAGCGCTCGCCTGTTGAACTTCAAGGTTGAGGCGAGGTGGGGGGGCAAAGGGGGGTGGGGGGGGTGGGGGGGGGAGCAAAGGCTGCCCTGTGGTTGAAGCTAGCGCACAAACACATGCGGAGTGGATGGGGATAGGGTAGGTGAGGGAAGCAGCCACGCATCAGGGAAAACTGTATAACGTGACCATTCCTCTGCAGCTGAGACAGTTCAGGTGCAGCCACGTTGATATGATTGGAATCGGGCCTCTAGTTTATCTGCCTACTCAAGCAACACAGAGGCATCAAAGTGCCACCAAATGCTCCAGAGCTTTTCACCCCTTGGACACAGACTGTGAACTAATGAACGTTTTAGTGGACTGCAGAACTATTGGACACGTTGTACAATCTCCTTGCTAAAGTGGCAATGGAGCAGCTCACAGCCCCTTGCAATGTCATCATCCCAGTTTGGACGAGTCTCCCCCATGGTTCAAGCTAACAGTGCAGCCTTGCAGTGTGGGTTAGGAGAATGCCTGTGCCTGAGCTGAGGGCACAGCATGCAGTCCAGTGGGCAAAGCTGCTGCCAATCGGTCAGGTGGAGTGGGGGGGTGGTGGGTGGGGATTCAGACAGCCATGGAGCACTAAACTCTGGCCATCCAAGTGGTGGCCAGCACTCTTAACCAAGAGATGTTCTTAATATACCCAAGCTAACCCACGCATCTCTCTGTTTCATCCTGTGGGAGGAGTACATCAGGGGCATGAAGCCTGGTGACCTAGCTGTATGCCTCATGGCGTACAGAGAGCAGAGACGACAGAAAAGAGAGCGACAGAGATGTCTGGCTGCACAGAGGGAGGAGCAGCACCCTCAGGAAGAAGGGGTGACTGTGGCTCACTTGTCGGCGTCTAGCTCGACCCAGGGTTTATAGACGCTGCCTTTCATTCCTGCAGATAACCAAGAACCAGTGTCACCGAAGATTGCGCATGTCTAGGGAACTGGTCGGTCACATCTGACACCTGCAGAATTTGGCACCACAGGGATATGGAGGGCATCCACTGCCAGTGGCTGTGAAAGTGACCGTGGCGCTCAATTTCTATGCCAGTGGCTCCTTTCATGGCTCCACAGGTGACCTCTCTGGGATATCACAAGCCTCCACCCACAAATGTATCCATGAGGTCACAGATGCCATCTTTGCGAGGGCACAAAACTTTGCATTTCACCCAGGACCAGGAGAGCCAGGATGCAAGAGCGATTGGGTTTGCCCAGATCTCAGGTTTCCCACAGGTGCAGGGTGCCATCGACTGCACTCACTCACTCAGATCTCCATCGCAACACACAGTCAACTGTGTCAACCGCAAGAGGTTCTATTCGCTGAATGTGCAGCTGGTCTGCAACCTCCACAAACGCATCCTTCAAGTCTGCGTACAGTTCCCAGGGAGTGTGCACAACCCCTACATTCTCAGTCAGTCACAGGTCCATGATGTATTCTAGAGTCCACAGAGGCTGCAGGGATGGCTCCTCGGGACAGTGTGAAGCTGGACCATCACTTTGGTCTGAAGGCAGCACAGAGCACAGGGAAGAGACCCTGGGCTGAGACATCAGCGTTTATCTTGTGCAGAAAGGTTTCACATCTGAGTGACAAGAACACTGCTCATCAGAACAAGGAGCCATAGGCAGGGAGACATTCTTGGGAGTTTATTGACAACAGTGAACATTATGTACAAGTGATTAACACCCGCGCCCAGGCTGTGCAATTACATCTTCTTAACCTTCCTAAACCTGTCGCTATATGTTGGTGCTCCCCAGACATCCACAGGGGAGGTGGAGGCAGCCTGCTGACTGCTGCACCTGTCGGTGATGACCTTGACGGGCATCCTCTGAAGGCTAAGACCTGGGGGGCCCCGGCCTGCTTTCGGGGTCCTGCTGTGTGGCAGTGGCACCCTCCTCGGCCTGTGGAGCTGGAGAAGCTGGGATCAGAGGAAGGGGTGATTCAGATGAGCTGGACACTCCCGGAGTCACCTGGGTGGATGGCCCCGGTGTATGCACCTGCTGATCCTCCTCCCTTTGGGTGCCCAAGGGCCTTGGCTAACTCCTTGAGGAGAAGGGGTAGCTGGAGTGAGATCGAGCTGCCCTGCATCCCTCTCGCATTGACACTGTTGGAGGCCAACTATGGCGTCAGTGATGGAGTTCAGCCCACACAGCAGTGCAGAAGCAACGTCTTAGATCAAGGTCTCCATGGTGGTTGCCATCCTGCCAGTGTTGATTTCAGTGCGTTGGCATGCCAGCGCTATCACCTCAACCTGAAGGCAGACGGACTCCTTCATCATGCTTTGCAATCTGAGGAGTGCAGTGGACATCCCTTCCTGATGTTCCCGAGCTTGCCTTTGCAGCTCCAGCAACTGTGACAAGACTGAGTCCAGAGGCTCATCACCTGACTCGGACTCAGCAACGTTCTGGCCTCCAGCAGTCCTCCGAGTGCCAGACACCTGATAAGTCCCAGCCACCGCCTGCTGTGGATCAGGCGGCGCAATGCGCTCACCAGACTGTGATCCAGAGGCTACTCTAAAGCTAGGTCCCACCGAGGAGTATGTCTCTGCGCTGGTAAAGGGTGTGGGTGAGCGCTGTGACGGGACTTCAGGGAGGGTGCCTTCAGATTCCTCTTCAGAGGTTTCCTCGTGGCTTTATTGGAGGCCTTGGGTCGTGGACTTCATCAGCTGTTTCCCAGGTGTGCCTGTGAAAGCAGGGAGAGATAATTAGTGCATAACAGTGGCCTGTGAAACAGGACACATCACTCACAGCATGGTTGCCTGATGGATGTTGCACTGCTGGATCCTCACTTGGTAGAGCAGCGCCGACCTCACTGTCAGCACAGGATCAGTCCAGATCCTCGCCGGCCAGTTGGATGGCTCTATTTTCAAAGTCTGTGAGGACCTTGATTTCAGGCATTCCTCCACCGGTCTGCGACCTCTCCCTCTTGTTGAGTGCCAGCTTGTCCTGAATGAATAGAGATGGAGAGAGTGTAAGCAGGGCACCTGCCAGGCCAGATGATAAGTGTGCCTGGCCTGTGTGGGTGATGGGTGGTCCTATGTATGGGATGAGGACAATGACGGTGTGTGTGAGAGAATGAATGGAGATGTCCCTTGAACTGGCAGTAAGTGAGGGTCCTGTGGATGTGCGATGGGTTTGTGGGTGTGTGATGGGTTTGTGAGTGTGTGAATTGAGAGTGATGAGAAGAGTGACTTACCCTAGCGCAATGGAGGAGATCATTCGTCCTCTTGCGGCACTGGGTGGCTGTCCTCTTTTGCAGGGCGTTGGCACTGACTGCCACCACCTCCCAAGCTGGATTGGTGATGCTGCTGCCCATCCTGCAGCCAGATGGGTTGGGAGGGGGGGTGCGGGGTGGGGGGGGGTGGGGGGTAGGGGACACCACAGTGAGTCTCCAAAGCAACCAAAAGCCACCCGAGGGACGCGTCATTGAACCCGGGGGTCTGCAGCCTTCTTGCCCTTCAGGACCATGTCTCCTGTGCAGCAGTCCTGGGCTGGAAGCAGTGAAAGGTGCGCGCGCGGTTGCACTTTAAATATGGCGCCCAGCGTGAAGAGGTGGCGAGGTGATGGCGTTACAGACGAATGAGAACCTGCCCACCCTGGAAACGGCGTGTTTCCCAGGAATGCATAATTAATGAGGCGGATTTGGGGCAATGCGGCGTGAAAAGTGGCCATTGCAGCCGACAAGTAAAACATTTTTTTATCTGACTGCTAACACACTTAGTGCAAATCTGGGACGATTCTGCCCTCAGTCTCACTATCCATAAACTGTGCCAGTCCTGCTGAGTATATGCAGGAGTCCCTGTCTTTACTATGGAAGAGGATTAATTTCTGTGAGTTAAAATGGGCCCAGGTGGATTGGAAACAGGTGAAACAGAGAATTGGAGAAGAGAGGCCACGAAAGAGGATATATCACAAGTCCAAACATATTCCATGGAGGGGTAAGGAAGGGTGTTCAAAGCTAGAAATCCCTCTAAAGCTATAGAGGTTAAAATGAAACAAGAAGGACTTACATTAAATGTCAAATTCATAATACAGTAGAAGAGGAAGCAGAATACAGAGAGTGCAGAGGAGAATTGAAATAAAAAGTAAGAGGGGTAAAGAGAGTGTGAGGATAGATTGGGGGGTGGGGGGTGGCAGATGGGGTAGCATAAAAGGGTACAGTAAAACCTTTGATGAACAGATAAATAGTAAAAGAATAGTCAGAGGTTAGATTAATACTGATTTTAGACCAGGGAAAATCATCTTTTGGATGCAGAAGACATGGTTAAGGTATTTAAATAAATACTTTACATCTAACTTATGAACATAAGAATTAGGAGCAGGAGTAGGTCATTGGCCCCTCGGGCCTGCTCCACCATTCAATAAGATCATGGTTGATCTGATTGTGGCCTCCATTTTCCTGCCTGTTTCCCATAACCTCCGACTCCCTTGTTGATCAAAAATTTGTCTAACTCAGTCTTTGATATATTCAATGACCCAGCCTCCACTGCTCTCTGGGGTAGAGAATTCCGAAGATTAGCGATCCTCTGAGAGAAGAAATTCCTCCTCATCTCCGTCTTGATCCCTTATTTTGAAACTGCCCCCTAGTTCTAGATTCCTCCATGAGGAGAAACATCCTTTCAGCATCTAACCTGTCAAGTCTCCTCAAAATCTTACATGTTATAATAGGATCACCTCTCAATCTTCCAAAATCCAATGAGTATGGGCCCAACCTGCTCAACCTCTTCTCATAAGGCAACCCCTAATAAACCTAATGAATCTTCTCTGAACTGCCTCCAATGCAAGTATATTCCTACTTACGTAAGGTGACTTAAGTACTATAGGTGCCATCTCACCAATGCCCCATGCAGTTGTAGTAAGACTTTCCAACCAACTGCACTACTGGCCTCACATACAGATCAAGCACCACATCCCCATCACTCATCTACCACCAATCTCTGTCAACCAGGACTTCAACCTAATATTCATATGCTTCACCTCAGCCTCACATACACAGCACTGCTGCAGTTCTCACACTCACTTCTCAAACCACGCACTCAATACCAGGTATTAAACCAGGACAGTCACAGCATTTAATCATATTGCAGCACACTCACTGACACTCCTCCCTCTCTCCTTCAGGAAAAAGTGACACACAACAAGAGACAGTAGGTGCTAACTGACAGGAGACATGCAAACCTCTCCAAGGAAGACAGTGCTTTTCCTCAATGTATGGGCCATTGCTGAGGCTGAGGCCAGTGGTGGGGCTGAAAAAGGATGATGGTCTCCTCACACCCAATCCTTTTCACATCCCCATTCCCCTCCATTCCACGATCTCCTCACATTTACAAGCCACAGATGGTGTAAGCATGCACCTCTTGCTTTCCTCACTCCACTCCTCACAACCCGACCCTTTAAATTCTCTCCTTACAGATATACAAAAACCACAATGTGTTCAGGAAGTGGTGGGAGAGCAAGAATACAACAATAATAATAAAAAAACACTCACTTGATTTCACGGTCACAGCCATCAGCTCCTCATCTACTCCATCTTGAAACTGTGAGTAATTTAGAGGATAGCTTAGAGGTGGAATCTGCAAAATGTGAGCCACTGGGCAAGAGTAGCCAGGGCTGGGGTGAGGATGGCACAGGTGCCAGCTCGCAGGAGCGAGAGATCACACATGAGTTCTGCTGCAGAGGATTCAGATGAGGGTTTTAATGGGACAGGCTACAGAAGAAGGCTGATGGGTATACACAAAGAATTGCTTGGTGCATTGGCAGGCATTAGTTTAGCACAGGGATTTGTGCAGTTCTTGGGCCCCATCCTTTCCAGCCTGGAAATGGTAGCCAGTTCCATTCGCACACTTGTGGATCTAACCATGATGCAGCATCAAATGGCCAAAGTCTCAGCTTCCTTGCAGCATCTGCAGAAGCCACCATGTATCTAGGTGCTGTAATGGAAGCTGAGACTTCCATCGTGCAAGGTCAGCTTGCTGCTATGCAGGTTCAAACTGCTGACATTATGGATACTAATACAAGTGCTTGCAGGCTTTCACTGCAGCCCAGCAATCTGTATTCTGGCAGATTGTTGAAGCACTGGATAGCCTGGATCATGTTGAGATCAAAAAAGAGGTGTCAAGTTAGGCGTCTTGAAGAATATTAAGGTGGATAAGTCCCCAGGGCCAGATGGGATCTACCCCAGAGTACTGAGGGAAGCAAGGGAGGAAATTGCTGGGACCTTGACAGAAATCTTTGTATCCTCACTGGCTACGGGTGAGGTCCCAGAGGACTGGAGAATGGCCAATGTTGTTCCATTGTTTAAGAAGGGTAGCAGGCATAATCCAGGAAATTACAGGCTGGCGAGCCTTATGCCAGTGGTAGGGAAATTATTGGAGAAGATTCTTCGTGACAGGATTTACTACCATTTGGAAGCAAATGGGCATATTAGTGAGAGGCAGCATGGTTTTGTGAAGGGGAGGTCGTGTCTCACTAACTTGATCGAGTTTTTCGAGGAAGTGACAAAGATGATCGACGATGGAAGGGCAGTGGATGTTATATACATGGATTTCAGTAAGGCCTTTGACAAGGTCCCTCATGGCAGACTGGTACAGAAGGTAAATTCGCAAGGGATCAGAGGTGAGCTGGCAAGATGGATACAGAATTGGCTTGGTCATAGAAGACAGAGGGTAGCAGTGGAAGGGTGCTTTTCTGAATGGAGAGCTGTGACTAGTGGTGTTCCGTAGGGATCAGTGCTGGGACCTTTGCTGTTTGTAGTATACATAAATGATTTGGAGGAAAATGTAACTGGGCTAATTAGTAAGTTTGCAGACGACAATAAGGTTGGAGGAGTTGCAGATAGTGAAGAGGATTTTCAAAGGATACAACGGAATATAGTTCGGTTGGAGATTTGGGTGGAGAAATGGCAGATGGAGTTTAATCTGGACAAATGCAAGGTAATGCATTTTGGAAGTTCTAATACAGGTAGGAATTATACAGTAAATGGCAGAACCCTTAAGTGCATCAACGGGCAGAGGGATCTGGGTGTACAGGTCACTGAAAGTGGCAACGCAGGTGGATAAGGTAGTCAGGAAGGTATATGGCATGTTTGCCTTCATCGGCAGGGGTATTGACTATAAAAGCTGGGAAGTCATGCTGCAGCTGTATAGAACCTTGGTTAGGCCACACTTGGAATATTGCGTGCAATTCTGGTCACCACATTACCAGAAGGATATGGAGGCATTGGAGAGAGTACAGAGGAGGTTTACCAGGATGCTGCCTAGTCTGGAGGTTATTAGCTATGAGGAGAGGTTGGAGAAACTCTGATTGTTCTCACTAGAGTGATGGAGATTGAGGGGCGACTTGATAGAAGTTTACAAAATTATGAGTGGCATGGACAGAGTAGGTAGCCAGGAGCTTTTTCCTAGGGTGGAAGAGTCAATTAATAGGGGTCATAGATTTAAGGTGAGAGGAGAAAACTTTAGAGGAGATGTGCAGGGCAAGTTTTTTACGCAGAGGGTAGTGAGTGTCTGGAATTCGCTGCCAGAGGAGGTGGTGGAAGCAGGTACGATAGTGGTGTTTAAGAGGCAGCTTGACAAATACATGCATAGGATGGGAATAGAGGGATATGGACCCCGGAAGTGCAAAATATTTTAGTTTGACAGGCAATATGATCGGCGCAGGCTTGGAGGGCCGAAGGCCTTGTTCTTGTGCTGTATTTTTCTTTGTTCTTTGTTCACTGTCCCAGGAGAGAGACAGTGGCTCCATGGTGCATGAACCTTCGTTCCTTTCTCAGGAAAGCAATATTCATCCTCCCAGCCCCCTTGGGTGTTTGGTCTGCACTGAGAGGTGGTGGTGAGTGAGGGAGTTTTAAGGGTTGATTGCTGTTGAAAGTCAAGTTTTCCTTTGAATTTAGCAATCAACTAAAAATTACTCCTTAAGTTGAGAAGTTAAGTTTATTCCAGTCTTAAACAGGGTTAACACGAGCTCTCTGAGAGCAGCTGCAGCTAGTTAATTAGGTAAGTAGCATAAACTGGTTTTCAGAAGTTTGGATCAGTTGTTTTTAAGAAGGTATAAAAACAGGCCTTCCTCAGTGCTGCTTGGTCTGCACTGAGTGCTGTTTTCAGTGCACAGAGCATGAAGCTAGCATTTTAGTGAGTGAGGTTTTTTCTACCTTTTTCAACCTCCAGTATTTGGCTCTTACTTTGGTACACAAGAAGAAGCTTATTAGTGAGTTATTCTACTTATTCTAGTGGTAATAAATAGTTTTTAAAGTTGTGGTCTGGCAGGACAGCTTGACAAAGTGGAATGCACATCCTGCAATATGTGGGAAGTCATGAATGCACCATGAGTCCTAGGTGAACACATCTACAGGAAGTGTCACCAGTTGCAAAAGCTTGAACTCTGGGTTTCAGAACTCAAGAGGCGACTGGAATCACTGTGGTGCATCCGCAAGGCGGAGAACTATGTGGACAGCAAGTTTAGGGAAGTGGTCACACTGCAGGTTAAAAGCACACAGGCAGAGAGGGAATGGGTGACCGCCAGGCAGTCAAGAAAACCAGGCAGGTAGTGCAAGAGTCCCCTGAGTTAATCTTGATTGCTAATCGGTTTTCCATTTTGGATACTGGTGAGGACGATGGTTCCTTGGGGGCGTGCAGTCAGAGCCAATTCTGTGGCACCATAGGTGGCTCAGCTGCACAGGAGGAGAGGAAGAGTAATAGTGATAGGGGATTCAATAGACAGGTGTTAACTTGACTCCAGGATGGTTTGTTGCCTCCCTGGTGCCAGGGTCAAGGATGTCACAGACTGGCTGCAGGGCATCCTCCTGGGGCAGGGTGAACAGCCAGAGGTTGTGGTCCACATTGGTACCAATGACATAGGTAGGAAGTGGAATGAGGTCCTGAAAGCAGATTTTAGGGACTTGGGAAGGAAATTAAAAAGCAAGACCTCAAGAGCAGTGATCTCAGGATTACTTCCAGTGCCACATGCTAGTGAGCATAGGAATGAGAGGATTGAGCGATTGAGCATGTGGCTAGAGAATTGATGCAGGATGGAGGGCATCAAATTTCTGAGGCATTGGGACTGGTTCTGGGGCAGGCGAGACCTGTACAAGATGGACGGGTTACACCTTAACAGGACCAGGACTAATATCCTCACAGAGAGATTTACTAATGCTGTTGGGGAGGGTTTAAACCAGCTTGTCAGGGGGGTGGGGTGGGAACCTGAGGGGTAGCTCAGACTGGAAGGAAGTAAAGCTGGTAAAAGGAAGTAGAAAAGTAGCAAGTGAAATTAGAAGGCAGGTGAAATGAAGGTGAGCATCAACTAGGCTTGGAATGCGGAATAATGTCAAAAAGACAAAGTTAAGGGCACTCTACCTGAATGCACACAGCATTCGCAACAAGGTAGATGATTTAAAGGCACAAATAAAGGTAAATGAGTGTGATCTAATTGTCATTACAGAAACGTAGCTACAGGGTGACCAAGACTGGGAACTGAATATTCAAGGATATTCCACATTTAGGAAGGACAGGCAAAAAGTAAAAGGAGGTGGTGTTGCGCTGAGAATAAGGATGGGATCAGTACTTTAGTAAGGGAGGATCTCGGATCAGACGAACAAAATGTGGAATCTGTTTGGATGGAGCTAAGCAACAGCAGGGACAGCAAACGTTGGTAGGAGTTGTTTATAAGCCACTAAACAGAAGTGCTAGCGTGGGGCATGGTATTAATCAAGAGATTAATGAATAAGTTAAATGATTATTTTGGGCGAAATCATCCCAGATTTGCACAAAGTGCGGTAGCGGGTGGGAAAAAGGACATTTTACCCAACGGCCACATCGGCAGCTTTTAAAGCCATGTACCATGCCATTCGCGCCTCATTAGTAATGCATTCCAGGGAAACACGCTGTTTTGCTGGCAGGCAGCCTCCGATTCGCCCACCATGCCATCACCTCGCCGCTTCCTCACAACGGGCTCCAGACACACGCACACCTCTCAGTGTTTCCAGCCCAGAACTGCTGCACAGGAGACATGGCCCAAAAAGGAAAGAAGACTCCAAACCCCCGATTCAGCGACATGCCTATTGGACACAGTGGAGGCCCGCTGTAATGTCCTCTACCCCAACTCTGGCCGCAGGAGGGGCAGCAACATCACCAACCTGGCTTGGGAAGCAGTGGCAGCGCTGCTCAGCATCAATGCTGCTCACAAGAGGTCGGCTATCCAGTGCAGAAAGAGGATGAATGATCTCATCTGTGCTGCCAGGGCAAGGCAACCATCTCATCACTGTAACCTCACCCACTCACAAGCCCATCACACATTCATTGGTATCTCACTCACTGCCAGCTCAAGGGACATCACCACTCACTCTCTCACACACCTCACATCTCCATCTGGCCTCATCTCCTCTCGAGATTGCCTCCTCATCCCGTCCATAGCTCCATTCAGCACACACACACACACCTGCCATTCTTCTCATTTGGCCTGGTATGCACCTTGCTCACACTCTCTCCATCTGTCTTTATGCAGGACAAGATTGTGCACAATAAAAGGGAGAGGTCCCAGACCAGGGGTGGAGTGCTGGACATCAAGGTCCTCACTCTTTTTGAAGACCGTGTGTTAGACCTGGCCGGGGAGGATGTGGACCATTTTTGTAGTGATGGTGAGGTCAGCGCCAAGCATCCAACTGAGGATAATGCACCAGAGCATTCCTCTCGCAACTCAACTGTGAGTCTACTGTTCTGTGTACCACAGCGGCTATGCATTAATAATCTCCACTTCCTCTCATATAGACCTGCCATGTCGCCCTCAGGCAACTTTGGCCCCGATTTTAGCGTCGAAAGTACATCAGATGAGGACCCCGAGGGGAGCAGCCACGGCGCTCACCCACACCCTCCACCAGCGCAGCGACACGTACCTCAGTAGGACCTACACATACAGCAGGCTCGGGTTCACTATCTGGTGAGCACAGCACACAATCTGTTCCACAGCAGGCAGAAGCAGGGATACCCGAAGTCGCAGGCACCCAGTGAACTGCCAGAGACGAGGGATCTGCTGAGTCTGAGTGTGATGATGAGCCTCTGGACTTGGTCCTCAATAAGTTGTTGGTGCTGCAGCGACAATAACAGCAACAACACGAAGGGATGTCTGCTGCACTCCTCAGATTGCAAGGCACGGTGGAGGAGTCCATCCGCCTTCAGTCCGAGCTGATTGCACCGTGATACTGATGCATCGAGGTCAACACTGGTAAGATGGCGGCCTCCATGGATATATTGGTTCAGGATATTGGTCCTGCACTGCTGCGCGGGCTGAGCTCCATTGTTGATGCCATAGTTGGTGCAGGGCAGCTTGATCTCACTCCAGCTACCCCTTCTCCTCAAAGAGTCAGCCAGAGGCTGTTGGGCACCCATAGGGAGGAGGATCAGCAGGTGCACGCTCCAGGGCCATCCTCCCAGGTGACTCCAGGAGTGTCTGGCCCATTTGAATCCCCTCCCCCTGTGACCCCAGCAGCTCCAGCCCCACAGGTAAAGGAGGGTGCCACTGCCACACAGCAGGATCCTGAAATAAGGCCACCACCCTCCAGGTCTCAGCCCTCCAGAGGACGCCCGCCATCATAGACAGGGCGTCACAGTCAGCAGACTGCCTGCACCTTCACTGTGGATATCTGGGGAGCACAAAGACATAGCGGCAGGGTTAGGAAAGTTAAGAAGAATTCATTGCACAGCCTGGGCATGGGTGTTAATCACTTATACATACTGTTGACTATTATCAATAAACTCCCAAGAGTGTCTCCCTGCCTATGGCTCCTTGTTCTGATGAGCAGTGTTTGTGTCACTCACATGTGAAACCTTTCTGCACAAGATAAAAGGCAGGTGTCTCAGTCCAGGGCCTCTTCCCTGTGCTATGTGCAACCTTCCCAATATACTAATGATGAGCCTTCACTGTCACTGGACACAACAGTCATGTTTGCACCTTGATGGTGTTGGTCATTGCTGCCAGAATGTAGTGGACGGGCACCACAGAGTTCCGTCATTCTCTCTGTGTGTTCTCAGCACCTTTGAGGTGGGGCTGGCCCCCATCACACCAGCATCTGTGTCCGATGACAGTGTAGTCATGAAGGGTTCAGCTCACAAAGGATGCCATAGGATCAGGAGAAGTTAGTTTTACCGCTACGTCTCCATGAAATGGCCCTGTTCACAGGGTGCCAGCGAGCTGCCATCAGCCAGACAGGAGTTGGACATTCACATGGACAAAGTGAGGATCTATAGGGCAGAATTTTCCAGTCGGTGTGTGGGGACATGCCCAACACGCTGACGCATAAAATGACACATGATGACGTTGGGCGAGTGTCCTGACATCATTGCGCGCCATCGCGATATTTCATTAGGCAGGTGCACGCCGGAGTCGGCTGCGCGCCCGTCGAAATGTAAAAGGCCAATTAAGGCCATTAAGAAATCAATTGAGCCACTTGAGAACGCTGCCCATCCAACCTTAAACAGGCGAAGAGCCCAAGCGGCCTTCACGTTTTTCAGGAAACCTCACCCACGAGCAGGATGAGGTTTCCTGAAGCTTTTATTAAATAAATTTAATTAATTTTCATAAATATAAAAACATGTCCCCACTCATGTGACACAGCCACATGAGAGGACATGTTTAAATAAATTTTTAAACCTTTCATTTACTTTTTTAAACCGATTCACTCTCCCTGAGACATAGAGCTGCCTCAGGGAGATTGCTGGGCTCTTTCGCACGCGTGTGTGAAAGAGCACTGGCTCCGACTCTCCCTCCTCCCACCGCCCGCACAGGTAGTGCTGATGGCTACCAGCCCCGTATTACACTGGGTGGGCCTTAATTGGCCCACGCATATAAAATGGTGGTGTGGAGTCTACCGCGGGCAGTGATCGGTTCCGCACCCACCCGCTCTCGCCCAGCCCGCCCGCCATAGGAAGTATCCTGGCCATGGAGCATCCCACTGCACATCGTCATCATTCTCCTGGAATGTAGGGATTATGGGTATCCGCTGTGTCTCCTTTACAGGGGCCTTATCACAGAGGGTATGTGTGCTGCCATCAGCCAGATTGGACTCCAACATTCACGGATAGAACGTGAGGATCTATGGTGTCTCCTCACTGCATGCTCTCATCATCCTCCATGAATCTAGCAGCTATGAGGGCCTCAGGAGCGCGACTAACTCATCTGGCCAGTGCAATGGCCTCATCACTGTTATCCTCGCTTTTGAAGACCTCCTCACCCTCATCCCCATTGGCGTCCTCCTCATCAGAGGAGATATGCAGCTCCTCCATCTCCTCCTCAGCCAGCTCCTCTCCCCATTGCAGCGCCAGGTTGTAAAGGGCACAGCAGGCGTCGATGATACATGACACCCTCTGTGGACTGTATTGCAAGGCTCCACCAGACCAGTCCAGACACCGGAACTTCATCTTCAGCATCCCGATGGTCTGCTCCACCAAGTTGCGAGTTGCAGCATGAGCCTCATTACAGTGTCGCTCTGCTGCAGTCTGAGGCCGGTACATGGGTGTCATCAGCCACGGCCTCTGCGATAGCCCTTGTCCCTGAGGAGTGAAACCCTGCAGCCTCTGTGGACCCTGGAAGACGTCAGGGATCTGTGACCAACTGAGAATGTAGAAATTTTGGTCACACCCTGGATACCGTGCGCAGACCTGCAGGATGTGTTTGTGGTAGTCGCACAGCTGAACATTCAGCGAATGGAAACCCTTGCAGCTGATGTACTTGACCGCTTGTTGCCACGGAGATCTGAGCACCACATGAGTGCAGTCGATGGCACCCTGCACCTGTGGAAAATCTGAGATCTGGGCAAATCCCAGCGCTCTTGCATCATGGCTCTCCTGGTCCCGGCAAAATACACAAAGCTGTGTACCTTCATGAAGATGACACCCATGACCTCATGGATGCATTTGTGGGTGGGGCTTGTGATATCCCACAGAGGTCACCTGTGGAGCCCTGAAAGGAGCCACTGGTGTAAAAATTAAGCATTGCGGTCACTTTCACACTAGCCACCGGCAGTGGATGCCCTCCATGTCCCCGTGGGGCCAAATCCTGCAGTAGCTGGGAGATGCAACCGACCAGGACCCTGGACATACACAATCTTCGGTGACACTGATTCTCTGTCATCTACAGGAATGACAAGCTCTGTCTATAGACACTGGGTCTAGCTAGGCGCCAACCAGCAACAGCTCACTGTGACTGTTCAGAGGCATGCACGGAAACCCCAGCTGCCCCTTCTTCCTGAGGGTGCTGCTCCTCAATCTGTTCAGCCAGACACCTCCGCTGCTCTTTTCTCCTTCATCTCCACTCTCTGTACGTTATGAGGCTTACAGCTAGGTCACCAGGCTCAATGTTCCTGATGTACTCCTCCTTTAGAATGAAAGAGAGAGAAGCGTGAGTTAGCATGGGAGTCTGAAGGCCCTTTAATGCATCCTGGAGAGTGCTGGCTAGCACCTAGATGGCCAGAGTTTAGTGCACTGCATGGCTGCCCAAAACCCCACCCACCTCCGCCCCACTCCACCTGACCAACTGGCGGCAGCTTTGCCCACTGGACTGCATGCTGTGCTCTCAGCTCAGGCACAGGCATTCTCCTAACCCACACTGCAAGGCTGCACTGTTAGCTTGAACCATGGGGGAGACTGGTCCAAACCAGGATGATAACATTGCAAGGGGCTGTGAGCACCTCCAGCAGTGACTGCTCCATGGCCAACTTTAGCAAGGAGATTATAAGATTGTACGTGTGCTGTCATCCAACTGTTCTGCAGCTCACTAAAACACTCATTAGTTTGCAGCCTGTGCCCAAGGAGTGAAAAGCACTGGAGCATCTGGTGGCACTTTCATGCCTTTGCATTGCTTGAGTGGGCAGATAAACTAGAGGCCCAACTCCAATCTTGTTAATGTTGCTGCATCTGAGCTGTCTCAGCTGCAGAGGAATGGTCACTTTATACAAGGTGTCCCTAATGTGTGACCACTCCCCTCCCCCACCCTCCACCGCATATGCTTGTGCGCTACCATCAGACAGGGTTGCCTTGTACCTCCCCCTATCTCACCCCAATGCACGGCAGCCCTTTCCCCGTTACCGCACTGTCAGCCAGCTGGGTAAAAGCGACTTGCCTGTGCCTTCATATGAGTGCGCTGCACCTCAACCTTGAAGTCGAATGGGTGACCCTTGAGTGCTGCGCAACGTTAGTGAACACTCGCCTTCGAGTTCACCTTGAAGTGCAGCTCGCCAGGTTATAAATGCTGCTGTGAAACACGTCGGTGTGCAATCATGCCAACGTGCCTGGATGATACAACGTGGGCGGATGATTCCGGCAAGGGGGGCTTATATGCAGATGTATTAAAATGAAGTTCCCGACATCCGGTGGTGGGAAACTCAGCCCGCCATTGACGGGTGGTGCAAATGATCACAAACTAGTTTCACAACAGCGTAAAACTGCTTTTTGACCCTCCCACCATATTGTCAGCTCATACCTGCCATGACGCCCAACGCCATTGGGGAAGGAAAATCCTGCCCTGTCTGCACTGAGGAAGAAACAAGAAATCTCCCAGAATTAGAGAAACAAGGGATGAGGGAGAATGAGGAATTGGAGGAAATTAGTATTAGAAGAAGGTTGTATTGGAGAAATTAGTGGAACTGAAAGTTGATATATCCCCGGGACCTGATATC
Organism: Cetorhinus maximus; assembly: GCF_964194155.1. NCBI lineage: Eukaryota > Metazoa > Chordata > Chondrichthyes > Lamniformes > Cetorhinidae > Cetorhinus > Cetorhinus maximus. The sequence continues at coordinate 46,287,078 of NC_135893.1, forward strand.
CTACATCCCAGAGCATTGAAAGAGGTTGCTATGGAGATAGTGGATGCATTGATGATCATCTTCCGAAATTCTAAAGATCCTGGAACGGTTCCTGCAGATTGGAAGGTAGCAAATGTCACTCCACTATTTAAGAAGGAAGGGAGAGAGAAAACAGGGAGCTACAGACCTGTTAGACTGACACCAGTATCAGGGAAAATCTATTATAAAGGATGTGATAAATGGACACTTGAATAATTATGATCTAATTGGGCATAGTCAACATGGATTTATAAATGGGATTTCATGTTTGACGAACCTGTTGGAGTTTATCGAGGATGTTACTAACAGAATTGATAAAGGGGAGTCAGTGGACATAGTATACTTGGATTTTCAGAAGGCTTTTGATACGAGGTTGGTTAGCAAAATTAAAGCACATGGGATAGGAGGTAATATACTGGCATGGATTAAGGATTAGTTAACAGGCAGAAAACAGTAGGAATAAACGGGTCATTCTCACATTGGCAGCCTGTGCCTAGTGGGGTACCGCAAGGATCAGTACTTTGGCCCCAGCTGTTCACAATCTATATCAATGATTTGGATGTGGGGACCAAATGTAATGTTTCCAAGTTCGCAGATAACACAAAGCTAAGTGGGAATGTGTGTTGTGAGGAAGATGCAAAGCGGCTTAATGGGGATTTGTGAGTGGGCAAGAACATGGCAGATGGAATATAATGTGGAAAATTTGTGAGGTTATCCACTTTGGTAGGAGGAACAGATGTGCAGAGTATTTCTTAAATAGTAAGAGATTAGAAAGTGTAGATGTACAAAGGGACCTGGGTGTCCTTGTCCATAAGTCACTGAAAGCTAACATGCAGGTGCAGCAGGAATTAGGAAGACTAATGGAATGTTAGCCTTTATCACAAGAGGATTTGAGTACAGGAGTAGCAAAGTCTTGCTTCAATTGTATAGAACCTTGGTTAGACCACACCTGGAGTACCGTGTGCAACTTTGGTGCCCTTACCTTAGGAAGGATATTGCTGCCAGAGAGGGAGTGCAGAGAAGGTTCACCAGACTTGTTCTGGGGATGGCAGGACTGTCCAATGAAGAGAGATTGGGCAAATTGGGCTTGTATTTTCTAGTTTCAAAGAATGAGAATGATCTAATTGAAACCTATAAAATACTAAAAGGGATAGACAGGGTAGATGCAGGTAAGATGTTTCCCCTGGTTGGGACAACTAGAACCAGGGGACACAATTTCAAAATAAGGGGGAAGCCACTTGGTACCAAGACGAGGAGATTGTTTTTTAACTCAGAGGATTGTGAATCTTTGGAATTCTGTACCCCAGAGGCTGTGGAAGCTCAGTAATTGAATGTTTAAAGCAGAGATTGACAGATTTCTAAATACCAATGACAGGGATATGGGGAGAGTGTGGGGGGAAAAGGCATTGAAGTGGATGATCAGCCATTATCATAATGAATGATTGAGCAGGCTCAATGGGCTCAAATGGCCTATTCCTGCTCCTATGTTCCTACATTCCTCTCTCCCCAATAGTGCCCTTGCTGTTGTCTGTCAGCAAACCAGTGCAGACCGCCACTGTCCTTATCTAGATGGTGCTGCGCAAAACTGGGCCTTTTATGCCCAAAGCTGCTCAAGGGCTTCCTGCAAAGCCCTTTGCAGTCTCCCCAGTAAAAGTTAACAGCCATGTAGCCAGCATTGCACTCTCACTGTGTAGGAACATTAAGCCAGGCAAAGGCAAGTGGAAGGTAGGCCCTAAGGTAATACACATAGTTGATTAGTTGACATTTGTATGTATTATGGTTTGCTTTGATTTATATATTTGGTTTGTAAAGTTTACTTTGTGGTGTATTTTATTTTTGCATCGTTGTTTGGTGATAATGAAGATTAGAGGTTACGTTCATCAGTCAGATGAGTTGCTCACAGACAGATGGGCCAGAAAGGGGCTTCCAGTTTGTCGCCTCCCTTCCTCTTCCTCCCTCTCCTCCTTCTGTTTTTTTCTAAAATTTGTTTATAGGATGTGAACATCACTAGCTATTGTAGCCAACCCATAATTGCCCTTGAGAAGGTGATGGTGAGCCACCTTCTTGAATTGCTGCAGTCCATGTGGTGTAGAAACAGCCCAGGATTTTAACCCAGCGACAGTGAAGGAACAGCGATATAGTTCCAGGTCAGGATGGTGAGTGGCTTGGAGGGGAACCTCCAGGTGATGATGTTCCCATGCACCTGCTCCCTTCTCCTTCTAGGTGGAGAGGACATGGGTTTGGAAAGTGCTGTTAAAGGAGTCTTGGTGAGATTCTGTGATGCATCTTGTAGATGTTACACACTGCTGCCACTGGTGGAGGGAGTGAATGTTTAAAGTGGTGGTTTGGGTGCTAATCAAGTAGGCATGCATTGCCTTGGATAGTGTTGAGCTTCTTGAGTGTTGTTGGAGTTGCACTCATCCAGGCAAATGGAGAGTATTCCACCACACTCCTGATTTCTGCCTTGTAGATGGTGGATAGGATTTGGGGAGTCAGGAGGTGAGCTACTCACCGCAGGATTCCCAGCCTCTGACCTGCTCTTGTAGCCATAGTATTTATATGGCTAGTCCAGTTCAGTTTCCTGACAATGGTAACCCCCAGGATGTTGATAGTGGGGGATTCAGTGATGGTAATGTCATTGAATGTCAAAGGGTGATGGTTGGATTCTCTCTTGTTGGAGGTGGTCATTGCCCGGCCCTTGTGTGGCACAAATATTACTTGCCACTTGTCATCCAAGTCTGAATGTTCTCCCCGTCTTGCTGCATATGTGCATGGACTGCTTCAGTATCTGAATAGTCATGAATGGTACTGAACGCTGTGCAATCATCAGTGAACATCCCCACTTCTGACCTTATGATGGATGGAAGATCATTGATGAAGCTGTTGAAGATAATTGGGCTAATGATTCTACCCTGATGAACTCCTGCAGTGATGTCCTTGGGCTGAGATGATTGATCGCCAACAGCCGTGCCCATTTACCTTTGCTCTAGTTAAGACTCCAACCAATGGAGAGTTTTCCCCCTGATTCTCATTTGTTATGAAATCAATTTATTCTGTATCCCTGTGTGTTAAATTTGCAGTCTGTAGTGATTGTAACCTTTAAGGTACAGGATCTTCCAATGCTTGTTACATTGGTTCCTGCCTAGTAGCATGGGCGGAACCCTCTTGGAGTGTTGTGCTAGGTCACCAGATCAGCTCAAGGGTCAGTGAACAGGAGCTCAGAGGCAGTCAGTTTCAGAGAGTCAGCAGGCAAGTGAGACAGGGTCAGGCAGAGGTCCCAGTTAAGCTAAAAGAAAGGAGCAGAGAAATAGGCTCCAAGTTAGTGAAAGAGCTGTGGACTTTAAGAGGGCTGTTGGAGCAAAAGTACATTTTTAGAGCAGTGGTTTTCCACTTGGCATGTCCACAGGTCTGAAAGTGTGCTTGGAAGGTGAAGCTTAAGTGGACTCGCAGATCCAGGAGAAAGGAAACTCAGAAGATGTTAAGATGCTAAGAAGAGGTGTTAAGTTTGAGGTACAAGTAAATAGGTTAGATCTAACATTTGCATTTTTTGATAAGTTGAGAGTTTGTTTGAATATCAAAGGGGAGTCAGGGGTAACAAATATGTTTGCATCTTGCAGGAGTTCCATAGGTAAATGGTGGTGGGGATATTCAACTTTATTGACCCAAAAGCAAAGATGAGTTGGAAACAGACAAGATTTTATATTTGGAAGGGTAGAGTTTCAAAGAAGTGTGAGGGCAACAGAACGGATATGAAAGGGGAAAAAAGGTATATTAGAGTTACTGTGGATAGCTGGACATAGCTGAGCTAGAGGTGGCTGGGGATAGCTGGAGCTCTGGGTTGGAGGCGGATGCAGTTTGAATTACCCATCCAGTTAAGCCAGAAAAGTCTTGGGCTGCAGAAGGCAGTTTTACTCTGAAGTGGATTCCACTGCAGAGTGGAAGAGGGTAATGGTCATGTGGTATGACTTTACTGAAGCTACAGCAGTTTGTCTTGTGTAATATTACTGGATTTCATTGTAGACACCTGTAAGGGAGTGTTGCCTTGAGGATGTTTACTTTTGGGTTTGACCAAGTAGAGTTTTTGGGGGAACGTTTTGTAAGACTAACCAAACTTTAATCTTGTGTGCTTTAAGTTTTCTTTTATTTTGTTAATAAAACTTTTACATTTAATTTTTAAAATTGCCAAATTGTTACTGGACCTCTTACTGCTGAGATCAGCACATTGTCTTCCTGGTTTCAGAATACAAAATAAAAAAAATGGCCCATAAGCCCAAGTTTCCCTCTGGGATTTGGTTTGTGCAGCAATTAACAGCGGCCGCGGTCATAACAAGTACTATTGCTGGAATGTTATCAGGGTCCGTAGCCTTTGCAGTATCCAGTGCCTTCAGCCATTTCTTGAGAGAATGTAGTGTGAATCGAATTGGCTGAAGACTGGCATCTGTGATACTGGGGACCTCATGGATCACCCATGTTTGGCTGAAGATGGCTGCAAATGCTTCAACCTTCTATTTTGCACTGATGTGCTGGGCTTCCTCTTCACTGAGGTTGGGAATTTTTGTGGAGCCTGCTGCTCCAGTTAATTGTTTAATTGTCCATCAGCTGGATGTGGCAGGACTGCAGAGCTTTCATCTGATCTGTTTGTTGTGGGAGCACTTTGCTCTGTCTATCACATGCTGCTTCCACTGTTAGCATATGTGTGGTCCTGTGTTGTAACTTCACCAAGTTGGTACCTCATTTTTAGGTATCCAGAGGTGATGATGGAGAATTCTGGGCCATTGGCTGTAAACTATGATTCAGTGAGTATGGCTATGTCAGTATGCCGCTGGTCTGTGGGACAACTCTCTCAATTTTGGAACAAGCCCCCAGATGTTAATGCAGAGCACTTTTGTAGAGCCAGTTTAAATACCCCAGCTGCTGTGGTGCAATTTAAACTCATATCTCTGGAGCATTAGTCCCAGCCTCTGGATAATTAGTCCAGTAACAGTGCTCCTATGCTTGACTGAGGGGTTATACCTATTTGGGAAGAGTGAATAGGCATGTGTTTTTCTTTCTAGAAAAGAAATGGCTGAGAAATGACTTTATAAAGGTCCCTAAGATTATAGCCTGGATTTTCACCAAGTCGGAGCAACTCAGGAGCACTTTCAAAATGGCAGGCGTGTCCCGATTCCAGGATTCCCCACCACATTCCCAGATTTTCGGGAGTGCTTTTTATAAAGTGTGTGGGCTTGTTCCTGTCAAAAGCTCAACTCCCAGCCTGGTCAGCTCCATTGCAGGATTAGCCATGTCCTCTGCAGTTTTCATAAAGTCAGGCCAGGTTTTTAAAGAGTCGTGTTTCATGGCCCCTCAGAGGAGCCATGAACCATAGTCTGCATGAGGGCATCTTTTAAAAGGCCAGTTCAAAAGGTCCTCCTCATCCTCTCAAATGAAGGTAAGGCCCATCTGCCATGGTCCCTCATGCTCCCTATGCCAAGCTATGCCTTTCCACCTAATGCTTTGCTCCTCTACCCACTCCCTGGCCCCTTATGCCCCCTATGCCTACCCATGTCACTTCCATGCCCATTGGTCCTATACAGTGTATAGTGGGTCATATAGTGATGGTGGACAGTAAAAAATTATTTTTAAGTTTTATTTTTATTCGTCCATGGGATGTAGGCACAGCTGGCTAGGCCAGCATTTATTGCCCATCCCTAATCGCCCTTGTTCAGAGGGCATTTTAAGAGTCAACCACATTGCTGTGGGTCTGGAGTCACATGTAGGCCAGACCAGGTAAGGACAGCAGATTTCCTTCCCTAAAGGAAATTAGTGAACCAGATGGGTTTTTATGACAATCGGCAATGGTTTCATGGTCACCATTAGACAGTCATCCATTCATATCTTTCCACTACGTTTAAAAAAAAGTAATTTCACTACAGACCAATAAAGGTGTCAATCATCCAGACTCTTTAAAGTATCAATAACAGAAACCACAACCCTTGAAACTGTAGCATAATGGAGTATCCTAGACTAAGTCCCATTAGGAGTTAACTGTAACAATCAGTAATGTCATGGAAAAAAGTGACATGCACTCACGCGATCTGGGACTTGAGGAGAGTAAGCATCGTCAGAAGTTAGAGTGTTCTTATAACTGTAAACATGTTACAATAAAGTTGGAGTGCTTTGCAGCCAGCAACTACTCAAACCAAAAGCAGAATTAATATATGGTGGACTGTGGTAAAAAAGATGGTGGTAGAAAAATCTCTACCTCTACAGGAGCACTTCAAAACTGTCACAAGCCTCAATCAGACTGAAGTGTGGCCAAAGTGGCATAGGGGACTCACTCGATTTCACACTGCATCGGGTCTTGCAGTGAAGCCAGACTGTAAGCAGGTTAGCACACTTTTGTTTGCAATTGGGAAAGCTGTGCAGATGACATCCCAGTTACCCTGGGGATTGATGAGGGCAAAGCTACATATGCTGAGGTTATTCATGCACTGGAGACATATTTCAATCTTTGCAAGAACACCATCGTGGAACATGCAAAGTTCAATAAACATAACCAGAGACATGGTGAAAGCAACGACGCTTGGTCAGAGATGAAAAATGGAAAATAGAGAGAGGGAGACACGTGTGGCATGAAAAGCAATTAATGGCAGCAGCCCAGACTACCTGTTGCTGGTGCAGCAGAGAAAGATATAGGCATGGGGATGTCCAACCAAAGACAGACAATGACATTGGTGCAAAATGTTGGGGTATTTTCAGGCAGTATGTCGCAGTAGAAAAACAGGCAGAACATTCAGCGATAAAGTTTTAAATGGAAGCAGAGTCCATGAAGTTGAAGATTCACAAGGCATTGAGATATCCTTCTTAGAAGAGGTTAAAGAACTAAGCAGAAATTATTGGAGTGCCGAGATTCTGCTAGAATATCACAAGACACACTTTAATCTAGATACTGGAGCAGCAGCCTTGGTTCCTTCAGATGCTGAACCATGGTTAAACAAGAGTTTCCAACTATCCTGCAAAAGCTACACTGACCAGGAGGACCAGAGCTGAAGGTTCTGAGAAAACTTAACAGCTACTTTAAAGCGCAGAGAGAAAGTAATTACTGAAATACTGTACAAAATACAAGATCAGAGTTGTTCACCTTAAAGTAGAAAGGCAAGTATGGAATTGAGTCTCTTCTGTAGAATAGAAGAAATAAAGAATGGTGAAGGTCAATCAGGAGACTTCAGAGCAGAATTCCCGAAGTTATTTATAGGGTAGGAAAAGCTGAGAACAGCGTAACGTATAACAGTAAACCCAGAAGTGAAACAAATGCTTACGTACACCTAGGAAGGTTCCACACCTGTTACTCCCAAAGGCAAATAAAGATGGACTCATTTCATCTGTGAAACAGCCAACGAGCTGGTGCTCAGGAATTATACTGGTTCCGAAGCCAAATGGCTCCGTAAGAATCTGTGTTGATTTCACAGATCTCAATAAAACTGTGAAAAGTGAAGTCCATTGAATGGTATCAGTAGATAAAAGTTTAGCTATCTTAGGGAAGAGCTCAATATTCTCTAAATTAGATGCCAACAGTGGATTCTGGCATAGACCACTAGAAGAGGAGTCCAAGCTTCTCACAACTTTCAGCACCATCTGGAAGATTCTGCTTTAACAGGTTCCCCTTTGGAATAACATCAACATCAGGGATCCTTCAAAGAACAATATCAAACCTTTTAGAGGGCTAACACGGAATTGTTTGTCACATGGATGATGTGTTGATACATGGATCCACTCAAGCCGGGCTTGACAGGAGAGTGAGAGCAGTGCTGAGATGACATTCAACAGTAAGTGTGAGTTTTCACAGCCAATAATCTTGGTCACATGGTGAGTGAATCAGAAATAAATGTTGATCTGCTGAAGACCAGAGTCAGAATAGAATTTCCAGCTCCAAGGAACATCATGGAGTTACAAACTGGCTGCTGGGAAGGAGGTTACGGACACAGATTCCCACCCTCCCACACACACTGTAGCCACAGGTAAAAGACATCGACTTCAAGAAAGTATGAGATAGAGAAGAAACTTACTGAAGTAAATGGATGAAACACTATGTTAGTCATTACAGAACGAGAACATTATCAGATCTTAAACAGGGAGAACAGGTTTGGATCAGAGGTCTATTGAGATGTGGAGAAATCACCACAGCCAAGATTTTACATTGCCCAGATGGAACAGAAGAAGAAGAAACAGAAAAGCTTTGATTTTCTCTGTTTCTCAATTAAAATCAGCGACCAGAGAGTTTGCAATCATCAGAAATAAAAGCAGACACTGGAGCAGGTAATTCTGAACCATCTACTGTTCAAAATCTGTTCAACAGCGTCCAGAGGACTGACCACAGAATGAGGACATCTTAATCCCTACAGACACAAGGAGAGGTTGGTACAGTAGACTCGTAAAGGCACTACAATGCTTCTCAATATAAGAGAACATGGAGGCGAGAGAACAGAGAACAAGAAGAGAAGATGGAAAGAGAAAGAAAAGCAATATTTACCTTCGAGAGCAAAAAGAGGCTACATTCCCTAGGAGACTGAAGCATTGGGTTTGGGCTTCCAGGGACGTTAGAGAACGTTGAAGTCTGACTTGGGGTTGGGGGTGTTGGTGTAGTATAATGGAGTGTGTTAGATGAAGTCCCATTATGGGCTAACTGTAACAGTCTGTGGTGTTATGGAAGGAAGTGACATACACTCATGTGATCTAGGACTTGAGGAGAGTAAGCATAGTCAGAAGCTAGTGTAGAGTGTTCTTATAATTGTAAATATATTAGAATAAAGTTAGAGTGTTTTGCAGCCAGCAGTCTTTGACTCAGTGTGTGAGGTGAGGGCTGGAGAACCTTTCTGGTTTTATTTTAACTCGGGCAAAGTCCCACAGCACATTTTAAATTAAACAGGGCCTTTTTAACTGTCCACATCAGCACTCAGCAGCCACTGTGACCGTCTCCGACCTCTTTCCCAGGTCAGCTAGTCTGACTCCAACCTGACCCACCTCCTGGCAATGAAGTTCCCATCTTTGCAGGCAATTTCTCCCAAAGCAGCCCGGCCAAGCTGGGAATTTTCCAACTCCGACTCTGTGCCTCGGTGATGAAAATCCAAATCATCAGAAATGAAATGAGAATACTTGTACAATTGCGGCATAGAGACTTACGGCAAAAATGGAGGCCCTTTAGCTCATGCATTAGCTGAGAAAGATCTATCCAGCCTAATCCTATTTTCCAGCTCTTGGTCCATAGCCCTGTAGGTTACAGCACCTCAAGTGCATATTCTAGTGATTTTTTTTTAAGTGTAATGAAGGTTTCTATCTCTCCCACCTTTTCAGGAAGTGAGCTCCAGACACCCACCACCTTCTGGGAGAAAAAAATTATTTTTTACTCCACTCTAATCCATCTATCACTTATATAGATTGATGCTCCCTGGTTATTGACCTCTCTGCTTAGGGAAATAGGTCCCTCCTATCCATTCTATCTAGGCCCCTCATAATTTTATACGCCTCAATTAAATCTCCAACAGAGCAACAGCCAAGAGAAATCAATCAGCAACTAGCTTGAAAGTAAAATGGCCTGTTTGCATCCCTTCTTTGCAAGTTTTTCATTCCCCCACGGAAGGGCATGCAGAAGTTTGAGGTGTAATGCAATCGAAAGGATATTAATGAATGTAGAGTAGACTCATTGGCAAGAGAGTGGATTGGAATGGATGATGAGTACATGATTGATATGAAGAATTAAGAGGCATACTATATTTTTCCGGCCTTCAATGTACGTGCAAACATACAAACTAAGAGCAAAAGTAGGCCACTCGGCCCCTCAAGCCTGCTCTGCCATTCAATAAGATCATGGCCGATCTGATTATAACCTCCACAAACCTGCCTACCCTCTATAACCTTTCATCCCCTTGTTTAACAAGAATCTATCTACCTCTGCCTTAAATACATCCAAAGACTCGGCTTCCGCTGCCTTTTGAGGAAGAGAGTTCCAAAGACTCACAACCCTTGGAGAAAAAACTTCTCATCTCTGTCTTAAATGAGCAACCCATTTTTTTAAAACAGTAACCCCTAGTTCTAGATTTTCCCACAAGAGGAAACATCCTTTCTACATCCACCCTGTCAAGGTCCCCCAGGGTCTTAAAGGTTTCAATCAAGTCAACACTTACTCTTCTAAACTGCAGTAAATACAAGACTAACCTGCCCATCCTTTCCTTGTAAGACAACCCACCCATTCCTGGTATCAGCCTAGTAAACCTTTTCTGAACTTCTAATGCATTTACATCCATTCTTAAATAAGGAGATCAATGTTGCATATAGTACTCCAGATGTGGTCTCACCAGTGCCCTGTATAACTGAAGCATAATCTCCGTACTTTTGTAATCAATTCCCCTCGCAATAAATGATAACATTCTATTAGTTTTCTTGATTACCTGCTGTACCTGCATACTAGTCTTTTGTGATTCACGCACTAGGACACCCAGATCCCTCTGAATCTCAGAACTCTGCAATCTCTCACTATTAAGATACTATGCTCCTTTTTTATTCTTCCTGCCAAAATGGACAATTTCACATTTGCCGAGATTATACTCCATTTGCCAGGTTTTTTCCCATTCTCTTAACCTATCTATGTCACTTTGTAGCCTCCTTATGTCCTTTTCACAACTTACTTCCCTACCTATCTTTGTGTCATCTGCAAATTTAGCTACCATGCCTTCATTCCTTTCATTCAGTTGTAAAAAGCTGAGACCCCAGCACTGATCCCTGTGGCACAGCACTCCTGCCAACCAGAAAAAGACCCATTTTTGACTACCTTCTGTTTCCTGTTAGCCAACCAATCTTCTATCCATGCTAATATGTTACCCCCTACATCATGAGCTTTTCTTTTTATTTGCCATAACAACCTTTGATGTGATACCTTATTAAATGCCTCTGGAAATCCAAGCACAGCATGTTTGCAGGCTCCCCTTTATCCACAGCACATGTTACTCCTTGAAAGAATGCCAATAAATTGGTTAAACATGATTTCCCTTTCACATGCTGACTCTTCCCAATTACCTTGAGTTTCTGTAAGTGCCCATCTGTAACCTCCTTAATGATTGATTCCAGCACCTTCCCTATGACAGACATCAAGCTAACTGGCCTAGAGTTTCCTGTTTTCTGCCTCCCTCTTTTCTTGGATAGAGGGGTTACATTTGCTACTTTCCAGACTGAAGGAGCCTTCCCAGATTCTAGAGAATTTTGGAATATTAACACCAACACATGTACTACCTCATTAGCCACCTCTTTTAAGACCTTAGGATGAAGTCCACCTGGACCCGGAGACTTGTCAGCCCACAGCTCCATCAGTTTGTTCAGTACCGATTCCCTAGTGATCGTAATTTCACCAAGCTCCTCTCTCCCTTCCACCTCCTGATTTACAGATATTATTGGAATGTTTTTTGTATCGTCTATAGTGAAGACAGAAGCAAAATATTTGTTCATTTCTTCCACCATTTTCTTATTATCTACTATTAACTCCCCATTGTCACTCTTTAGAGGAACTAACATGCATGTAGTTTCCTGCTTTCTGTCTCCCCTCACCCACTTTTTGAATAAAGGAATTACATTTGCTTTTTTTCCAAACTAATGGAGCCTTCAATGAATCCAGGGAGTTTTGGAAAATTACAATATGATAAACAAAAATATAACATATATTTAATTAATTTTATTTTAGTTTTGAAATGGTCCAGTAGGATGGTAGAATATGAATACTGATCTGTTCATTGTGAAATGCTCTCTGCATTTGACTGGGTGTGTTAACCTATTTATTTTAATCAATTCTGTTCTCTCCTAAAATGGCAGTGTGAAATTCCAGGCCTATTCATATGTTAGTATGCCATGGCTAAATGTCTGTCTCTACGATAATTTGTTACTTGTACAATTAAAAGCATGCCGCGGATCTCCCACACCGAAATCTGACTGGTATATCAATTTGTATCTTCTGCAATGTGGGTCAACTGCCCTCTGAAATAGTCTAGCAAGCCACTCAGTTCAAGGGCAATTAGGTATGGGCAACAAATGCTGGCCTTGCCAATGATGTCCAAATCCCATGAAAGAATTAAAAAAAAGAAAATAAGACTAACATATCTCTGCTGCCCAAACTCTGTTTTTGACAACATATCTGGTATCCAAGGAATGAACATTTTTTGCAGATAAATTAGCTGATAAGCAACATGCATTCTAATTTCTCTTGCTGGAAGATCTCTCCCTGAGGAGTTGAAAAATTACCGCTGTGCATTTTGCACATAAAAAAGCTTAGAAGTCAAACTTGACCACTCTACAATTGCAGATGAGTGAGGAAGAAAAATATTTACAATGTATGCCCAGAACTGGAATGAATTGATAATTGTCAGTGACAGAGGGAAGGCTCTGAAGGCACAGTGCAGAAATGTATTCTCATATAAAACGTTTTAGAAAGACAATGCTGACTATTGTGATGGGATCTCTTCTATGATAAGGAGACTAAGTCATGTCGTACTTATTATTTATAATACCGCTTGTATGGCAACACGAAATTAATTGAACTGCTAAACAACATAGCATTGCCTACAATTTCAGCTGTATTATTTTCATATTTATTTAACTATTAACCTCACAAAAAAACTATCTTGCTGAATAATTCAAGTTAATTGATGTTAGCACTGGGGAATAGTGACCCTTCCAATTCAGCATCAAGCATCCCAGGATTAGACACATTGGATTCTTTCACTCTGCCACATAATTACACTCACTTCAAGTTTAGAAGCGTGTTGACAGCAGAGTACCCTCCCCCTCATCTCCACAACATTGCAGTGCACAATTTCCATTCCCTGTGCCAGTGATAACATAGGAGATCGATAACTTAGTGCAAGAAATTCTGCTGTTATGATGTGCAGTTATGGTATTACCGATTTTTAGAAAGCTGTTTTAAAGATTACTTTTTTAAAAATGGATTGTAAATCAAAATGGACTCTGAGGAGGTCACATGACTTCTCTTGTGAATTTCAACCATCTTTCTCTTACTCCACGAGGAAACAAGGATGCATCCGCAGACATGAAAAAACATTTAAAATTCAATGAGTGTTCCAAAAGAGTAAATAGAAACTCTTTCCTTCAACCATAAAGACACTAACCGATAATGACTTTAAGATGTGAAAAGTTTTGGCCCTTTGAACAATGCAGGGATTAAGCAGACTTCGGATTGATAAATGGGATTATCACTTGCCTTATATAGAACAGTGACTCAGGTTGACAGCAGCCATCTTTGCTTTAATCATGCTGTGTTGAAAAAGGCAGGAGAAACAGAACCATCTTGAAACAACATGAGAGAGACACCTTGAGAAGAAACTGCTTCTCAACAGAAAAAAGCAGAGAAAGGCATCCAGAAGCAGCCAGGGTTCTGCTGTAAGTAACTGGGCGGTTTAAAAGTGCCATGCCTGCAGGTAGAAGAAAAGAACTTTCTCTCCTCCCTGTAAACCTGATACCATCTACTAAGCTCACCTGTGAAAGCAATCTCTGGCCATTCAACAGTGTGAGGCATCGCAGCTGCAAAGACAATCCTATAACCTCAAAACCTTCACTCCAGATGACACATCTCGACTTCAAGAATACCAGTCTTGCACCAAACAATAGAGACTGAACTGACTCAGTTTTTTTATAAGTATCGTTTTTATCTTCAACTGTAATCTTTGTGTGTGTATGTGTTAGTGACAATCTTTCGTTAAGTAACTTCCAGAGAAATAAGCTGACCTTTTCTTTTTAAGTAAAATTGCTTTGCTGCTGGGTTATTTCAAATTGATTCACTCATTCTAAGGATAAAATATACACACTCACAGAAACATTGGCAAATTTGGGGAAGCACCTTTCAAAGCATCTGTGACACTCCACTAGGAATGATTTTGTGATCTGGATCAATGTTGATAAAGAACTAGGTTCAGAATGCCTAAACTATTTTTTTTTAGCTTTTTTTGTTCACCTGGCTTTTTCAGCCCAGGAATCAAAATGAATTTATTCAAAATGATCTAAAAGAAGAGGATACCATTAGAAAGAATAAACATGCATTGACATTTAAAAAAGCAATTTAAATAGCCTGATGAAAGATAATATAACTTACCTTCATGAAAAAGTTATCAGGGTTCAAAACACATGAAATAAATAATAGATAACACTGATGACCACGTAATTACAACCTAATTAATTACCTCCACCACTGAAGATTGATGGAGGTAATATTTTCACCTTGTTTGTTAGTCTGTCTGCTTGTAAACAATATATCTCAGAAACTATTGGACAGATTTCCATGAAACTTGGTACACAGATAGGGAATGTTCCAGGGGAGAATTAGGTTTTGGCAATGATACAGATGTGTACCCAGATCCTGGAACTTTTTGAAGGATCCATCCGTTAATATTGGGAGATAGGGTGAATTAACTTTTTCTGTTAGAATGTTGTGGGTTGCTTTGGAATGTTGTGGATTGTCTCAGCTGCTGTGGTACAATATGTCACATCTATCAAAATGTGAGCAGAGTTTTCAGGCCAGGTTGTTGGATATGAATTGGCCTGAAGCTTCCTCAGTGAGATGGAAGTGCTTAATAAAAATATTTCTTTTTTCATCTTTGTAGTTACAAAGCATCAACCAGACAGGAAAAAGCCACAAGGAAGAGCTGTACAATTGTAATAACACAGAGTGGTGATGTATACATGAATGCACTCTTCACTTGTTCTTGGTGTAATCTGCTAGTTTGGGACCAAGCAATTCATGTATTGTGCATTATGGAGATTAGCAGTTTTGAAGCTATACAACATTATCATCTTTAATGTGGAAAAACATCACCTAGAACTTTACAGAAGCATAATTGAAGATAGATGCTGAACCAAAGAAGGCATTGAAAGGAGGACAAAGATGAGGAGGTACAGAGAGGTTTAGGAAAGCAGTTCCAGAGTGTAAGGTCTGGCAGGCTGTAGCTATGGGCAGAAATGCTGAGTTGAAGGAAGCTGGTTGGCCAACAGGCTAGAGTAAGAGAGACAGAGAGTTCTAGAAATAATGTAGGGCTGAAGAAGGTTACAAAGATGTAGAGTGGTGAGACAGTGAAATGATTTAAACACAAGGAGGAGGGTATTAAATGGAGGCATTGGGGGATCAGTAGTCAATGTAGATCAATCAGCAAAGACATGGGTGAGCAGGGCTTGGTGCAGAATACGAATTGAATAAGCTGATGGGTGACCAACAGAGAGATATTGGAACTGTTACATCAGGAGGAGTGGCATGGATGAGGATTACAGCAGCAGGTGGAATGAGGTAGAAGTAGAGGTGTGTGCTGTTATTGAAGTGCAAGTATGCAATCTTTGTGATAGGGAGAAAATGGGGCCAGATGCCCAGTTTAGAGTTGAATAGGACTTGGAATTTGGAAACAATTTGGAGACAGTGACCGTGGAGAGAAATGGAATCAGTGGCAACTGTGGGTGAAGACGATGGTTCTGATCTTAACACTATAACAGAAACTCAGTGAGGTATGGAACGGGTATTGATTGTGTGTGATAAATGAGGACCATCCTGAGACAGTCCAAAATGTACAGTTTCAACCGGAATGCTTCATTATCATTTTAATTCTAGGTTTCATGCCTCCAATGCCCGTGAGTAGTCAGGACCCGCATCTAATTGATGTGTCACAGACAGAACTTATAAATTCGTTCTTATTGCCCGTGATCAATTTGTTTGTTTGTAAAAGTGTGTGTTTTCTTATCCTCAGAGTGATTGTCCCAATTGAAATAATCCCAGCAGCCAGTCTTTTGTGAGTTTTACATAAAGACAGTAATTTATTATCACATAATTTCCCCGGATATTTAAATATCAGTGACCTCTCATTTATTCATCCCATGCACATTATCACACACACAAAGATTAGATACAAATGAATGTAAAACAATAGAATTACAATTTATGATTGTCTCAGTCTCTTTCATGGCAGGCCTGTAGTTTCTTATTAGATGAAGATGCAACTTTAGCTAAAGGTCTTGTAAAACAGAGGAATCTCAATAGGGTGTGAAATCTCTTGTAGTCAAATTTCCAGGAGGTTGGTTCTCAGGTGAACTCAAAATGTAGGGGGCGGGGGGCGGGGGGAGTCTTTCTCCCTCTTTCAACGTATTGCTGTTTATTACCAAGGTTGCTTAAGTGACTTGCAGCTGGTTTGAAGGTTCCGATGGAACTCTGTCTCTACAGAATAGCTTCTTGCTGTTAATTTTAAAAGTAGATAGCAAAGTGGCTCCATCACCACATGATTTGTATCAATTCAAAGTTCCTTTTCAAGAAAAGGGGTGGTGTGTTGATTTTGATTACACATCCTGTTTGACAACTTGAAATTCACATTTGTGGAACACACGCTAAATTTCAATGTTTCATTTGTCCATGGTGAAACAGAACGATGAGCCGGCTGGAATGCTATAGTTCTCTTGTTGGTGGTCCATCCTTAAACAAAGGGATGTGTGAATTCCCTGAATGGCTGTATATGACCATATTTAATTCAGTATTTACTTGATAGGCAGGACTGACTGGAGCTTGAAATGCGAAAGGGCACATGATTTGCAGCAGCCCTTTTAATAGACTGTTCAGTATTGACTGAAAGTTCATAATTTATTGGAACATGACAAATATGATTTCACTTCAACTATTTAAAGGCCCAGTCCAGAGATGCAACAGAGGAAGAGGGCATTTAAAGATTGAATTTTTTTTTATTCATTCACGGGATGTGGGCTTCACTGGCTGGGCCAGCATTTATTGCCCAATCCTAGTTGCCCATGAGAAGGTGGTGGTGAGCTGCCTTCTTGAACCACTGCTGTCCTTGTGGTGTAGGTACACCCACAGTGCTGTTAGGGAGGGAGCTCCAGGATTTTGACCCAGTGACAGTGAAGGAACGGCAATATATTTCCAAGTCAGGATGGCAAGTAACTTGGATGGTATCTTCCAGGTGGTGGTGTTCCCATCTATCTGCTGCCCTTGTCCTTCTAGATGGTAGTGGCCGATGGTTCGGAAGGTGCTGTCCAAGGAGCCTTGGCGAATTCCTGCAGTGCATCTTGTAGATGGTACACACTGCTGCTACTGTGCATTGGTGGTGCAGGAAGAGAATGTTTGTGGATGTGCCAATTAAGCGAGCTGCTTTGTCCTGGATGGTGTCAAGCTTCTTGAGTGTTGTGGGAGCTGCACTCATCCAGGCAAGTGGAGAGTATTCCATCACCCTCCTGACTTGTGCCTTTTAAATGGTGGACAGGATTTGGGGAGTCAGGAGGTGAGTTACTCGTCGCAGGACTCCTGGGGCTGAATTTTAAGAGTCAGCAAGCGGGGGCGGGGCCCACTCGCCGACACGTAAAATGACATGCGGTGACGTCGGGGGGAACTCCCAATGTCACCACACCCGATTTAAATTTTCAGGAAGGCAGGAGCACAGCAAAATCAGCTGCGCGCCCGCCGACCTGTCAATGGCCAACTGAGGCAGGATGAGGTTTCATGTAGGCTTTAAAAATTTTTAATAAAGGTTGTGTAAAAATTATGGACATGTCTCAACTCATGTGACATTGTCACATGAGGGGACATGTAAGGGAAATTTTATTTTTCTACTTTTATCTTTTTTACATGTAGAGCCGATCTCCCTGAGGCAGCATTTAGCCTCAGGGAGATGAGTGCACTCTTTTGTGCGCATGCGCGAAAGAGTGCACTCTCAATTTTAGGAAATCGCCCCCATCCGCACAGGGAGCGCATAGCACTTCCCTGCGGATGTCACGCTGGTCGGGCCTTAATTGGCCCTCCCACATAAAATGGCACCATGCCTCTGATCAAGGGCGCCAATCGGAAGCACGCCCGTTTGTGCCCGCCCATCAACCTCCCCCCCCAAACGGGGGAAAAATTCAGCCCCTAATCTCTGACCTGCTCCTGTTGCCACAGTATTTATATGGCTCTTGATCTTTTCATTGAGAACAGTCGGTGTGACATCAGTCGTCTCAATTTCTCTGCTCCTCTCACCCAGTCTAACCTGTCTCTTTCTAAACTTGCTACACTCCGTTCTCTCAGGTCCAACCCTGACTTTGTCATCAAACCCGCTGACAAGGGTGGTGCTGTTGTTGTCTGGTGCACTGACATCTACCTCGCAGAGGCTGAGCGTCAACTCGCAGACACTTCCTCCTACCTCCCCCTGGACCGTGAGCCACCACTGAACATCAAGCCATTGTTTCCAGGACTGTTACTGACCTCATCTCCTCTGGAGATCTTCCCTCCACAGCTTCCAACCTCATAGTCTCCCAACTTTGGACGGCCCGCTTGTACCTCCTACCCAAAATCCACAAACAGGACTCTCCCTGCAGACCGATCATGTCAGCCTGTCCCTGCCCCACGGAACTCATTTCTTGCTATCTTGACTCCATTCTCTCTCCCTTTGTCCAGTCTCTTCCCACCTACATCCGTGATTCCTCTGACACCCTACATCATATCAACAATTTCCAGTTCCCTGGCCCCAACCACCTCCTCTTCACCATGGACGTCCAATCCCTCTACACCTCCATCCCCCACCGGGATGGCCTGAGGGCTCTCCACTTCTTCCTCAAACAGAGGCCGGAACAATCCCCATCCACCACTACTCTCCTCCGTATTGCTGAACTTGTTTTCTCACTGAACAATTTCTCCTTAAACTCGTCTCACTTCCTCCAAATAAAAGGTGTGGCAATAGGTACACGCATGCCTGTCTCTTTATGGGGTATGTGGAACATTCCTTGTTCCAGTCCTACTCCAGCCCCCTTCCACAACTCTTTCTCCGGTACATCGATGACTGCTTCAGTGCCGCTTCATGCTCTCGTCTGGATCCGGAAAAATTTATTAATTTTGCTTCCAATTTCCACCCCTCCATCATTTTCACGTGGTCCATCACTGACACTCCCCTTCCCTTCCTTGACCTCTCAGCCTCAATTTCTGGTGATAGACTGTCCACCAATATTCATTACAAGCCTACCAACTCCCACAGCTACCTTGACTACAGCTGCTCACACCCTGCTTCCTGTAAGGAGTCCATCCCATTCTCTCAGTTTCTTCGCCTCCGTCGCATCTGTTCTGATGATGCCACTTTCAAAAACAGTTCCTCTACATGTCTTCCTTCTTCCTTAACCGAGGTTTTCCACCCATGGTGGTTGACAGGGCCCTCAACCGTGTCCGGCCCATCTCCCGCGCATCCGCCCTCACACCTTCATCTCCCTTCGAGAACCATGATAAGGTCCCCCTTGTCCTCACTTATCACCCCACCAGCCTCCGCATTCAAAGGATCATCCTCCACCATTTCCGCCAACTCCAGCATGATGCCACCACCAAACACATCTTCCCTTCACCCCCCTGGCGGCATTTCACAGGGATTGTTCCCTCCAGGACACTCTGGTCCACTCCTCCATCACCCCCTACACCTCAACCCCCTCCCACGGCACCTTCCCATGCAACCGCAGAAGGTGCAACACCTGCCCCTTTACTTCCCCCCTCCTCACCGTCCAAGGGCCCAAACACTCCTTTCAAGTGAAGCAGCATTTCATTTGCACTTCCCTCAATTTAGTCTACTGCATTTGCTGCTCCCAATGCGGTTTCCTTTACATTGGAGAGACCAAACGCAGACTGGGTGACCGCTTTGCGGAACACCTTAGGTCTGTCCGCAAGCATGACCCAGACCTCCCTGTCATTTGCCATTTCAACACTCCACCCTGCTCTCATGCCCACATGTCCACCCTTGGCATGCTGCAATGTTCCAGTGAAGCTCAACGCAAGCTGGAGGAACAGCACCTCATCTTCTGACTAGGCACTTCACAGCCTTCCAGACTGAATATTGAGTTCAACAGCTTTAGATCATGAACTCTTTCCTCCATCCCCACTCACTTTCCGATCCCTCTTTTTCCAATAATTTATATATATTTTTCTTTTCCCACCTATTTCCATTATTTTTAAATGTATTTCCATCCATTGTTTTATCTCTACCTTTTAGCCTATTTCGATCCCCCCACCACCCCACCCCCACTAGGACTATCTGTCCCTTGCTCGTCCTGCTTTCTACCCTTAATGTCCCTATTAGCACATTCCTTAGATAATATCACCACCGTCAACACCTCTTTGTCCTTTTGTCTCTGACATCTTTTGGCAATCTCCACCTATCACTGGCCCTCTAACCAGCTCTACCTGTCCCACCCCCCTTAAACCAGCTTATATTTCACCTCTTTTCTATTTTTCCTTAGTTCTGATGAAGAGTCATTCGGACTCGAAACGTTAACTGTGACCCTCTCCGCAGATGCTGTCAGAACTGCTGAGTTTTTCCAGGTAATTTTGCTTTTGTTATTTATACGGCTCGTTCCGTTCAGTTTCTGTTCAATGATAACTCCCTGGATGTTGATGGTTGATGGAAAATATTTCAAAAAACTAAGCAGGTCAGGAAGGAGCAAAGTTACAAAGGACCCACATTGCGTCGTGCACCCTCCCTCCTCACGCTGTCTCATCAAATGTATTCCATTCACAGAACTCTTCATGTCCATTTCACTTTCAGCTGCACCCATTGTAACATTTACATGCACATCCTGTCATCCACACTCCCTTCATATCATCAACCACCTTCCATGATTCATCACTGCCACTCTCTCCCCAATGTTCATATAATCTGATGCCACCTCATTCAGCTTCCCCAACCCTCAGCATACATCCTCAAATGACACCATCAACATGTTCCTCAAATGCATGCCAGCAACACTTATGACACATCTGTCTGATCATCACCCTCACCAATATTACTGCACCATCAGAAGCATGCGTGCCTCAGAGACACCCTTGGGTCTGTCAGGCCACCACTGCAGGGAAATAGGGCACAAGGACTGGAGGCAGAACTCCACAAAGCATGGAGCTCTACCCCGGAGGAAGAAGCTTTAGTGATGGTCAGCATCTCTGTCTCCCTGAGCATCACACATGATAGAGTTGATTGTCCATCAGAGCAAGGTGACAACATTAATCTCTCAGAACAACATCTCCTACAAGATAAAGTCATCTTGAGATGACTTCAGCTCTTCGGTAAAGATGATCACTTTAATCATGAGTTTTTCAGAATTTTAAACTTCCATATCTTAATTTTTTTGCCTGTTCTCTCCACCATGGGCTGTCACACAAAGAACATAAGCTCCTGTCTTGGACTGGATGATGACCCATGGAGAAGCTAAAACCTGCTGGACACTCCATCACAGGACAGCTGAGTAATAGGCACCAGTACACAGACAAACACATCGGCACATCCCCTCAAACTGTTAGTTAGGGTATCACCTGGTGACACATGTGGCACAAAGTGAGCCCCAGCCAGGAGTGGAGGCAGGGACAGCTGTGGAGGGCCATGTTGCTGGGCACTGTCCTCTCCAAGCCCTGCTCAGTTGGACAGAGACCCTGAATCTGAGGAGGGTGGGTTATCAATTAAAAGGAGAAAGCTAGAGGGTCAGCAGCAACTGTGTGAGGCACTGACAGTCCTGCCGGGCACACTCTCAACAATGACACAACGAATGGAGGAGCTCGCCCAGCTCAAACATTTATGGAGTAATGTCGTGGAGCTTTCCGCTCATACAATCTCCCAGTGAGAGCGTGGGCACCTCCATGCCAGTTGCATCCGACAGTACAACAAACACCCTGCAGGTAAAGCCTTGCATTTCTACTGGCTTCCACATTCTGACAGATAGATTAGATATGGGCATCACTGAACTAAGCTGCTCTCCTGCGGAGAAGCAGGAGTGATGTGACACTGGCCCGGGTGGGAAGACGGTGATAAGGAAGATAAGGAAGTGTGCGGTCTTTGTTTTCTTGCCTCAGTTGTTGTTCCTGCACTCTGGTCTCACAAGCAAGCAGTGCCCTAGTACCCAATATGCTGACTCCACTCCCACTTATCCAATCTGTGTACAAGCATAGCTGGGGCAGCCATTGGCAGTGCCCTCATGGGCTCCAACATTTTGAGGTTATAGGTCTTGAGATCTCAAAAGACAGAGCAAGGCACTATCGCTACCTCTGCTGAAGCCACAGGGGTAATCTCAGGGAGAAGTGACAGAGTCAGGAAAGGAAAAGCTTTATATTGCATTAATGGTAAACACCGGGGGGGGGGGATTTTTATTTTTGTATTCCAGTTAACTTTTTTACATCAGAGAAAATGAATTAATTGGCACCATTTTCCCATGTTCCCCAATTCTTGAACAGCAAGTGCCAAATTTGGTTTTCATGATTTCAGGGCCGTGGATGGTTACAGGACTGTTTGTGAGATGGATGGTAAAGGATTTTATTTTGGTCCAGTGTGAGAGATTAACTGCATTTTCAAGCTAACAGGTAATACTGGTATCTCATGCAGTAATGTGATTGGCTGGTCTTGTGTTGGGTGCCCCATCTTCCTCCTTAACAGATGAGAAAGCCTGATTGGCTTGTTCCCCCGAACATCTGGCCCTTGCTGTGGGACTATGTTTTGCGTTCTGCACATCATGATTACCCTGAAGATCTTTGCAGGTGAGTGCTGAAGGGCATCTCTGAATTTGTCCAGACACCTAAAGCACAATTTCAGCATGTCGATGGCTTGTTCAATTATACATCTGCTTGTCAAATGGCGGGAGTAGTAACATTCCTCGTGGTTCCCCAGAGGCGCCATCAGCTAGATTTAAAGGGTTATCCTTTGTCACCTAGCAACCGCCCAATAAGCTTTGTGCCAGGTTGGAACAGGTTTGGGATCTGGATGGTCATAGAATCATGGCAGCTCCGAGGGAATCTGGTGCATTCCTGTTACCATTTTTGTGGTTTCAGCTGCACACTGATGGAATGAATCCCTTACAGTTGATAAATGCTGCTGGCTGTCAGAGAACGTTTCAGAGATTGCTGGAAGCTAGCCAGAGAAATTAATCCAAGTCTATGTTCATTCTGGCAACTGTTATCACAGATGAAGTTTATATACCTCCCAGCCCTGGCAAACAATCTGCCCTTCATCTGCCTTCTGCATTTATGTGCAGCCAGCTACAACGCCCTCTCTACATCTCCATGAGCAACCTAGAGGCAGCCAGAGGTAAAGAAATTGAGAGTGGAGGTGACTTTCACAGCCACTGGTAGTGTTACTACCAGGTCCACTGGGTTGCGTATGTCTGCGACCACCGAACATGACAATCTCAGTCATCAAAAACACTGCTCCCCTAACAGGCCAGGGATCCTCTGTCTCCAGACTCCGGTAGGTAAGTGGGGTCTCTTGCAACTTCAAACCCCTCTGACGCTGCCTTCTCTGCTGGCCACATGCAACTCTCTCCACAGTGGACCCGCACTGCTGTTTGTCCTTGTTCTCCTCCTCCTCAATCCAATTGAAAGGAGCTGTGGCACCACCGGTCATGGATTTCTCTGTGTTAACCCTCAAAATTCTCCAAATAACTCCTCACACAAAGCACTCTCAGCAAATTACTAGGAGGAATTTAGAAAAGATCGGTGAGCACTGAACATCAGACCTCCTGAATATAAACCACCCCAATAAAGTGTCAAGGAATCGTACCTCCATTTACAATGCTCGGGAAAGCCATGCAGTTAATTACAATTGACTTAGAATGCGTGTGCACTCTGGCGCCATATTGGATACTTTGGTGTCCATTGGAAACCTGTGGAACAGGCAGGTCATCAACCAATTTCTAGCCTATGCTAGAGCTAGGGTTGCAGGTGGCCAGCAGAGAAGGGAGCATCAGGTGGGGGTTGAAGTTGCAAGAGGCCCCACCCACCGACTGGAGTCTGGAGACAGAGGATCCCTGGCCTGTTAGGGGAGCAGTGTTTTTGATGACTGAGATTGTCACAGTGGCTGTAAAATTCACCTACACTCTCAATTTCTTCTGCAGCTATTGTGAATAAGCTGTCACTATTTTTCTTGTCAATTATCCTTGCTGCCCTATTTTCGACAGTTTGGCTCCCTGGCTGGTGGCTGCTCCCCACTGTCTTACCCAAATGGCATGTCAGCCTTGGCAAACAATGTAGGTACGATATTTGCTGAGGCCGTTGCAGCCATTTAAATCATCCATACACCTTTCTAACAGGAGTTACTGGATAATGATCAGATTGAGATCTTTAAAACTATGTAGTGTGTCCATAGGGTATATGTAGAGAAGATGATTTGTAGGGGTGTGTAGATCCTGGGATCATAAATATAAGATAGCCACTGATAAATCCAATAAGAGCTTCTGGAGAAATTCCTTTTCTCACAAGGTGACAAGAATATGGATATTGCTACCACATGGAGCAGTTGAGGTGATTAGAATAGGTACTTTTAAGGATAAGTTAATTAAGTGCATGAGGGAGAAAGGAATAGAAGGAAATGTTGATACATGCGATGAAGTAAAATGGGCAGAGACTTGTGTAGAGCATAAACACTGGCATACACTAGATGGGCCGAATGCCTATTCCCATGCTGTAAAATTCTATGTAATTCAAGCTGCAAGACATGGAAATATCACAAGTGCAGTTGAACATATTGTACAAGAATGATGTTGAGCGCATTGGGAGTTTTCCGAATTTTTGTCAGAAAATTGTAAATGTGTAAGAATAATATGTTTATGATCTCAGTGTAAATACCGAACTTTGATTTTTTTTCCCCCTATTGTTGCCAATCAGGAGAGAAGGTTACACATGAATCTAGATATGCTGCATCAGATCTAACAATGTTTGGTGCTGACACTGGGACATTATCAACTTCTCACCTGAAATCAGGGGGCACCTCAGCCTTTTTCAGGAGGGTCAGTAAATGGGCAAGTATCTCACCAGCCTGAAACAGGCAAGAGGCTGCTTAAATATGTAAATCATTTTAGGATCCCAATTGCATTTTTTAGTTAGAAATGGGCAGAACATGCACAGAGCATATTCTGCATAGCTGTATTCGTCATTAAACAGATGTACCTGTAGTCTTTAAAGCCAGAGACTAAACAACCTTGGAAACGTTTTTTTTTAAATTAAACTCCACACTTGTAAAAGTAAATCTTCAGTGCCAGAGAAGTTGTTTGGCGTAAGCAAGACTTAACAGGCCATTAAAAATTCATGTACACTTAAACAAACAAATCCAGCTTTTCCTAGCCTGGTGGGAAAGTTGAGAGGGGAAGTAAAGAAGGAAATAAGACTGCCAAATAGGGAGAATCTGAGAATAGAGTGGCAGTTAATATAAAAGGGAATCAAAAAATCTTCTACCAGCATGTAAATAATAAGCAGGTAGTTAGAAGGGTTGGAGGGCCTATTAGGGACAAAGAGGGTGATATATGCTTAGAGGCGCAAGGAAACTAGAATATTTCATAAGTACTTTGTATCAGTGTTTACTAGGGAAGAGGATGATGACAAATTATCAGTTGAAATGAAGAAAGTAGAACTAATGGATCAGGTAAAAACTGAAAAGCAGCCCTGGAAAGGCTGGCTATTGTTATGTCCTAGCAGTTGGTAAGGCTGAGTCATTTGGGTATGTTTGAGATGCAACAATAAATTCAGGAATCAGACCACCAGTTCTCGAGAGGCTTTATGTTAAACTAAATGAAACATTTTATTAAGTTACAACACATTAAACACATATACATGACTACAAATTACTACTATCATAACTTTTAACAAATTCCCAAACTAATCTCCATTAAGGCAACAGCAACCCATAGACTTAACCAGACACCAAGCAAAGCATTTTCACCTTATGAATTCAAAATGAAGTTCTTTTCACTTTGGTTCCTGTGGAGACTTAGAGTTGTAGGCTTATGGCTACTTTGATCTTACATTGCCTCTGCCCTGCACACACACAACTGCTAAAGCTATACCAAGCACAGCTCATTGAATCACCAGACTCTTCTAACAATAAAACCCCTTTCATAGTACCAATTTTATTAGTAATGTAAACACTGTTTGGTCTCTGCTAGCTGGGTGCCAGATTTCACCCCACTTGAATGCTCTTTTCAAAAAATGCAAATGCACTCTACCTCTCTTACATCTCAAAACTAGAACACATCAAAGCACCCAGACTAGCTGGCTTTAATCCAATTAAGACACACCCACAGACAAAACCTCGATTTTAAAAGAAAAATATTTTCCAATAATATTATATACATTAATAGCTTGATGACAGCTATGCTTAGAGTGGATAATTCGCCTGGTCCAGATGGCTTGCATCCGAGGTTGCTAAGGGAAGTGAAAGTGGAGATAGCGGGTGGAGGTGAGTTACTCACTGCAGGATTCCCAGCCTCTGACCTGCTCTTGTAGCCACAGTATTTATATGGCTAATCCAGTTCAGTTTCTGATCAATGGTAACCCCTAGGATGTTGATAGTGGGGGATTCAGCGATAGTAATGCCATTGAATATCAAGGGGCAATGGTTAGATTCTCTCTTGTTGGAGATGGTCATTGCCTGGCACTTGTGTGACGCAAATGTTACTTGCCATTTCTCACCCCAAGCCTAGATATTGTCCAGGTCTTGCTGCATTTGGACATGGACTGCTTCAGTATCTGAGGAGTCGCTAATGGTGCTGAGCATTTTGCAATCATCATCAAACATCCGCACTTCTGACCTTATGTTGGAGTAAAGGTCCTTGATGAAGCAGCTGAAGATGGTTGGGCCTAGGACATTACCCTGAGGAACTCCTGTAGTGATGTCCTGGAATTGAGATGACAGACCTCCAGCAACCACAGCCATCATCCTTTGTGTTAGGTATGACTCCAACCAGCGTAGAGTTTTTCCCCAATTCCCATTGACGTCAGTTTTGCTAGGGCCCCTTGATGCCACACTCGGTCAAATGCTGCCTTGATGTCAAGGGCAGTCACTCTCACCTCACCTCAATCTTTGAAGGTGGCCGGACTTATTAAGAGAGTGGTTAGCAAAGCTTAAGGGATCTTGGGCTTAATAAATATAGATATTTAGTACAGAAGTAAGGGAAGCTATGCTGAACCATTATAAAGCTCTGGTTAGGCCCCCACTCAAGTATTGCATCCAGTTATGGTGACCAAACTTCAGGAAGGATGTGAGGGTTCCTTGAAAGTGTCCAGAGGAGATTTACCAGAATAGTTCCAGGGATGGGGGTTTTAGCTACAAGGTTCAGCTATAGAAGCTGGAGTTGTTCTCTTTGGAGCAAAGGAGGTTGAGAGGAGACTTTGAGGTGTACAAGATTATGACAGGTTTAGATAAGGTAGACAAAGAAAAGCTGTTCCCATTAGCTGACGGTACAAGGACTGGGTGGGGGGCGGGCACAGACTTAACAGTGTAAGCGAGAGATACAAGGAGATGTGAGGATGAACTTGGAACTCGCTGCCCACGCAGTTGGTGGAAGTGGAAACAATCAATGATTTCAAAAGGAAATTAGATGGGCAATTGAGGGAAATAAACTTGCAGGACTACAGGGATAGGGAGGGGGGATGCTACTGATTGGATTTCTCTACAGAGAGCTGGCATAGACATCGAGCCCATCAATCATGAAGTGGTCTCTTTCTGTGCCGTAATGGCCCTATGTCTGTAAGTACCCTGACTTCATGTCCTTCCACAGGATTAACGATGCTAGAAATCTGAAATAAAAATAGAAAACATTGAAAATACTCATCTAGAACATGGGGGAACAGTCTCAGGATAAGGGTCAAACATTTAGGATGGATGAGATGTGAAGAAATTACTTCACTTGAAGGGTTGTGAATCTTTGGAATGCTCTACCCCAGAGGCTTGTGGATGTTTCATCATTGAATATATGTAAGGTTAAAAAGACAGATTTTTGGTCTCTCAGGAAATTGAGGGATATGGGGAATGGGTGGGAAAGTGGAGTTAAAATCAATGATCAACCATAATCATATTGAATGGTGGAGCAGGCTCGATGGGCCAGATGATGTAAATGCTGAACTCTTCTTTTGCCATCTTTGCCTCTGTGCCCACTTCTTTGGCCAGGGGTCTTCCCTGGCTGACCCGTTTACCCATCTGCAGTATACTTCCTCCACTTGGACACCTCTCTCTAGCCTCTCTCTCTCTTTCTAGAACTGACAGATGAGATCATGTCAGTTCAATTTCTTTGCTTCCTTCGCTCAGTTTAACCTATCTCTTTCTGAACTTGCTGTTCTCTGTTCTCTCAGGTCCAATCCTATCATCACTATCGAACCCACTGACAAGGCAGGGCACAGCTGTTGTCTGGCATACTGACATCTACCTAGCAGAGGCCAAACGTCAACTCTTACACACTTCAAGTTACCTCTCCCTGGACCATGACCCCGCTACCGAATATCAATCCTTAATATCCAGGATTGTCTCTGACCTCATCTCCTCCAGTGATCTTGAATCCATGGCCTCCAACCTCATAGTCCCCCAATTGGTACAGCCTGTTTCTACCTCCTTGCCAAAATTCATAAATGGCACTGCCCTGGTAGACCCTTCGTTTTATCCTGTTGCTCCCCCACTGAACTTATTTCTCCTTATCCCAACTCTATTTGTTTCTCCCCTGCCCAGATTCTCCCTACCTACATCTGTGAGTCTTCCAATGCCCTCTTTCACTTTAATAGTTTCAAGTTCCCTGATCCTAACCATCGCCTCTTCACCATGGACATCCAATCCATCTACACCCCCATCCCAGGATGGTCCGAGGTTCGCTGCTTCTTAACTGAATAGAGGCCTAACCAGTCCCCATCCATCAGCACCCTCCTCGACCTGACAGAGCTTGTTCTCAACCTGAACAACTTCTCCTTTCCACTTACTTTCATCAAATAAAAGGTGCTCTTGCATGGGTCCTAGCTATGCCTGCCTTTTTGTGGGATATGTGAACCATTCCTTATTTCAGCCTATTCATGCCCCCTCCCTCATGTCTTTTTCCAATACAATGATGACTGTATCAGTGCTGCCTCCTGTTCTTGCCATGAACTGTAAAATTTCATTGACTTTTTTTCCAATTTTTGTTCTTGCCTCACCTTCACCTGATCCATCTCTGGCTCTTCCCTTCCCCTCCTTGACTTTTCTGTCTCCATTTCTGGGGATAGGCTAGCAACTAATCTTCACTATAAGCCCACTGACTTCCAAGCTACCTTAACAACACTCCCTCACACCTTGATTCCACTAAGAACTCTATTCCATTCTCCCAGCTTCTCCATCCCCATCCCATCTGTTCAAATAAAGCAACATTCCATATTGCTTCCAATATGTCTTCCTTTTTCCTCAGCCAAAAACTACCACCCCGCCCCCACCACACCCCCCACCCCCCACCACACCCCCCACATCGTTGACAGGGCCCTCGACTGTGTCCGTCCTATTTCTCAAAAGTCTTTTCTCACCCTTTCCCTCCCACCCAGAATACAATAGGCCCCCCTTGTCCTCACCTTCTATACCACCAACCTCTGCATTCAACGGATCATCCTCGATCATTTGTGCAACCTCCAGCATAATGAAAGCACAAAACAAATCTTCCCCTGCCCTCCCCTTTCAGCATTCCGAAGGGATCATTTCCTCCAGGACACCCTGGCAGATTGGATCCATGACAGATTGGGTGACCGTTTTGCGGATTATCTCTATTCAGCCTGCAAACATGACACTGAGCTTCCTGTCACTTGTCATTTTAATCCTCCACCTTGGTCCCACTCTGACCTTTCTGCCAAGGGGCCAGCTGCAGTGTTCCAATGAAGCTCAATGCAAGATTGAGGTACAACGCTTCATCTTTTGATTGGATACTTTACAGCTTTCTGGACTCAACACTGTGAGTTCAACAATTTTAGATCATAACCTTTGTCTCCATTTTATTTGTTTTTTTTTCTGGTTTCTCTCTTATTCCCTTTAATGGCAGCTGTTACTCAAATCTCCTCTCAGCATATCTTTTGTTACTTTATTTGCCTCATTACAGGTCTACTCCGTTTTTCCGCCATGAAACCTTTTGTCAATTAATCTCACCTGCCCTCCAGCCTACCACAGGCCTTCCCTTTTGTCCTCCTGCTCCTTTCATTTGCTCTAAGCCATTTCTAACATTTCCCAGTTCTGATGAAAGGTCACCACCTGAAATGTTAACTCTGGGGGAAATTTTCTGTGCCTGCTGGCGTTGGGTTTCATGGTGGGCGTGAGCGGACAATATGGCGGGAAGGCCAAAAATCAGCTTCACGACGTTGTGAACCTCATTGTAATACATCTGCGTATCATTATAAGCCCAGCTTGCCGGGATCATCCCCCACGCCGACGTGCTTCACAGCTGTACATAAATGACATGCACCTGGCGAGCTGCACTTCACTTGGGACTTTGAGGTTTGTTTGCCCACCTTGCTTCGGGCAGCACTTGCGGTCATCAGCACCAGGTTTCACAGGAAACACCTCGTCACTTTTAGGGGGCTCATGGGCAGGTCTCTACCTACCAGAGCAGCTGTAAGGCGGGGGTAAGGCTGTAAGCTGTAAGCTTTTCAGCGGCTGCAGGGCTAGGGCTTGATTGGTGAAGGGGAAGAAGTGGCCTCAGGCAAAGGAAGAAGCTGCAGAGCGAGGGCTGAAATCGGGAAATGAGTATCCCAGGGTGTGTGAGGGTGGTACATGTTAATCTGTGCAACTGGCCTCAAGATGGTGAGGGCTGAGGAGGCAGTGTCCAGAGGGGATGAGGCCAGATGGATATTTGAGGGTGTGTGTGTGAGAGTGAGTGGTGATGTCCTTTGAGCTGGCAGTGAGTGAGATGCCAGTGAATGTGTGATGGGCTTGTGAGTGTGTGAGTTTAGAGTGATGAGATGGTAGCCTTACCCTGGTGGCATGGATGAGATCATTCACCCTCTTTCTGCCCTGGATGGCCAACCTCTTCTGTGCAGAGTTGGCTTTGACCACCACTGCCACCACCTCCCAAGTTGGCGTGGTGAGATTGCTGGACTTCCTGTGGCCAGAGTAGGGGTGGAGGACATTACTGCAGGCCTCTGAAAGGCATTCCAGTGAAGGGTCACTGAACTCTTCATGTCTTCACTGGAGCAGTCCTGGGCTGCAAACATTGAGAGCTGTGTGTGCAGCTGCAATTTAGATATGGCATCCAGAGTGAGGGAACAGTGAGGTAACGGCGTGGCCGGCAATTCAGAGGCCGCCCGCCAGCGAGACGGTGGGTTTCCTCTGGCTGCATAATTAATGAGGCGGGAAGTGGATGGCGCAGTGTGAAAAGCCGCCTTTGCGGCTGACGGGTAAAAAGTCCTTTTTCCTGCCCACTACCTCACTTTGTGCAAATCTGGGACGATTCTGCCCTCTGTTTCTCTTTTCACATATGCTGCCTGACCTGCTGAGTATTTCCAGCTTTTTCAGTTTTATTTTCACATTGTTGCATATATGTGAATGCCAAATCTCTGAGAAAGATTATTGTAGCACAGAGTCTGGAGGAGCAATCAAACTCAGCCAGCAACTTTCTGATTTTTGCATTTAGCTGCACCTATATTGTTCCATTTACTTACTAACAGCATATGCTGATAGCCTCAGTGCTATTCTTAGCACAAAATCTGGGCCATCATGTAACCAGGTTATTTCCTAATAGTAAACATTGTACTCCATCCCCAAATGAATCAAAAACCTTTCTGGTCACTCTGAACCAGAAACCTATTTTGTTCTTTCTAACGATGTTGACCAAAATCAACAGCTTAATGTGGTCTACCGTTTGAAAAAATCAACAGCGTAATGTTTCTGCTTTCCACTTAATTATGTTTAAACTCAAAGCCTCAAAATGACTCTGTTAAGGCCCACCCCCAGGTAAGGTTCCCCAAAGTTCTTGATCCAGGCGAGACCACTCAGTTTGTCACCGTCTGGCTGGGACATCCTCAATGGTTATGCCCAGGTGAGGAGGGATGAACTGGCCCCCTGTCTTTATTCAGCTCCAGCCCTCTGTTGGTCACAACAAGATTTAATATAAAAAGGATCCCTCTTGCGGATACCTTTTTCCCAGACCCAATCACTCTGGTTTTGATGGAGCCAATTTGATCGGGCTTTCTTGGGTTAAAGGTAAGAGTAAGTTTATTAGCTACTAAAGGCAAGGAAGGATAAAACAAATGCATATACGGTCATACAGGTTAAAAGTAAGAATTTAGCTTGAAGTAAGTGAATACTTACTCGTGGGGAGTAGGTGATTGAGCATTGCAGCCATTGCGATTTGAGATTCCAATAGAATTGACTCCCGTAGACAAATAGCCAGATTCGCGATTTCAGTAGAGTTGATTCCGGTAGATGAATAGTCGGTTTCGAGGTTCCAATAGAGTTGACTCCGGTAGAGAGAGAGAGAGAGATCGGGATACCTACAAAAATGGCGATTTGCTGGGGTACTCTATGTGGCTGTTACTTCTGAGTCAAACTTCCAGCACTTGCTCTCTCTCAGAACACCCACCAACAGGCAGACACCGGGGCAGCTTTTCAGCTCACTTTTTACCCCTTTTTTGTATATTCCAAGTGGGAAGCAAATTCACAAATCTGTCTGGGCATTGCTCACAGGATTTCTTGATGAGATGATACTCATCTCCCATTATGTCCCATTGTCTCAACCGGAGGGAGCAATTCGCTTCTCGATGTCTTTAGAAGTACCTTGCCTGGCAACAGGGTGGGTTTCCATTACCTCTTAGAGAGTCACCCTGCAGCATTCCAGCCAGTGGCTTCTGTGCATTTTAAAAATTCAGGTCTTACTTTTAAAGTCCAACATTTCCGCACGCAATTCAGTGTTTTTCCTTCATTATCATGACAACTCTTTACAATATGAGCACTTAACATTTCTGCATAGCAATTCAAATCTACTCTAAAGAAGATATTTGTGTGTTTGAAACAGACAGGTTGAATTAAAATACTTATTTAAAGGAACCCAATACTGTGCAAACATGTTAAGCTTTTGTATGACAGCATTACTGATGTTACTTTCCAAGCTAAATTACGTTCTGAGAAGTTAAAAATTGGTAAACATATAATTTGGAAAAAAAAATTATGAAAATTTCTTTTGAAAGATTAAGTCCAATTCCCTAGGCTTCATTCACAATCCAGTCTTTTGAAAACATAACAGCCTTTTGAATGCTGTTAACTTTTTAAATGACAAGAAGGCAGATTTTCATCACTTTTATTTGACTCAAGAGATCAAGAGTGCCATCTTCTGGTAACTGGCAGCAGAAGAATTATTATAGTGAGCTTATTGTTCTGCAGCAAGACTACTGTAATGAATCACAGCTTACAAAACTCCAAGGATAGGGTTTTCCCCTCATTGGGTGGGCACAGCCCACGGGCTGAGAGCGGCCACGAACCCGGCCACCACCAGCAATCAGGCCCCGACCGTGATTTCACACTGGTGGGCCAATCAAGGCCCGCCCAACGTGAAACACGGCTCTGCATTGGCCGGGAAGGACTGAGCGGGCGAGGGGGCCTGTCGGCTGCCAGGTCCTATGGCAACCTGGGGGCCAGTTTAAAAACAGCCCAGGCAGCCCCAGAAAGGCTGCCAGGGAAGGACTTCTGTCTACTGTACTAACAATGGATCATAGTGCATCTGCAAACGTCAGACAGGAGGGCAGGTCGGCCTCCCGCTTCTCTGCTGAGCGCTTCACTGTCCTCCTGGAGGAGATGCCTGCCAGGAGGGATACCCTTGTCCCCAGAGATGGAAGGAGGAGGCCACCACACGTCACCAAGAGGGCATAAGAACATAAGAAATAGGAGCAGGAGTAGGCCATTCGGCCTCTCAAACCTGCCCTGCCATTCAATAAGATCATGGCTGATCTGGCCCAGGCCTCAACTCCTCTTTCGTGCCAGTTCCTCATAGCCCTCAACTCCCCAATATTTCAAAAATCTATCCACCTCCTCTTTAAATGGTTTCAGTGATCTAGCCTCCACAACTCTCTGGGATAGAGAATTCCAGACATTTACTACCCTCTGAGAGAAGAAATTCCTTTCTATCTCAGTTTTAAATGATTGCCCCCTCATTCTTTAACTATGTCCCCTAGTTCAAGATTCCCCCAAAAGTGGAAACATCTTCTCAACATCTACCCTATCAAACCCCTCAGAATCTTGTACGTTTCAATAAGATCACCCTCATTCTTCTAAACTCGAATGAATAAAGGCTTAACCTGTTTAGCCGTTCTTGGTAAGTCAACCCCTTCATCCCAGGAATCAACCAAGTTATTCTCTTTTGAACTGTCTCCAATGCCAGTACATCCTTTCTTAAATACGGGGACCAAAACTGTACACAGCACTCCAGGTGCGGCCGCACCAACACCCTGTACAGTTGTAACAGGACTTCCCTATTTTTAAAACCAACCCCCTAGCAATACAGGCCAAAATTCCATTTGCCTTCTTAATTACTTGCTGCACATGCGTTCTAACCTTTTGTGTTTCATGCACAATGACACCCAGATCCCTCTGTGCTGCATTTTCTGGAGTCTCTCTCCATTTAAATAATAGTCTGCCTTTTAATTCTTCCTATCAAAGTGCATGACCTCACACTTTCCTGCATTAAACTCCACTTGCCAAGTTTTTGCCCATTCACTCAACCAGTCTATATCCCCTTGCAGATTCTTTATGTCCTCATCACAACATGCCCTCACAACTATTTTTGTATCATCAGCAAATTTGGTTACATTACATTCGGACCCCTCCTCCAAGTCATTAATATAGACAGTAATTAATTGAGGCTCTAGGATCGATCCTTGTGGCACTCTACTAGTTACGTCTTTCCAACCTGAAAAGAGCCATTAACCATGACTCTTTGTCTTCTGTATGTTAACCAATCCTCAATCCGTGCTAATACATTACCTCCAATACTGTGAGCTCTTATCTTGTGCAATAACGTTTTATGTGGCACCTTATCGAATGCCTTCTGGAAATCCAAATATACTACATCTACCAGTTCCCCTTTATCAACTCTGTTTGTTATACCTTCAAAGAACTCTAGCAAATTTGTCAATCATGATTTCCTTTTCACAAAACCATGTTGACTCTGTTTGATTACTTTAAGCTTTTCTAAATGCCCTGCTATTTCGTCCTTAATAATGGATTCTAGCATTTTTCCAACGACAGATGTTAGGCTGACTGGCCTATAGTTTCCTGCTTTTTATCTCCCTCCCTTCTTGAACAGGGGCATCACATTAATGGTTTTCCAATCCGCTGGAATATTTCGACCAATGCCTCCACTATCTCTGCAGCCACTTCCTTTAAAACCCTTGGATGCAGGCCATCGGGTGCTAGCAACTTATAACCATAAGCATAAGACCATAACTATAAGACATAGGAGCAGAAATTAGGCCATTTGGCCCATCAAGTCTGCCCCGCCATTCAATCATGGCTGATAAGTTTCTCAACCCCATTCTCCCGCCTTCTCCTCGTAACCTTTGATCCCCTTACCAATCAAGAACCTATCTATCTCGGTCTTAAATACACTCAATGACCTGGCCTCCACAGCCTTCTGTAGCAATGAATTCCATAGATTCACCACTCTTTGGCTAAAGAAGTTTCTCCTCATCTCTGTTCTAAAAGATCTTTCTTTTACTCTGAGGCTGTGCCCTCGGGTCCTAGTCTCTCCTACTAATGGAAACATCTTCCCAACGTCCACTCTATCCATGCCTTTCAGTATTCTGTAAGTTTCAATCAGATCCACCCTCATCCTTCTAACCTCCATCGAGTATAGACCCAGAGTCCTCAAATGTTCCTCATATGTTAAGCCTTTCATTCCTGGGATCATTCTCGTGAACCTCCTTTGGACCCTCTCCAGGGTCAGCACATCCTTCCTGAGATACGGGGCCCAAAATTGCTCACAATATTCTAAATGTCGTCTGACCAGAGCCTTATAAAGCCTCAGCAGTACATCCCTGCTTTTATATTCTAGTCCTCTCGAAATAAATGCCAACATTACATTTGCCTTCCTAACTACTGACTCAAGCTGCAAGTTAACCTTAAGAGAATCCTGGACTAGGACTCCCAAGTCCCTTTGCACTCCAGATTTCTGAATTCTCTCCCCATTTAGAAAATAGTATTGTATATTTTCTCTTTAGCTTTTATGCTGTCCCTGACTTCCCTTGTCAGCCATGGTTGCCTCGTCCTCCCTTTGGTATGCTTCTTCTTCCTAGGGATGAATTTTTGCTGTGTCTCCCAAATTACTCCCAGAAACTCCTGCCATTGCTGTTCCACTGTCTTTCCTGCTAGGCTCATCTCCCAGTCAATTCTGGCCAGCTCCTCCCTCATGCCTCTGTCGTTGCCTTTATTCAACTGTAATACCGTTACATCTGATTCCAGCTTTTTCCTCTCAAATTACAGGGTAAATTCTATCATATTATGGTCACTTCCTCCTAAGGGTTCCTTCACCTTAAGCTCCCTTATCAAATCTGCCTCATTACACATCACTAAATCTCGAATTGCCTGTTCCCTAGTGGGCTCCACCACAAGCTGCCCCAAAAAGCCATCTCGTAGACATTCCACAAATTCCTTTTCTTGGGATCCACTACCAACCTGATTTTCCCAGTCTATCTGCATATTGAAATCCCCCATGATCACTGTAACCTTGCCTTTCTTACACACCTTTTCTATCTCCTGGTGTATCTTGTGCCCCACATCCTGACTACTATTCGGAGGCCTGTACATAACTCCCATTATGGTTTTTTTTACCTTTGCGGTTCCTCAACTCTACCCACACAGATTCTACGTCATCTGACCCTACATCATTTCTTGCTATCAATTTAATTTCATTTCTTACTAACACAGCAACCCCACCCCCTCTGCCAACCTGCCTATCTTTTCGATAGGATGTATATCCTTGGATATTTAGCTCCCAGTCCTGATCCCTTTGCAGCCATGTCTCCGTAATGCCCACCACATCATACCTGCCAATTTCAATCTGCGCTACAAGCTAATTTACCTTATTTCGTATACTGCATGCATTCAGATACAACACCTTCAGTCCTGTATTTCCCGTCCCCTTTCTCATTGTCGTCCCTTTAACTGATGCGCTTGAAGTTAGATTCCTAGCCCTTTCCAAACACTCTGTCCTATTTTGTGTTCTGGAGACTTTAATAGCCTCTCCTGGGCTTTCCTTTCTTTTCAGTTTTTTCATAATTTTCCATGAAGTTGAATCCACCCACCCCGCCCCCCTCCCCACCCATGCTAACCTGCTGCTCTGTTTCCCATTAGTCATACTTCTAGGAGTTTTACCTTTCCCTTCCCCCCTCCCACTTTCTAGTTTAAAGTCCTGTTGACCACCCTATTTACCCTTTTTCTCTAGAACATTGGTCCCAGATCGGTTCAGATGGAGACGGTCCCAACGGTACAGATCCCTCCTGTTCCAATACTGATGCCAGTGCCCCACGAAATGGAACCCCTCTTTCCTGCACCACTCCTTTAGCCACGTGTTTACTTCCCTTATTCTCGCATCCCTATGCCAATTTGCCAATTTGCACGTGGCTCGGGTAGTAATCCGAAGATTATAACCCTTGAGGACCTGTTCTTTTATTTAGTTCCTAGTTCCTGATAATCCCCAAACAGGTCCTCTTTCCTAGTCTTATCTATGTTATTTGTCCCAACGTGGACCACAACAACTCGATCCTCCCCCCTCCCTCTCCAATATCCTTTCAAGCCGGTCAGAGATGTCCCTCACCCTGGCACTGGGCAGGCAACATACCATGCGGGATTCTCAATCCTGCTTACAAAGGAAGCTATCAAATCCCCTAATTATAGAATCCCCTACAACTACCACTGCCTTTATCTGCCTTTAGTCCTATTACTTTGTCAAATACCTTGTCCCTCATGATAGAGACTGTCACAAGAACTTTCCTCCCATTAGTTCCTTGCTTATCTGATATCTTTGGAATGTTTATAGTGTCCTCCACCGTGAAGACAGATGCAAAATATTGACGTAACTTATCTTCCAGTTCCCTGTTCCCTGTTATCAACTTTCCAGTCGCATCCTCCAAGGGTTCCACGCTCGCTTTAGCTACTCTCTATCTTTTCATATACCCGTAGAAGCTCTTGCTGTTTGTTTTTATATTTCGCATGGGAGGAGGTGGCAGCCCAGGTGAGCAGCCTCGATGTGGTGCGGAGCACATGGGTGCAGTGCCAGAAGCGCTTCAATGACCTGCTGCGCTCAGGAAGGGTGAGTACCATGTTGGCATGGGTCAGTGTGCAGAAATGTTAAGGTCTGGCTGTCCCCCTGTGCAGCTTAGGGGTGCTAGAGCTTAAATGCCAACTGTCGATGACTCTGGAGCTGGCCAAGGGGGTGAGCCCTGGCTGCTTGGACTGAGTGCCATCGCAGCTCGAGGGCCACGACTCAGATGTGCCCTGCAAGGTGTTCCTCAGCTGGGGTTGGCCAGGCTGCAATGGTGCTGCAGGTAAAGAGTGGACTAATCCATGCTCCTCTGTCCTTTCAGGAGAAGACAAGGCATAACAAAGCCTAAAGGGTGCATACAGGCGGAAGCCTGCCTAACCTGCTGTTGCTCTCCCAGTTCAAGCAGTTTGTACTCGAGCTCCCTGTGCAACTGGTTCTAGAGAGGCAGGGGTGCTATAGGAAGGTAAGAGCACAGTGCACATAGGAGAAACTTTCGGACTGTGGAACCATTCTAGTATAGTCCCATCACTGATGTGAGCCTCGAACCTGGAGTCCCCATTGATCATTGAAAGACGAGGGCACCATGATGCAGATCTCCATTGTCTCACCAGGGAGCCTAGCATGCACAGTGACAGTGTGGTGACTTTAACTAATGACATGTCCTTGTTCTTCCTTTTAGGTTCACCAGCAGGTGTTCGCTCTGCGGACCCCAAAGGGCCACACCTGATGCTGGGGGACCACCGAGCTTCTGTTGCACCTGCGTCACACCCGCTCTGCCAAGCAGGCATCAGTGCAGATACTAACGCCTCGGTGAGCATTAGATTGGTGGCTAGTATCTCGATGCAGGGTGATTGGTTAGGGCACTTCACAGTCGCTGAGGTGCAGGTGGAGGCAGGGAGTGCCCAGGGCGACGGCAGTCGGAAGGCTGCTGGAGACCAGGACGATGCTCAGTCGAAGGCTGATGATGAGCCTCTGGAGTCGTCCGTGAGACAGCAGATGCTGGATGTCCAGCAAGATTTGCGGGATGATCTGGCAGAAACTCATGAGGGTCTGCATGACATGGTCTCCGTGATGGAGGAGTCCATGTGGAGCATAAGCACTACGTTGACCAGGAGGCGAGCGCACTGCCTCCTCCATTGAGAGACTGGCGACTCTCATAGAGAGGCAGCTCCAGGGACAGAATCAGGGGTTCCTGGGGTTGCGCTCGGACCTGCAATCCCTCATACCGGCAATGACCTCAGGTGGTCAGTGTCAGCGTGGGAGATGGATGAGGCACCCAGTATCCCAGCTAGGTGCCCATCCATCAGTGGTGTGCAGGGAGGTCCAGAGCAACCTCATGTTGATGCACGAGCTGCCTGTCAAATATGTGGGCTCCTCTAAGG
The DNA here is from genome assembly GCF_964194155.1 of Cetorhinus maximus. Taxonomy (NCBI): domain Eukaryota; kingdom Metazoa; phylum Chordata; class Chondrichthyes; order Lamniformes; family Cetorhinidae; genus Cetorhinus; species Cetorhinus maximus. The sequence goes on from NC_135893.1 coordinate 46,326,488, forward strand.
GTGCCCTAGATGATGGCAGCAGCTCCTCTGCCTCTCTGACAGTGACTGTGGCATCTGATGAGTCTGCGGTGACTGGGGAGATGCCAGCTGTGGCACTGGCTGCTCCCTCCCAGGCGGGTCCAGCACAGGCTCCACTGGCCAGAGGATGACCGCCAAGGTCATTAAGGCCAACAGGACAGCAGAGTCAGCCGGCTGTTTCCAATGCCGGTGTCAGTGAGGAGGGAGCGCCAAGACATAGCACCTGCAAATGTAAGTTAAAGGTACCATGAGTACAAGAGGGACAGGGCACAGGTGATTTTATGTTAATTTCTGTTCACTTTATCTATACTGATCTGGGATTGAAGACCAGAAATGTTTATGTGAATAGTTTTGAACTGTCACAAGTAGAAAAATGTTCTTGTTGTTGTCATGGTACGTGTATGCTTCACCATTTTATTTTATTGGTGCGGGGAATGCCAGTATGTAATGCTGGATGTATGTGGCTCTGAACTTTATTGCACAGGCACTGAGTCTTCTTTGTGTTCAAATGAAAAGGTCCTTTCAGACATCCGGGATGGAGGAGGCAGCCCTGGCATGCGTTTGAAGCTGATCTTTGGCAGCCTAGCTGAAGGAGCGTTGGATCAAGGCGTCCCTGCCTCCCTGGAGGTTACTGTGGTCTGGCTCCACGCCCTCAGTGTTCTCCTCACTGTGCTTATCTTTAGACTCAGTACTGGACTCATCATCTGTGGCCTATGCAAGATCCCCTTCCTCCAGTGGGTCCCCCCTTGCTAATGTCAAGATCGTGGAGAGCGCATTTTGCAACCACAATCAGTGACACCCACTCTGGAGGTATTGTAAAGCTCCCCCTGAACAGTCCAAGGATCGGAAGCGCATCTTGAGAAGACCTATGATCCTTTCTACTACCGCCCTTTTGGAGCCATGACTCGTATTGTAACACTGCCCTGCCTCTGTTCTTGGGGGGCGGAGAGGCGTCATGAGCCACCTCTGCAACATATAGAAATACCTGGAAAAACTCAGCAGGTCTGGCAGCATCAGCGGAGAAGAGCAAAGTTGACGTTTCGAGTCCTCATCTCTCGAATATATGAATATGAATATATTTCACCCCTTTCCTATTTCTACTTAGTTCTGTTGAAGGGTCATAAGGACTCGAAACGTCAACTTTGCTCTTCTCCGCCGATGCTGCCAGACCTGCTGAGTTTTTCCAGGTATTTCTGTTTTTGTTTTGGATTTCCAGCATCCGCAGTTTTTTGTTTTTATATCCGCAACACATAGCTCTTGTCACCCAGCAGACATCCGTCCAGTTGGGCTGGAGCACTGAAGAGCCTCGGCACCTGGGAGTGTCACAGGATGTACGCATCATGGGAGCTGCTTGAGTACCTTGCACAGACTTGCAGAATCTGCATCCTGTGGTCACACACTATGCACAGGCACTGAGTCTTCTTTGTGTTCATGGAGTGAAATCCCTTCCTGTTGACGAAGGCTCCTGGCTGACCCGCTGGTGCCTTGATGGCCACATGTGGGCAGTCGATGGCACCCTGGACGCAGGGGAACCCAGCAATCGCTGCAAAGCCTCTGGCTCACTCAGCCTGGCTGGCCTCGTCCGTACGGTAAAGAATATATGTCAGTACCCGCCTGAACAGAGCTTCTGTCACTAGCTTGACACAACTGTGGACAGCTGATTGGGAGACTCAAGAAAGATACCCCGCTGAGCCCTGGAAAGAGCTGGAGGCATAGAGGTTGAGGGCCACTGTGACCTTCAGAGCCATTGACATGGGGTATCCACCCACACAGTCGGAGCTGATCTCAGGCCCAACCGTCTGACAAATGGAGGTCACTGTCTCTTGAGAGGCGAAGTCTCCTTCGGCATTGCACCTCAGACATATTGAGGCAGCTGCATCGCCGCCTGTAAATCCTGGCAGCAGGATAGTGGTGTCTTCTGCGGCCCCTTCTGCCTTGGACTACCTCTTGGCCCTGAGCCCCTTGTGTCTGCACCTCTCCTTCCACAGGTCCCTCCCCTGGAAGCTGCATTGGGACACCTGGCCTCCTCTCCCCAGCCCCTCTCTTCCTCCTCAGAGGAGGTGCTTCCAGTGGAGACCACAATCCCCATTACCAGGGTGAGGGAAGGCTGTCTGATACCTGGAAGGGTCCACATGGTCTGAATCCTCCAGGGGCTTTGCAGACACCAATGAGTCCTGAAATGAAGCCTGGAAATGCTAAGAATGAAGCCCCGAACAGAGATGAAGCTGCCAAGTACCAGTAAGTCACCAGCAGCAAACTATCTATCAAACTCCTCACTACTCACACTGACAATGCTGCTGACCCTTTTATCCCGCCCTTGGAGGAGGTTTATGAAAATGTCGGCTGTCCGCCTGCCCGTGCGATGAGCAGAAAATTGCACGGGCAACGATAAGCCACAGTCAATTGGACTGTTAAGGGCCTTAAGTGGCCTGTTAATTAATGGCAGGCGCCGCTCTGGCACACGCCCATGCCGGCCGAGAGAAATATTACGCGAGTGCATGGTGACACCAGGACGCTCGCCCGATGTCATCGCACGCTGTTTTACTCCTGATTGGGATGGGCGTGTGCCTGCCCATGGGATGAAAAATTCTGCCCCAAATTTCCATTGGCCCCTTCCAAGATCCTTGTGGTGAATTTTACAGGGGGGTCGTATTCCTCACCACCCCCACCCCCTGCCCCTCCATTCAAAAAGTCAGTCACCACCACATCAACTTTAAATCTGGCTGCCTTGCAGTGATAATAGGCTGCGGGTGGCCTTAAAGAGGTACAAGTGCGACTTGCACCCCTCAGGGACAATCTGATTGGTTGGCAGCTCAGTAGTCCTCGGGGTGCCAGAAGCAAGTAGTGGCCACTGCTGGGACAACAGGCAGTCCCCTGGAAGGAAAAGCATCGATACCAGACTTTAAGGTAAGTCCAGGCATTTTGGTCAGAGAGGGAGTGGAGACCCCAGTGACGAGGCTAGACAAGTGGGGGGGTTGGTTAGAGGACAGCGGGGGGGAGGCACAAAGAGTGGTAACATCTTGGGCGAGTGCCCCCAAGGGGTACAGGGGACCACCCAAAGGAAGACCCCCCTTCCTATTTGCCTTTACCGTGCAGTGAAACCTGCCCGGCTGGCCGCCTACCTTCTGCCTTCCCCTACTGCAGTGGAGGCCGAATTAGGTCCTTAAGTGGCTGTTAATTAGCCAGTTAAGGGCCTCTATAGGCCCAAGGGCAGGCAGACTGGCTGTTGCCTTACCGGCAACTGCTCCCACACCCGCCCCACAATAGATCGGTAACAGGTTGGGGACGGGTAGGAATGTGGCAGGCTGGCCACCCACTTTATTTTGTGTCCTCCTGCCTTCACATATGCCAGCAGGGGACATGAAGTTCACGCCCAATAGCTTGCTTAGTAAAGGCGCATTAGCACCCTACATGAGTTCTGATGAAGAGTCAAATGGACTCAAAACGTTAACTGTGTTCCTCTCCGCAGATGCTGTCAGACCTGCTGTGTTTTTCCAGCTATTTTTGTTTTTGTTTCAGATTTCCAGCATCTGCAGTATTTTGCTTTTATCTTACATGATTTTTTTTATTTGTTCACAGGATGTGGGCGTCACTGGCTAGGCCAGGATTTATTGCCCATCCCTAATTGCCCTTGAGAAGGTGGTGGTGAGCTGCCTTCTTGAACCGCTGCAGAACCTGTGGTGTAGCTATACCCACAATGCTGTTAGGGAGGGAGTTCCAGGGTTTTGATCCAGCGACAGTGAAGGAACAGTGATATATTTCCAGGTTCTAAGAAAGAGATAGAAAATAAGATGAAGAAGAAAAAGGGTGCTTATGGCAGGTGTCAGATGGAGAATACAGCTGAGAACCAGGCTGAATATAGAAGGTTCAGGGGGGAATTGAAAAAGCTAATTAGAGAACGAAAGACAGAGTATGAAAAGAGACTGGCAGCTACATAAAAGGGAATCCAAAAGTCTTCAAAGACGTACTTTGCATGATGAAAGAGGAGGTAGTTATAACACTTGAAGGGTTTAAAATTGATAAGGAGGAGGTATTAGATAGGCTGTCAGTGCTTAAGTTGATAAGGCACTAGGACCCGAATGAGATGCATCCAAGGATGTTGAAGGAAGTGAGAGTGGAAATTGTGGAGGCACTGGCCATAATTTTCCAATTCTCTTTTGACTCAGGGATGGTGGCAGAGGTCTGGAGAATTGCAAATATTACACCTTTGTTCAAAAAGGGTGTTAAAGATAAGCCGAGCAACTACAGGCCAGTCAGTTTATCCTCGGTGTAGGGAAGGTTCTAGAAATGATAATTTGGGACAAAACTAATAGCTGCTTGTGCAAATGTGGGTTAATTAAGGAAAGCCAGCATGGATTTGTCAAGGGATAACTAACTTGCTTTTTTATGAGATAACTATCATGAAAATATAATAATTTTCATAATATTATTGTGATTTATTGTAAAGGTAGGTTAATAGTGGGGTTTGGATTAGTTTCTCTGTGTGGATGTGTGTGGGGGAGGTATTTAATTGAATTGGAGACAGCTGGTCTGAAGCTTTTGACTTATCAAAAGGGAAGCTAGGTTTGAAATGCTAAATATATAAACATAGCTGAAATTTTAGAATGTGAGGTGTGAGGAAAATTTGCATTTTTAGTTAAATTACAGTAGTTTGAATTTCAAAGAGATGGTGGGATGTTACACCTAGCTAAAAGAAGCTAAGCCAAACAGTGTGTTTATTTTTCCCAAAGGTTACTGATAATATGAGTACTATGAAAGATTTATACTATGAGAAAAGTAAAGTTGCAAAGACATATTGGAACAATGGAATTTACATTAAAATGAGAGAAACCTGTATAAAGGAGATGAGATTATGTGTAAAGGGGAAGGTATTCTAAGATCCAACATAAGTGTGAAAAGCCTCCAGCCTCTGTGCATCAAGTCACTCACAATCGGAAGCAAAGCTAAGAAAACTCACTTTGAATATCACTGTCCAGGGTATTGTGTGCTTTGCCTAGGTCTGTTGAAATGTATTTGTTTTTACTGTTGCCTTAACAGAGGTGGAACTGGGAGACAGATTAGGTGGGGGATTTAGGAGTTATCGTAGTAGTAATTGTATGTGCTTAAAATCATTTCTTTTATTCATAAATGTTTAATTTAGTTTTGTAAAAGACCTCTAAGTCTCGGTGAACTTATTTCTACTGAATTCAAGGCAGGCATCTCAAAATAAAATACAAATAGCAAAACAGTTGCTAGTTTCCCTCTGAGATTTGAGCAGCTCGGCATTTACCATCCGCTGTGCCATAACAAAATTGGGGCTTTTTGTGGGATAGATTTGAAATTCCTTGATTGGTTTGGGATTGGTGAATCTTAAGGTTACGAGTATGAGAAGCACTTTGTATTCATGAGTTGGTGTGCGGTATTTTTTTCTAAGTGGTGAGACTGCAATATGGCTTTGACAGTTGCTAAGACTTGTCTGGGAGTTGAAGTTATGACTTTGGTTGGTTTACAAAAGGCAAATAAAGCTAAGTTAATGGAATTGGCAGATAAGTTACAATTAGGATTACCTGCTGGGGTAAGGAAATCCGAGGTAATTGAAGGTATAGCACAGCATTTGAAATAGGATGGAATACCTGAGAGGCCGAGTTCTCCAAAGAGTGGGTCGTTGGACTGAAATTCAGTTGTAAGTGAAAAGACTTGAGCTAGAAGCAGCAGAAAAAGAAAAGAAAATAGAAAGAGCATTTCAAAGGGAGTTAGAAATGACGAGGTTAGAAAGGCAGGAACGAGAAAACGAGAGAGACAGAGAATTCCAGCTTAAAATGCTAACAGCTAAAAAAGAGACACCAGAAGGTGCAGACAGACTTAGTTCCAGGTCAGACCCCTGTGGGGAGAAGTTTAAATTTGTGCAAGCTCTTCCAAAGTTTGAAGAAAAAGATGTTGAAGCATTCTTTATTTCATTTGAGAAGAGAGCTAAACAGATGAAATGACCACAAGAAAACTGAACTTTGTTGTTACAACCCAGGATGGTGGGTAGAGCACATGAGGTTTATGCTTCACTGTCGGAAGAAATGTTGGTGAGCTATGATGTAGTTAAAAAAAAGCTATTTTGAGTGCATATGAATTGGTTCCTGAAGCATACAGGCAGAAATTTAGGAATATGAGAAAACAGCCTGGGCAAACTTACACTGAGTTTGAAAGAGTAAAACAAAGTAATTTTGACCAGTGGATATGGGCATTAAAGATAGATATGGCATATGCAGTTCTTAGAGAAGTAACTCTTCTGGAAGAATTTAAAGATTCAATTCCTTCGGTAGTGAGAACTCATGTGGAGGAACAGAGGGTTAAAGCAGTAAGACAAGCAGCAGAGATAACTGATGATTATGAGGATTATGAGCTTTTCTTAGATCTAAACTTTTTCTTCGTCATCCTTTTAAATCAGAGAAGGATGGAAAGTGGGTATGTGAAAGGAAGATGGGTAGTCAGGGAAGAGGAGTAGGTGGATTTTCCCAGGCAGTTTTTCTCAGAATAAAGAGGAAGGTGCTGAAAGTAGAAGTGACATTCGAAAATTGAGGTGTTTTCATTGTAATAAAGTTGGACACACAAAGTCAGTGTAGTGGAAATCACAGGGAAAACCTGCTGGGATTATTGGGGTGCAGAAAAGTTCTGGAAGTAAAGGAATTTTGGGTTCTGAGGTTCAGGCACAGGAGAAACCAATAGATTGTATACAGGTGAATCAGGGGGAATCAGTGAAAGGTAAAGAAGTGGTAATGTGTTCACAGTTTACTCAAGAGAATTCAGAGGAGCAGGTTGCAGAAATGTTTAAAGATTTCGTATGTGAAGGGAAAGTCTTTCCATGTGTATAGGATGGAGTAGGTAAAGATGTTAAAGTTTTAAGAGACACAGGGGTTAGTCAATCCTTAATGTTGTGGGACAGTGATATTTGTTGTTCAGAGGGAGTATTGTAGGAACAGGTGATAATAAGTGGGGTTTATGGAGCTGCTAAACCTATTCCATTGTAGAAGGTAAAGTGGTAAACAGGTGAGGTGATTGTTGGAGTGGTGGAGTGGTGTCTCTTGCAGGAGTTCAATTTATTTTAGGTAATGATATAGCTGGCTCACAGATGTGGGTGTTGCCTATGGTAATTGAGCAATCTGTAGAGGTGTTTTCTACAGAAGTGTTGAAGAGAGAGCATCCTGGATTGTCTCCAGATTGTATGGTAACAAGATCACAAGCTCACAGCTTGAAACAGGAAAAACAGGAAGTTAAAAGACAGGGAGAAAGTGTGGAAGTCCAATTAGCTGACACTGTTTTTGATAAGATTGTTCAGGAAGAAAGAATGGAGGATATTGCAGCTGAAGTATTTAGCCCAAGGCAGTCAGTAGGGTTACAGAAAGAGAATATGCAAATAGGACAGTTATACCAGACAACTTACTCAGAAACAGAGTGTTCCAGAATGTTATTACCTTAATGAAAAAATGGCAGCCATATTATATTTCAGAAAATGAAAGCTGGAGGGAAGTGCATTAGATTGTCATACCATTTGGGTATAGAAATGAGATCCTGAGAATAGCTCATGAAATTCCAATAGGGTAAACTATTAGGAATTAGAAAGACACAGGCAAAAATACAAAAACATTTTAGTCAAATTATGTGGGACATGTCACACATGTCAGCTGAAAGGGAAACCACAATCAGTTCCAATTCCAATAATTCCAATTCCAGGCAAAATGATTTGGAGAAGCTGTTGCAGTCATATAAACCTTTTTGTGGGAATAAGCTGGGGAGGACAAATTTAGCAATACATGATGTGTGTCTAGAAGTTTCATCTTCGCTAAGGCAACATCCTTCTAGATTAAACCCAGCAAAGGTATCATGAGTACAGAAAGAAATTGAATTCATGCTTCAAAAATAACATAATTGAGTCTAGTTGCAGTAACTAGAGTTCGCCTATTGTGCTTCTACCAAAACCAGATGGAACTCAAAGACTGTGTGTGGACTATCAAAAGGTGAATGCAGTGACAAAAGCAGATTTGTATCCTATACCACAGTTGGAAGAATGCATTGAGAAAGTGGGAGAATCAAAATTTATCACAAAGATTGACTTGCTGAGAGGCGACTGGCAAGTGCCTTTATCAGAGAGAACAAAGGAGATGTCTGCTTTTGTGATGCCAGATGGACCATATCAGTTTAAAGTCATGCCTTTTTTCTATGAAAAATTTCAAAGACTGACAAAGTAATTGCAGGACTGAGCAATTGTGCTGTTTATATTGACGTCTTGATAGTTTTCAGTCCGACATGGGAGGAGCATTCACAACATCTGGAAGAATTATTTAATCGATTACAAGGAGCTAATTTGGTGATGAACTTGGCTAAAAGTGAATTTGCAAGTTACATATCTAGGCTTTACCATTGGACATGGAAAGGTGGTTCCGAGAGATATGAAAGTCAAAGCTATCGTGGATTTCCCCGTGCCTACAACAAAATGAGAAGTTTTGATATTTCTGGGCATGAGTGGGTTTTACCAAAAATTTGTACTAAATTTTAGCAGTGTGATTGCTCCATTGACTGAACTATTTGAAAAGAACAAGAGGTTTCAGGAGTGTCAGAAGGCATTTGACAGTTTGAAAAGTGTATTGGCTATGACACCAGTTTTGGCAGTACCCAGTTATGCCAAACAATTTAAGTTGGCCATTGACGCAAGAAATATAGGCATTGGGGCTGTATTGTTACAAGAGGATGACACTCCAATTGAGAAACCGATAGGGTAGTTTTCACAGAAGTTGAATGTACAACAGAGAAGATATTCAATGATCGAAAGGGAGACTGGATCTGATGTTAGCGCTGCAGCATTTTGATATTACGTTGCAAACAATTCATCAGAAACAATTGTTTATGCAGATCACAATCCTTTAAAGTTTTGAGACAAATTTTGAGACAGATGTGAAAGCCTATTCAGATGGAGTTTATTATTGCAACCATTTAATCTACAGATTATAGATGTGGCTGGATGAGAAAATCTAATTGCAAATACATTGAAAGAGTTTGATTCTTAAAAGGGGAAATTGGACATTTAAAACCCTGGACTTGGACTGGAATGATTTTTATTGATACAAAAAATTTGTATATATATATATTATGTTAATACATGCATCTGGTAATGTAATAGTGTGAGTATATCGATAAGTATAGGAGGTAATGTAAGATGGGTTAAGAAATTGAAACCGTCTTCTTAAATTATGATGGTACATTTTCCAGTAAGGGGGGTGTCATGAAAATATAATAATTTTCATTATATTATTATGATTTATTGTAAAGGTAGGTTAATAGTGAGGTTTGGATTTGTTTCTCTGTGTGGGTGTGTGGGGGAGGATTTAATTGAATTGGAGACAGCTGGTCTGAAGCTTTTGACTTATCAAAAGGGAAGCTAGGTTTGAAATGTTAAATACATAAACATGGATGAAGTTTTAGAATTTAAGGTGTGAGGAAAATTTGCATTTTAGATGAATTAGAGTAGTTTGAATTTCAAAGAGATGGTGGGATGTTACACTTAGCTAAAAGAAGCTAAGTTTGTTTATTTTTCCCAAAGGCTACTCATAATATGAGTACTATGAATGATTTATATTCTGAAAAAAGTAAAGTTGCGAAGACATGTTGGAACAATGAGATTTACATTAAAAAAGGAGAAACCTGTATAAAGGAGATGAGATTATGTGTAAGGGAGAAGGCATTCTAGATCTAACACAAGTGTGAAAAGCTTCCAGCCAATGTGACTCAAGTCGCTGCCTACAAGAACCAAAGCTAAGAAAGCTCACTTTGAACATCACTGTCCAGGGTATTGTGTGCTTTGCCTGGGTTTGTTGCCTTAGCGGAGGTGTAACTGAGAACTAGATCAATTAGGGGATTTAGAAGTTATCATAGTAGTAATTTGTAGACCTATGTATATGCTTAAAATCATTTCTTTTATTAATAAATATTTAATTTAATTATGTAAATGACCTCTAAGTCTCTGTGGACTTATTACTACTGAATTCATGACACGCACCTCAAAATAAAATTTTAATTGCAAAACAGTTGTGGTAGCTGTTTCAATTTTCCTCTGGAATTTGAGCAGCTCGGTACTTACCATCCGCTGTGCCATAACAGTAACAGAGAGGGTTGATGAAGGGAATGCAGTTGATGTGGTGTACTTGGACTTCCAACAGGCTTTTGATGAAGTGCCACAGAACAGACTTCTGAGCAAAGCTAGAGGTCATGGAATAAAAAGGAAAATAGTAACCTGGGTACAGAATTGGCTGAGTGACAAGAAACAGAATAGTGGTTAGTGGGTTTTTTTCAGACAGTAGGAAGATTTACAGTGCAGTTCCCTTGGGGTCAGTGTTTTGACCCTTCTTCTTGATATATATTAATGATTTAGGTCTTTGTGTACATGGCAAAATTTCAAAATTTTTGTGTAATACAAAGCTTGGAAGCATTGTGAACTGTGGGGAGGATAGTGTAGAAGTTCAAAAGGACATAGACATGTTGGTGTAATAAGCGGACATGTAGCAGATGAAATTTAATGCAGAGAAGCATGAAGTCATTTATATTAATCAGAAGAAAGTGGAGAGGCAATATAAAATAAATAAAGGATGCAATTCTAAAGGGGGTGCAGGAACAGAGGGACCTGGATAAACATGTGCATAAATCATTGAATGTGGCAAGACAGGTTGAGAACAGATTTAATAAAGCATACAGCTTTATTAATATAGGCATTGAAAGGGAAAATAGCAACATGAGTACAGAATTGGCTGAGTGACAAGAAACAGAATAGTGGTTAGTGGGTTTTTTTCAGACGGGAGGAAGATTTACCATGCAGTTCCCCAGGGGTCAGTGTTTGGACCTCTCTTCTTGACATCTATTAATGATCTAGGCCTTTGTGTACAGGGCAAAATTTCAAAATTTATGTGTGATAGCAAGCTTTGGAGAGTAGGAAGATGGTCTTTCCAAATCCCAACAGACCGCGGAGTCTCCGCACGTGTGCAAACCCAGGGTGGGCTGCACATGTACAGTTCTGCAGTGTAAGTTCTTCAGACCTAGAACAGGCCCGGTTTGCTTGCACATAAGTGAAAGGGAAAATGACATGAAAATCCGTGTCATGACTGGGAGCAGAGCGCCATTGAAGACAAAGGTCCCAGGCAGTGGACAGGGGAAAGCCCAAAGGGAGAAGTCCCAAAAGAAGGGACCCAGACAGGTGACAGGGACAGGAAGAGGCCCCAGTTAAGTGAAAAAGAGAGGAGCAGAGAAAGAGGCTCCAAGCAGGAAAATGGCTGTGGTTAGCAAACTTTAAGCAAAGAGGACACAGGAGAAGCCCTAGCAATCCTAAAAGGTAACAGAAGGTTGGTGACTCCATGCTGTGGGCAGACATGACAGGCTGAAAGGCCTCCAACTGTGCTGTAATAATCTGTGAGGGGAGGGTTTCTGTCTGGGGGAATTGGGGGAGGAGTGGAATGAATGGGAAGGGTGGTGGATTTGGGGGATAGGTAGCAGGGGGGAGACTGGGGTGCGAGTCCTGGACTCTGGGAATAGGGAGGGGTTTGTGGAGGTCTGGGGTGGGATGGGATGGTGTTTGGGGGGAGGGGTAGAATTGTGGGATTGAGGGGTTGTGGGCTCCAGGAGGGTTTGAAGGGAGGGTTTATGGGTTGGGTTTTTTTTTAATTCATTCACAGAATGTGGGCATCGCTGGCGAAGCATTTATTGCCCATCCCTAATTGCCCTTGTTCAGAGTCAATTTAAGAGTCAACCACAGTTTCACATGTAGGCCAGCAGATTTCCTTCCCTAGAGGGCGTTAGTGAACCGGATGGGTTTTTATGACAATGGTTTCAATGTCATCCAGGTTTGTATCATCTGCCATGGTGGGATTTCAACCCCAGTCCCCAGAGCATTACCCTGGGTCTCTGGAATACTAGTCCAGTGACATTACCACTCTACCATAGGGGTTGGGGTTTTTTTGGGTGTGGGTGTGGGTGAGATGGGGGTGAGATGGGGGTGGGGGTGGGGGCGGGGGTGGGGGCGGGGGTGGGGGTGGGGGCGGGGGCAGGGGCAGAGAGAGGTTGGGGGTTTTTGGGGGGGGTTGGAGATTTTTGTGGGGGGAGGTTGGAGTTTTTTGGGGAGATTGGGTGTTTTGGAAGGGAGGCTGGGGGTTTTTGGGGGAAGTTGGGAGTTTGGGGGGAGATTTGGGCTTTGGGGGTAGGTTGGGGGTTTTTGGGGGAAGTTGGGTTTTTGGGGGGATTTTGAGGGGGAGGTTGGGAATTTGAGCGGAGGTTGGGATTTTGAGGGGATTTCTTGGGAGGTTGGGGCTGTTTGGGGGAGGTTGTTTTTTTGGGGGAGGTTGGGGTTTTGTGGGGAGGTGGGAGGTTTTGGGAAGAATTTGGGGTTTGGGGGAGGTTGGTGTTTTTGGGGGGTGGTGGGGGATTTTTTGGGACATGGGGGGCTTTGGTGGATGGTTGGGGTTTTTGGGGGGCTTGGGGGGAGATTGAGGGATTTTTTAGGAATTTGGGGGTGGTTGGGGGTTTTGGGAGGGAGGTTGGGGGATTTTTTTGAGTGGTTGGGGTTTTGGGAGGGTGGTTTGGGGGGTGGTTGGGGTTTTTCAGGGGTTTGGGGAATTCTTTTGGGTGGTTGGGGGTTTTGGGAGGGAGTTTGGGGGATATTTTTGGGGGAGTGGTTGGGGTTTTTCGGGGGTTTGGGGAATTCTTTTGGGTGGTTGGGGGTTTTGGGATGTGGTTGGAGGATTTGTTTGAGTGGTTGGGGGTTTTGGGGGGAGATTGAGGGTTTGGGGGATTTTATTTGCTGTGGTTGGGGGTTTGGGGGATATTTTTGGGGAAGTTGGGGGTTTGGGTGATTTTTTGGGAGGTTGGGGGATTGTTTTGGGAAGTTGGATTTTTTAGGGAAGTTGGGGTTTTAGGAGATTTTTGGGGGGGGAAGGTTGGTGGATTTTTTTGGAAGTTGTGGGATTTTTGGGGAAGTTGGGGGTTTTGGGGATTTTTTGGGAGGTTGGGGGGCAAGTTGTGGGATTTTTGGGGAAGTTGGGGGGAAGTTGTGGGATTTTTGGGGAAGTTGGGGGTTTGGGGGGAAGTTGGGGGATTTTTTGGGAGGTTGGGGGGGAAGTTGTGGGATTTTTGGGGAAGTTGGGGGATTTTTTGGGAGGTTGGGGGGGAAGTTGTGGGATTTTTGGGGAAGTTGGGGGTTTGGGGGGGAAGTTGTGGGATTTTTTGGGAGGTTGGGGGGGGGGGAAGTTGTGGGATTTTTGGGGAAGTTGGGGGTTTGGGGGATTTTTGGGGGGAAGGTTGGTGGATTTTTGGGGAAGTTGGGGGTTTGGGGTTTTTTTTGGGAGGTTATGGGATTTTGGGGGAGGTTAGGTGTTTGCGGGGTCCTGACCTCTCACTCTGCTCCTGGTCCCCCGAGCAGCGGATGCGAGTAGCGATTGGCTGGCTGCGAGCGGAAATTCAATGTGATTGGCTGTTGCCGCCGTTACCAGCACCAAGCAGGAGTGGGGGTGGGGAGAGCGGAGAGAGAGAGAGGATGGAGGGTGAGTGAGGGGCCGGGAGGGAGAGGGGATGGAGGGGGAGAGGGTCCGGAAGGCGGGTGAGTGAGGGGCTGAGGACGGGAGAGGGACCGGCGCTGTGAAGCCGCTCTTCAGCGGCCCCGCACCGAGAGAGCCGAGGCCCCCCGGCCCCTGGCTCTAGGCTCTGAGGCTGGGCCTCGGGCCGCTGCGGAGTGAGGCGGGACCGGGAGCGCTCGCTGTCCCCGGGCCGGGCTCCCTGTGTTTCCCCCACGCTTCCTCCGTTGCTATGCCCACAGTCAGTCTGGCTGAGGCTGTGTTATTGGCAATGACAGGGACATTGTGAAGTCTGACAATCTCTACAACTACTTTCAGCAAACTCACTCTCCCTGGTAATTGTAAACCTCACTCAGTTTTCATCCAGGATGAGCTCTAATCATCAATCATTCTGCTTCAGTCTCAGTTCTTTCAGCCAAATTCAGTTTGATATGGGACTGTGTGCTGGGATATATTTTTGGCATCACTAAGGAAATTGGTACTCTTTAAAAATAGGCAGCAAAGACTTGCATTTACGTAGCACCTACAATGTTGTCAGATATCCCAAGGTGCTTTACAGAAACATTATCAAACAAAATCTGACACAGAATCACCTGAGGAAACATTAGGATAGGTGACCAAAAGCTTGTTAAAGCAATAGGTTTAAAGAGAGGGGTTTAGGGAGGGAATTCCAGAGCTTTGGGCCCAGATGGCTGAAGACATAACTGCCAAGGGTGAAATGATGAAAATCAGGGTTGCAGAAGAAGTCAGATTGGAGGAACACGTGGACCTTGAAAACTTTTGGGTGAAAGAATGTTACGGAGATCAGAAGGAGTAAAGAGACAGAGGGAATTGAAAATAAAGAATGAGAATTTTAAAATCGAGGTGTTGTCAAACCAGGAACAAATAAAGATCAACTGGTTCAGGGATGATGGGTGAATTGGAGTAGGTGCGAGTTAGGACACAGAAAAGTGTGTTTTGGATGAGCTCAAATTTATGAAGATTGCAAGGCAGACTGTCACAGACTGTACAGTGTGACCTGAGATTAATTCATATTCGCGAGTGCAGCAGCCTTACAGGCAGGAGTTATACTGTTGTATGATATTAAAGAAAAAAGTCTTAAGCAATTCAGAGGTAATTCTGGGCCAGGGTCATGGAAGTGTGTAGCACAAATTGAGACCAATTGTTCCTGTTGGGTCTTTGCGAGAGTAATCCAAAGCTAATGTCAGTGCCTTCTACTTTCCCCGTAGCCTGATCTGCTTCAGATATTTATCTAATTTTCTTTTAAAAGGTGCAGTGACCTCTGTCTCAGCTGCTCCAACAACCCTCAGTGTAAGAAAATTATTCCTAACCCCTCTTCTCTCTCTCAGTAATCAATTTATTGATTTTTATTTTTATTCATTCATGGGATGTGGGTGTTGCTGGCTAGGCCAACATTTATTGCCCATCCCTAATTGCCCTTGAGAAGGTGGTGGTGAGTTGCCTTCTTGAACCGCTGCAGTCCATGTGGTGTGGGTACACCCAGAGTGCTGTTAGGGAGGGAGTTCCAGGGTTTTGACCCAGTGACAGTGAAGGAATGCTGATATAGTTCCAAGTCAGGATGGTGTGTGGCTTGGAGGGGAACTTCCATGTGTCTGCTGCTCTTGCCCTTCTAGATGGCCCCTTCCTTGTCACTGACTTGCCAACCAGAGGAAATCATCTTTCCTTGTTCAGTTTATCAAAACTTAATCATTTTAATAATCTCTCTTAACTCTCCTTTTTGTCTTCTCTGCTTTAGTGGAAATATTTCCTCTGTCTTGAGTCTCTTCTCAGAACTATGGGTTCCCATTTCTAGTTTCGTCCTGGTGAATCTGTGGCTTTAATACTCTTTTCTATAATTGAGTATTCAAAGCTGCATACCATACTTGGTCTGTCCCTGATCATTGTTTTGTATAAATTCATCATTACTTCTTCATTATTGCACATTGTGCCCATTCCTATAAAATCCAACATTCTATTGCCTTTATTGTAAATTAACATTTTAACTCTTCGATCAGGTTTCACCTCAGTTTTCTATAATTAAGCAAATAGAAGCCAAGTTTATGCAACCTGTCTTTGTAATTTAACACTTTAGCCCTTGGTATCATTCTGTTGAATCTGCTCTGTCTCCAAAGCCAATATATCCTTACTGCGGCACCCATAGCTGAACACAGCACTCTCAGTAGGGCCTGATCCAGGGTCTGTACAATGGAAGCATAAATTTCTTCCCCTTGGTATTCCAGCTGGTTTGAGATAAAGGCCAATATTAGCCACCTTGATATAAAAACAGTGCTGGAAAAACGCAACATCTTTGGAGAGAGAAACGGAGTTAACAGTCAAATATGACTCTTCAGACTTGAAGGGAGGTATTAAGTATGATGGATTTTATGCTATGTGGGGAGAACGGCGATAGAGTTTCCCTGGTCCTCACTTTCTATCCCACCAGCCCCCACATTTAAAGGATCGTCCTCCATCATGTCCAGCATAATGCCACCAGCAAACACATCTTCACCTCCCCTCGCCTGTCACCTTCCTGAAGGGACCCTTCCCTCTCTGACACCATGGTCCACTCCTCTATCAGCCCCAACCTCATCTCCATCCCACTGCACCTTCCCATTGCAATCGCAGGAAGTGAAACATTTACCTTTTTACACCTCCTCACTGTCCAAGGCCCAAAACATTGCTTCCAGATGAAGCAGCGATTTACTTGTACTGCTCCCAATTTAGTATACTGCATTCGCTGCTCATGATGCGGTCTCCTCCGCATAGGGGCAGACTGACTCTGCTCAGTCCACAAGTATGACCCCAACCGTCCAGTCGCTTGCCTTTTTAATTAACCGCCTTGATCACATTTCTATCCTCAACCTGCTACAGTGTTCCAGTGAAGCCCAAAACAAGCTGGAGGAACAGCATCTCATTTTCTGATTCGGCACTTTACAGCCTTCTGGTGTTCAACAACTTCAGACCATGAGCTTTCTCCTCCATTTTGACTTGTTTTTCCCTCCAGTACCAGTCTGTATGTTGTTTTCATGTTTTTTGCTTTCAAACAGAGCTGTTTACTGGTCTGCCATTAACACTTACTTTGGACCACCAATGCTTAGTTTCTTTACTACAACCATTACCACTTCCTTATTTTCTATTTATCCATGACATCTTTGTTATTTAAACACTCCTGCCCTCTAAGATATCCCAGACCTTCATTTTTGTTCTACCTCCCTATCCCCCAACCCTTCCAACAGCATAAAACCCATCACATTTCTACCTCCTTTCAGTTTCAAACAAAAATCATATTTGACACAAAGCATTAACTGTGTTTCTCTGTCTGCAGATGCTGCTAGACCTCTAGAGGTTTTCCAGCATTTTGTTTTTATTTTCAAATTTCCAGCAGTCAAGTATTTTGCTTTTATTATAGTCATCTTGATTGATTTTTCTAGCTTTTAGTGATTTGCCTACTTGGATTCCCAAAGTTCTTTATTCTTTTGTAGTTCCTAGTTTCTCACCAATTGTAAAGATTTACCTTGGCTCCAAAGCCAATGGCCTCATGCTTGCCCACATTTCAACTCTTTCATTATTTTCTCCAGTCACTTAATCTGTCTATAT
The DNA here is from genome assembly GCF_964194155.1 of Cetorhinus maximus. Lineage (NCBI taxonomy): Eukaryota > Metazoa > Chordata > Chondrichthyes > Lamniformes > Cetorhinidae > Cetorhinus > Cetorhinus maximus. Next base: position 46,343,677 of record NC_135893.1, read on the forward strand.
CCTTTTGCAACTTATTGCGCTATTATTGACATGTGCTAACTTGGAGGTGCAATTCTCTGCTCTTTCAGCCAAGTCAATGTTAAATATGGTAAAAAGCTGAGGGCCCAGAACATTTCCCTGGGGAACACTTCTTGACACACCCTAACAGTCTGAGTCTACCCTTTATACCAAGTGTCTGTTTTCTGCCTTCCAACCAATTACAAATCTGTCAAAAGCCTACCACCAAATCTGTGTACATTTGTGCCAATAATCTTTTGTGTGGAGTCTTATCAAATGGTTATCAAATCCAAATAGATAACACCCATAGATGCCACCTTAATACTGAGTTTCTCAAAAAAAATTTGATGAGATTAGTAAGACATGACATACTCTTAACAAAACTGTGTCGGCTCTCTCTGATCAGCTCATTTTTTTTCAAATTCTCAGCAGCTTTATCCCTAATGACAGGTTCTCACAGCTTCTCCCCAACTGATAAAGTCACAGGCCTGAGGTTACCTAATTTCTGTCCCGCCCTCCTTAAATAATGGAGTAACATTAGCAAATTTCCAATCTAATGGCTTAATTACTGAAACGTATTGTGCCTTAAAGTTTTTGGGAATGCTTCTGCTTTGAGTGCAATTGGAAAATAGTGCCCAAAATGCGCATGTAGTTATGCTGGTTAGATTAGGCTTCAAATTTCTGCTGAAATTCATATGCTTATTCCGTGATGTATGAACCAGTGCAATGTATCCGAGCTTCATTTTCTTTCTCCTTTCCATTAAAAAGTAGTCTTTAATGTATGTAAGGGTGGTAACCTGGGTCAGTTTTACTAGCACATTGGAAAATGAGTTTATCCTCAAAAGTAAGCATTTTTAAGAAGTATCTAGCCCTCCACCTGTAAATAACCTCATTGAAAATCACTGGAAATAACGTTAGCAGAAACTATATTGAATCAGTTAATGGTTTTGTGGTTTACACTAGTTAATTCATTAATAAATTAAGTACTTTTAATTTGAGAAAGCTTTTGCAAATAGCTATTGTCATTGTCTGTGTGCCTAAGAAAATGACTGCAATTTGCAGAGCCTTTCCGAATTCCTCAATTTTGATTTGGGGCAATGGCCAAATTTGTTGATGGAGCCTGATTCAAGCGAATTGAATCTTGAACCAATGTAAAAGATCATGGAAAACATGAATGCAAATGATTTAGGGTGCACCTCACTTGAGTTTGAAATTCCACAATGTGAAATTCCACAATCCACCACTCTTTCAGTGGATTCCACCCAGAGTGCACTGATGTTACCAGTGCAAACAAACAGAAACTCAACCCCTTGGAGAATAAAAATGCAGCTTTGTGGCAAATTTTTATTAATGCACAATGAATGTTTAGGGAGATGAAGGTTGCTTAGAGTATACTTTTACTTGTTACAGAACATCATGGGCAAGTGAAATTCGGCTCTGTGAGTGCCCATTTTCTGAGTGCTACATGATCCTTTATGTGTTCAAAATAGCTTCCATGGTGTGTTTGTAGACTGCCAACGGGAAGTGTGCTGGATGCTGTATTTGTAAAAGGGTTAGCACGCTCACCTAATGTCTGCCAGTAACATGCAGAGCAGGTCGATGATGGTGCAACACTGATTTGTTGCCAGCACTGCTATTTTGGAGCTCTAACTAGACATCCTAGACAGGCCTTTTAATTTGCTCCACATCTGGAGTACTGGGTATAACACCTTAGGGAGGAGGATATATTGGCCTAGGAGGAAGGACAGTGTATTTTACCAGAATGATACTTGGACTCCCAGGGTTAAATTACAAGGGGAGATTACACAAACAAACAATTATTCCCTGGACTTTAAAAGGTTAAGTGGTGAGCTGAAAAAAAATTCAAGATATTAAGGGGACCAGATAGGATAGACAGAATTATTTATGATCAATAGAACATAAGAAATAGGAGCACGAGTAGGCCTTTCAGCCTCTCAAGCCTGCCCCACCGTTCAATAAGATCATGGCTGATCTGCCCCAGGCCTCAACTCTGCTTTTGTGCCAGCTCCTCATCATAGCCCTCAACTCCCTGACATTTCAAAAATCTATCTACCTCCTCTTTAAGTACTTTTAGTGATCTAGCCTCCACAACTCTCTGGGGTAGAGAATTCCAGACATTCACTGCCCACTAAGAGAAGAAATTCCTTCGCATCTCAGTTTTAAATGAGTGTCCCCTTATTCTGTAACTATGTCCCCTAGTTTGAGATTCCCCACTAGTGGAAACATCATCTCAACATCTACCCTGTCAAGCCCCCTCAGAATCTTGAACATTTCAATAAGATCACCCCTCATTCTTCTAAACTCTAATGAATAAAGGCCTGACCTGTTTAGCCGTTCTTGATAAGTCAACCCCTTCATTCCAGGAATCAGCCTAGTGAATCTCTTTTGAACTGCCACCAATGCCAGTATATCCTTTCTTCAATACGGGGTCCAAAACTACACATTGCTCCAGGTGCGGCCTCATCAACACCCTGTACAGTTGTAACAGGACTTCCCTATTGTTAAACTCCAATCCCCTAGCTAAATACAGGCCAAAATTCCATTTGCCTCTTTAAATACTTGCTGCACCTGCATGTTAACTTTTTGTATTTCATGTACAAGAACACCCAGATCCCTCTGTGCTGCAAGTATCTCCATTTAAATAATAATCTGCCTTTTGATTCTTCCTACCAAAACGCATGACCTCACACTTTCCTACATTAAACTCCATCTGCCAAGTTTTTGCCCACTCACACAACCTATCTATATCCCTTTGCAGAAACCTTATGCCCTCATCGCAACATGCCCTCCCACTTATTTTTGTATCATTAGCAAATTTGAATGCATTATACTCTGCCCCCTCCTCCAAGTCATTAATATAGATAGTAAATATTTGAGGCCCTAGGACTGATCGATACCCGTGGCACTCCACTATTTACCGCTTTCCAACCTGAAAAAGATCTGTTAATCCTGACTCTGTCTTCTGTGTGTTAACCAATCCTCAATCCATGCTAATACATTACCCCCAATACCATGAGCTCCTATCTTGTGCAATAACCTTTTATGTGGCACCTTATCGAATGCCTTCTGGAAATCCAAATACACTACATCTACCGGTTTCCTTTTATCAACTCTGCTTGTTATATCCTCAAAGAACTCTAGCAAATTTGTCAAACATGATTTCCCTTTCACAAAACCATGTTGACTCTGTTTGATTGCGTTAAGCTTTGCTAAATGTCCTGCTATTTCTTCCTTAATAATGGACTATGGCATTTTCCCAATGACAGATGTTAGGCTAACTGGCCTAGAGTTTCCTGCTTTTTGTCTCCCTCCCTTCTTGAACAGGGGCATCACATTAGCGGTTTTCCAATCTGCTGGGACCCTCCCGGAATCCAGTGGGCTCTGGAATATTTCGACCAATGGCCTCACTATCTCTGCAGCCACTTCATTTAAAACCCTTGGATGCAGGCCATCAGGTCCTGGTGACTTGTCTGCCTTTAGTCCCATTAGTTTGTCAAATACTTTGTTCCTTGTGATAGAGACTGTTACAAGGTCTTTCCTTCCATTAACTCCTTGCTTATCTGATATCTTTGGGATGTTTATAGTGCCCTTCACGGTGAAGACCGATGTAAAGTATTGGTTTAAATTATCTGCCATTTCCCTGTTCCCTGTTATCAATTCTCCAGTTGCATCCTCCAAGGGTCCCACGCTCACTTTAGTTACTCTCTTTTTATATACCCGTAGAAGCTCTTGCTGTTTGTTTTTATATTTCTTGCCAGTTTACTTCCATAATAAATTTTCTGCCTTTTTTTAGCTTTTTAATCATCTGCTGCTCGTTCCTAGAAAATTCCCAATCCTCTGGCCTGCCACTAATTTTTGCTGCTTTGTATGCCTTAGTTTTTAATTGGATACTCTCCTTGACCACCTGTTTTAGCCACGGGTGGTTCATCCTTCTCATCGAGTCCTTTTTTTGGCCGGAATAAATTTTTGCTAAGCGTTATGAAATAATATTTGCTTAAGGGAGTCTGTATCTGAAATATCTGCTTAGGGAGCCTAAGACTATGGGGCATTGTCTAAAAATTAAATTCAGACCTTTCAGGAGTGAAATTAGGAAACACTTCTCCACACAAAAGTGTGGTACACGTTTGGAACTCTTTTCCGCAAATGGTTGGGTATGACTCCTGCAGTGGAGAGTTTTCCTATTGACTTCAATTTAGCTAGGACTCCTTGATGCCACACTGGATTAGATACTGTCAAGGGTAGTCACTGCTGCCTCACGTCTGGAATTCAGCTCTTTTGTCCATATTTGGACCAAGGCTATTATGAGGTCAGACCTTGCGGAACCCAAATGGAGCATTGGTGAACAGGTTATTGTTGTGTAAGTGTTGCTTAATGATGTTGTCAGCGAAACCTTCCATCACTTTGTTGATGATTGAGAGTAGACTGATGGAGTGTTAATTGGCTGAATTGAATTTGACCTTATTGTGGGTAGGACATATCTGGGCAATTTTTCACATGGTCGGGTAGATGCCAGTGTTGTAGCTGTACTGGAATAGCTTGCCTAGGGGTGCATCCAGAGGTACATGTCTTCACCATGACATCAAGGTGTTGTTGAGCCCTGTAGCCTTTGCTGCATCCAGTGCGCGCAATTGTTTTTGATATCATGAAGAATGAAACTAATTGACTGAACACTGGCTTCTGTGATGGTGGCGATGTCAGGAGGAGGCCAATGTAGCTAATCTACTCAGTAATTCTGGCTAAAGATTGTTGCAACTGCTTCAACCTTGTCTTTTGCACCCATGCTTATTCTTTTGACTTTTTTGAATGCTGTTCTAAATTTTGAACATTTAGTTTACGAACACTCCAAAGTCTCTTTCTATTTCATGTTTTGCAATTTCAACACCATTTTGTGGATGTTTCTGTTTTTCCACCCTATGTGTAGTACTATGCAACTGCTTGAATTAAATTTAATCTGCTATTGTTCTATCCACATACATATTGAGCCCAACTTTTAATTTTATTTTCTGCTTCAATTTATCTTCTAATTTTCATTTGGTATAATTTACCAACGTAACTAGTTCCATTGATTTTCTGAATCCAGGTTATTGATGTAAATTAGAAACACTGATGTTCTTAATGCTGAACCCCAGTTGTTGCCTGCTGATTTAACTTTGAAGATCTGGTGTTTCTACCCTTTAGCTATTTTCTTATCCATTCCCAAGATTTGCTGTAATTCCCTACTGCTTTTAGCATAACTAATAGTGTTTTGCGTAGAATGTTGTCAGACGTAGATTGGAAATCTTGGTTAGCAGGTATCTAGGTTTTCCACAGTCCATTTGAATTGTCACTTTCCCAAAGTAGTTGAGGATTTTCTGTTTTTGAAGTTGTGCTAACTGCTATTTACAGATAAGACTGTTTTCTTCTGATAATTGATTCCATTGTTTTACACAGCATTGAAGTGACGCCAAAGGATGTATTGTTTAAACTATGTCTATTTTGTCACATTTGTTTTGAAACTCTTTCGAGTTATCAATAGTCACAGATTGCAACTCTTTCGAGTACAATCACAGTTCTTGGTTTCCGGGAGTGGGACATGAACCCACAACCCTCTGATTCAAAGGCGAGGGTGCTATGAAATGAGCCACAGCTGACACCTCACATTTGTTTTGAATATGGACCAGATTAATCCATTTTCAGTGTACTGGTATATGCCCAGTATACAATGACTCCCTCATAATGATTATAATAAGGAGAAGACGTGATGTAGTGGTAATACTGCTGGCCTAATAAGCCAGCAACCCAGGCTAATGCTTTGAGGACATGGGTTCAAATCCCACCATGGCAGCTGGTGGAATTTAAATTCAATTAATAAAACCTGGAATATAAACGAGTCTCAGTAATTGTGATCATGAAATGATCACTGTTGTAAAAATTCATCTGGTTCGCTAATGTCCTTTAGGGAAGGAAATCTGCCATCCTTACCTGGCCTGGCCTACATGTGACTCCAGACTCACAGTTCAAGAGCAATTAGGAATGGGCAACAAATGCTGGTGGTGCCAGCAGCACCCACGTTCCAGGAAAGAGTTAAAAAAAATTCTGTTTGTAACAACAATAGAAGCGTGCATGAGCCCACTTGGAGGGAAGTTTGGTAAGATTTACTGGGATGTCTGCTATCCTAGTGGTACGGAGATTGCAGCTTGGTGGATGCCTTTATACTTCTGCAGCATTTCTGCTGCTCTCCTGGCTGAATTCTGTGTTGATTCTTAAAGGGCTTCTCTTCCTTAACAAAGATTAAAACACAACGGTACAAGCTGTCTTACTGAATGGCCAGATATTACTAAAATATTCCTACATTCAACAGTTGGGTACACTTCAAAACTACCACAAAATACATATTAAGATCTGGATGCTATTCTTGAGGGGGGTGGGGAAATGGTCACAAAGCTTGAGGCTGTAGGCTAAAGAAATATCGCTTTTTTTATCTGCAGCTGTGAATGTTTTCTAGGTTGTTTTTGGCACAATTTTAACTTGTTTCCACATGTTTTTGTATTTATCCCAGTGAACTCTTTCACTAAAAGTGTTAGCAAATGAAATGTTTCCTCTTCATTTCACTTGTATTTTTCTAATTTATTTAAGATTCATGCTGGTTTAATTAGATCTTGCTGATTTGAGGTATGTCTTTTGTCAATTTTCAACATTATTCCACTTAGGTTGTTTTACTTGTTTGCCATTGAAGTGATGTTCACGTCTTTTCAGAATAGTTGTCATGAACCTCTCCTGAAAAAAAAACTATCCTCGGCTCATCTGCCCTTAAGCTACTGCAGTCATGTCCATCATCCTTTCCTCTGAAGTCTTTGAATGTATCATTGTCTCCAAAACCCATGCCCATCCTTCCACAAATACAAAAGCAAAACCCTGCAGATGCTGGAATAAAAACACAACATGCTGGGAATACTCAGCAGGTCAGGCAGCATCTGTGGAGAGAGTCAACGATATCATCTTCCTCCAATGTTTCTCCTCAAGATTGCCTATCTTAACAAGGTTACTTTCACTTGGTTCCATACTCTGCTTACAATTTGATAGATAAATATCTCCAGCAATGCCTTCTATCTTTGTCCCTACTTTGTTCAACTCTAGAGTCCTCTGAGGATCTGTTCTTGGGGCCCTCATTTCCTTCATCTGCATGAAGACACTTGGTGACATTATCAATAGATAAAGGGACAGCTTCCATGTGTACACTAACGATACTGAACTCTACCTTTCTCGACCCCTCCATTACTTCTGTTCTGTCAGATTGTTTGTCTAATATCTAGTCTTGGGTGAATTTCAATTTCTTCCAGTTAAACATTGGAAAGATTGAAGGCATTGTCTTTGGTCTGCCCAACTAAGTCTGTAGCATTACCTAGATTTCTCCTTAGCTACTCTCTCAGGTTGAACCAGAGGATGCAGAACCTCAGCACCTTAGCTCCTGACCCCATATCCTTTCCATCACAAAGACTGCCTACTTCCATTTCCATAACCTCACCTGCCTTGTCCCATCTGAAACTTTCATTTGTTCCTTTGTGACCTTTAGATACAACTATTCCATTTTCTTTCTGGCTGGCCTCTCATCTTTCTCTCTTTGTAAACTTTAATTCATCTAAAATTTTGTTGCCCATATCCTAGCTTGCATTTTGTTTATCACTCCTGTTTTTGCTGACCTACATTGGTTCCTGGTACCCCATGGTATCCTGGTCTCCAATTGAAAATACTCATCCTAGTGTCTGAAGGCCTTGCATATATATATATATATATATATATATCTGTAACCTCTTCCAGCCCCAAAACCCCACAAAGGTTCTTTGCTCCTCTGACTTCGGCGTTTTGTGTTTCCCTGCCTTCATCCCACCATTGATGGCCTTGCTTCTAGCTTCCTTACTCTCTGGAATGTGCCCCCTAAACCCTTCCACGTCAACACTTACCTCTCGTCCTTGAAATGCACACCTTGAAGTTTAATCTGCTGGGCCTGTAGTGACCTGTCAGTCAGTTTAAATAACAGAATCTGCCTGAATCCATGAATTTTCTACCTTTTATTGTAGCACAATATGGCTGGTTATGAACATACAAATTAGAAACAGGAGTAGGCCATTCAGCAAAGAGAGCCTGCTCCTCCTTTTGACAAGATCATGGCTGATCCGATTGTGGCCTCAACTCCACCCTTTGACTCCCTTGTCAATCAAGAATCTAACTCAGCCTTAAATATATTCAAAGACCCTGCCACAACCGCTCTCTGGGGAAGAGAAGTCCACAGACTGGTGATCTTGTGAAAGAAAAAAAATTCTCCTCATCACTGTCTTAAATGGGAGACCCTTATTTTTCAACTGTATCACCTAGTTCTAGTCTATCCCACAAAGGGAAACATCCTTTCAGCGTTCACCCTGTCAGTTCCCCCAAGGGTCTTATATGTTTCAATAAGATTGTGTCTCATTCTTCTAAACTCTGTGATACAGGCCCAATCTGTCCAAATTTTATTCATAAAATAAGTCAGTCATCCCAGGGATTAGTCATGTGATCCTTCTCTGAATTGTTTCTAATGCTATTATATCTTTTCTCAAGTAAGGGGACCAAAACTGTACACAGCACTCCAGATATACAACTGTAGCTGTAGTACTATACAATTGTAGCAAAACATCCCTGCTTTTATATTCCATTCCCCTTTTCAGTAAACAACAACATTCCCATTTGCCTTCCAAATCACTTGCTGTACCTGCATACTATTTGTGATTCATGTACCAGGATACCCAGATTCCACTGTTACGTAGAGTTTTGCAATCTCAATCCATTTAAATACTATACTGCTTTTCTATTCTTCCTGCCAAAGTGGACGAGTTCACATTTTCCCACATTATACTGCATCTGCCAATTTTTTGCCCACTCACTTAACATTTCTAAGTCCCTTAGCAGACTCTTTGTTCTCCTTACAATTTACTTTCCTACCTATCTTTGTGTCATTCACAAATGGCAATCATACATTCGGCGCCTTCATCCAAGTCATTGATATAAATTGTAAATAGTTGAGACCCCAGTGCTGATGTGATCCCTGTGGCACTCCACTGGTTACAGCTTGTCAACCTTAAATGCCGCATTTTTTTAAACTTAATTCATGGGAGGTGGGCTTTGCTGGCTGGGCTGGCATTTATTGCCCATCCTAGTTGCTCTTGAGAAGGTGGTGGTGAGCTGCCTTCTTGAACTGCTGCAGTCCACGTAGTGTAGGTATATCCACAGTGCTGTTAGGAAGGGAGTTCCAGAATTTTGACCCAGCAACAGTGAAGGAACGGCGATATATTTTCAAGTCAGGATGGTGAGTGACTTGGAAGGGAACTTCCAGGTGGTGGTGTTCCCATCTATCTGCTGCCCTTGTCCTTCTAGATGGTAGTGGTCGTGGGTTTGGAAGGTGCTGTCGAAGGAGCCTTGGTGAATTCCTGGAGTGCATCTTGTAGATGGTACACACTGCTGCTACTGTGAGTTGGAGGTGGAGGGAGTGAACGGTTATGGAAATGGTGCCAATCAAGCGGCTGCTTTGTCCTGGATGGTGTCAAGCTTCTTGAGTGTTGTCAGAGCTACGCTCAACCAGGCAAGTGAGGAGTATTCCATCACACTTCTTACTTGTGCCTTGCAGACGGTGGACAGGCTTTGGGGAATCAGGAGGTGAGTTACTCGTCACAGGATTCCTAGCCACTGACCTGCTCTTGTAGCCACAGTATTTATATGGCGAGTCCAGTTCAGTTCCTGGTCAGTGGGGGAATTCAGTGATGGTAATGTCATTGGACATCAAGGGGTGACAGTTAGATTCTCTCTTGTTGGAGATGGTCATTGCCTGACACTTGTGTGGCGGAAATGTTACTTGCCACTTATCAGCCCAAGCCTGGATGTACCTGAGGAGTCGCAAATGGTGTTAAACATTGTGCTGTCATCAGTGAACATCCCCACTTCTGACCTTATGATGGAAGGAAGGTCATTGATGAAGCAGCTGAAGATGGTTGGACCGAGGACACTACCCTGAGGAACTCCTACCGTGATGTCCTGGAGCTGAGATGACTGACCTCCAACAACTACAATCATCTTCCTTTTCAATAGGTACGACTCCAGCCAGTGGAGAGTTTTCCCCCTGATTCCCATGGACTCCAGTTTTGCTGGGGCTCCTTGATGCCACACTCGGTCAAATGCAGCCTTGATGTCGAGGGCAGTCACTCTCACCTCACCTCGGGAGTTCAGCGCTTTTGTCCATGTTTGAACCAAGGCTTTAATGAGGTCAGGAGCTGAGCGTCCCTGGCGGAACCCAAACTGGGCATCAGTGAGCAGATTATTGCTAAGCAAATGCCGCTTAATTGCAATGTTGATGACCCCTTCCTTTACTTTACTGATGATGGAGAGTAGACTGATGGGGCGGTAATTGGCTGGGTTGGATTTGTCCTGCTTTTTGTGTACATGACATACCTGGGCAATTTTCCACATAGCTGGGTAGATGCCAGTGTTGTAGATGTACTGGAACAGCTTGGCTAGGGGCGCAGCAAGTTCTGGAACACAAGTCTTCAGTGCAATTGCTGGAATATTGTCAGGGCCCATAGCCTTTGCAGTATCCAATGCCTTCAGCCGTTTCTTGATATCATGTGGAATGAATCGAATTGGCTGAAGACTGGCATCTGTGATGCTGGGGACCTCTGGAAGAGGCCGAAATGGATCATCCACTTGGCACTTTTGGCTGAAGATTGTAGCAAATGCTTCAGCCTTATCTCTTGCACTGATGTGCTGGCCTCCCCCATCATTGAGGATATTTATGGAGCCTCCTCCTTCAGTAAGTTGTTTAATTGACCACCATCATTCATGATGTGGCAAGACTGCAGAGCTTAGATCTGATCTGTTGGTTGTGGGATTGCTTAGCTCTGCCTATCACATTTATCCCTATTCTCTGCTTCCTGTCAGCCAACCAATCCTCTATCCATGCTAATTTGTTACCCCCCTGCACCATGTGCTCTTATCTTGTGTAGTAACCTTGATGTGGCACCTTATGCCTTTTCGAAATCCATGAACACCACACCAACAGGTTTCCCTTGATCCACATTACTTGTTACTTCCCCGAGGAATGCTAATAAATTAGTCAAACATGATTGCCCTTAAACAAAGCCATATTGACTCTGCCTGATTACATTGTGATTTCTAAGTGCCCATTATAACCTCCTTAATAATAGATTCCAGCAATTTCCCAATGATAGATGTTAAGCTAACTGGCCTGTAGTTTCCAGCTTTCTGTCTCCCTCTCTTGAATAGAGGAGTTACATTCACTATTTTCCAATGTGATGGGACTCTTTCAGAACCTAGGGAATTTTGGACAATTAAAACCAATGCATCTACTATCTCAGCAGCCACTTCTTTTAAGACTCTGTGATGAAGTTGATCAGGATCTGGGCTCTTGTCAGCTTTTAGTTTAATAGTTTTCTCGGTATCCTTTCCCTGGTGATTGTAATTGTTTTAAGTTCCTCCCTTCCCTTCATCTCTTGAGTTACAAATATTTCTGGGATGTCTTCTACAGTGAAAACAGACACAAAATATCTGTTCAACGTTTTGGCCATTTCCTTATTTTCTGATGTTAATTCACCCAGACACTCTCTCTAGAGAGCCCACACTCACTTTAGTTACTCTTTTCCATTTTGAATACTTGTAGAAACTCTTATCTGGTTTTATATTTCTAGTTAGCTTTCTCTCATTTGTTCTTTTTTTTTTGCCATTCTTTGCTAGCTTCTAAATACTGTCCAATCTTCTGACCTATTGCTAATCTTTGCAGAATTGTATACTTTTTCTTTCAATTTGATGCTATCGTTAACTTGTTTAGTTAGCCACGGATGGTGCATTCGTCTCCTAGTCTTTCTTCCTCCCTGGAATGTATCTCTGCTAAACATTCCTAAATAGCTCCTTAAATGCCTGCTGCTGCATCTCTACTAACTTACCCTTTAACCTTTTTTCCCAGTTCACCTTAGCCAGTTCTATCTTCATACCCTTGTAGTTGCCTTTACAAAAGTTTAAAACACAAGTCTGAGACCCACTCTCCTTCAAACTGAATGCGAAATTCAATCATGCTATGAGCACTGCTACTTAGAGGCTCCTTTACTATGGGGTCATTAATTAATTTTGTCTCGTTGCACACTACCAAGCTCTCTGGTTGGCTGTAGAACCTTTAAGAAAGTGTCCCGAAAACGCTCTATGAACTCATCTCCCACGTTACTTTTGCTGATCTGATTCATCCAATTTATCTGTAGATTAAAATCATCCATGATAAATGTAGTGCCTTTCTTAAAAGCCCCCATTAATTCTTCCCCATTCTACAGTTTAGTTACTGTTAGGGGGCCTGTAAACTACTCCCACAATTGACATCCTTACCTTTACTATTTCTTATCTGTACCAAAACTGATTCTACATCTTGACCTTTAGAACTAAGGTCATTTCTCACTATTGTGCTAATGTCATCCTTATTAATAGAGCAACCCCATCTCCCTGCCCTAGCTTCCTGTCCTTCCGATATGCCAAGTACCCTTGAAATATTCAGGTCCAGCATTGGTCACCCTGCATCCATGTCTCTGTCATGGCTATCAGGTCATACGTATTTGTTTCTGTTTGATTTGTCAGTTTTTCTGTGTTGTTATTTTTGCCATGTACATTCAGATATAAAGCTTTTAGTTCTGTCCTTTTACTATTTTTGCAAACTCTGGCCTCATCTGATGTCATGCTCTTTAAGTTTGTACGTTCTGTCCCTCTTGCCACGCTCTGATTGTTATTACCCTTATTCATACCTTGCTCTCATGCCTTGTCTTGTCCTTTTCCTTTAATTTATCACACCTTTACTCACTGGACTAGTGTTCCAGAGACCCAGGGTAATGCTCTGGGGCCCTGGGTTTGAATTCCGCCACAGCAGATGGTGAAATTTAAATTCAGTAAAAACCTGGAATGAAATGTCTGATGATGACCATGAAACCATTGCCAATTGTCATAAAAACCCATCTGGTTCACTAATGTCCTTTAGGGAAGGAAATCTGATGTCCTTACCTGGTCTGGCCTACGTGTGACTCCAGACCCACAACAACATGGTTGACTCTTAAATGCCTTCTGAACAAAGGCAGTTAGGAGTGGGCAATAAATGCTGGCCTAGCCAGCGATGCCCACATTCCATGCATGTCTAAAACAAAACTATTTGGTTTAAAGCCCTCTCTACTGATTTACTTATATGACTCGCCAGCACACTGGTCCCAGAACAGCTTGGTGAAGACCATTCCAATGCTACAGCTCCCACTTCCCCCAGTACTGGTGCCAATGTCCCATGAATTGAAACCAATTTCTCCCACATCAATCTTTGAGCCGTGCATTCAACACCCTTCTTATTTACACAATGACAGCCTCTAGCTGCTCATGCTCCCTATTCAGAACCTCTTTCCTGGTCCTATGTGGGTCATTGGTGCCTATGTGGACCACAACAACTGGATCCTCTCCCTCATGCTGCAAATTCCCCTCCAGCGCTGAGGGGATGCCCCAAACCCTGGCTGGTGCAAATAACACAGGTGTCTGGACTCTCACTCTCGACTGTGGAGAACTGTGTTTATCTTCTTGACTAAACTGTACCCTACTACTGCAACATTCCTATTTACTGCCCCCGCTAGCACTGCTCCCTGTACCATGGCTTCTGCTCAGTTTGCTTATCCACCCTGCAGCACCCGCTCTCATCCATACAAGCTAAAAGAACCTCAAATCTGAGAGCTCTCTCCTGGAAGTCTTGCTGCTTTTTATGGCTCCATTTTATGGATGTTAAAGGAAGCAGGAAAGACTTGCATCTATTTACTTGTTCTGTTGCAAACTCCAGAATAAGAGAGAGAGGGAAAGATGGGGATCTTGAAATGGAAAACCATAGGCTTGAGTAGTGGAATATTTTATGGCCTACATTACTGTTTAATTTCCTCTGCTTGTACATTAGTTAATTAGAAGTTAATTCATTCCTGATCAAAACTTTGAATAAGAAGAAAAACAAATTTATTTTTTGAAATTTGTCTTTTGCTAGCAATTTGTATGCTCCTATTTTAATTGTAAATAAAACCATGATTCCATCTATAGCTGATGCATATTTTTAACAGATTAAATTTTCTTTTCCAAAGGACACTGTTTAAGGGAACATTCTGCCCGAGTGAAAACAGAAAAGGACAACTTAAAGGAATGGGGTGAGGTAAGGTTAAAATATTCCTCAGAAAACCATTTGTCACTAACTGTGTCAAGATCTAGATGATTTAGGAAATGTGTTTATTATACTGATTTCACAAAATCTCCTTGCACCTATCCCCTTCAGCATATTTTTGCAGCTTTATTTTGCTTTAAGATTGGGTCAAATAAATTGTCTGTTGTTGTAGCAAAATGACAGCCCATCTAAATTGAAATCAAAGCCAAATGACGACTTGTACTTCCGGATTGTGAGAGTTTTTCTGAACAATATTTTGCTACTGATTGGAATGCTGGCAGCTAAAGCTTAGCACATTTGGAAGACATTTTTTTCCCCCTAAAGATTAACTAAAAGTTGAGTGTTGGTATGTGCTTGTGGTCCATCACTCTAATTACGCTATGTTTCTTATTTCTCTGGTGTGAGTGGTTTACTCTTGCGTTTCTTTCTGTCTCTTGCAGATGCTGTAATTACCAAAGCCATCATGTGTAAGGGGGTTCCAGTACATTTCAATCTTCTGTAATAAAAAAGAAAGTGCTGGATGCACTCAGCAGGTCAGGCAGCATTTTTGGAGAGAGAAACTAAGCTAATGTTTCAGGTCAATGATTTTTCATCAGAACTGGAAGATGTTAGGGATGTAATAGTTTATAAGCAAATACATAGGTGGAGGGAGGGAGAGAAAAACAGAGAGAAAGTCTATGATGGTGTGGAGGGCAGGAGTAATTAAATGACGAAAGGAATGACAGTGCAAGACAAAATGGGGGTGCGGTATTGAGACAATGATAAAAGTGGATCCAGCGGAGGTTTAAATGGCAATAGCAGAACCTCTAGCAGGATGTGTTGTCTGAGAAAATGGGAGCTGTGATTATGATCTGAAATTGTTGAACTCAGTGTTGAGGACGGCAGACCGTAAAGTGCCTCAGTGAAAAATGAAGCACTGTTCCTCAAACTTGTATTGAGCTTCATTGTAACAGTGTAGGATGCCGAGAGTAGAGAGGCCAGAATGGGATGAAGATTCAAGTGGGAATTGACCGGAATTTCAGAATCATGTTTGCAAACTGAATGGAGGCATTAAGCAAAGCAGCCACCAAGTGTGTGTTTGGTTCTACAATGTCAATGAGATTGTGAGCAACAAATAGCAGTAAAGCAAATTGAAACAAGTATGTGAATCGTGGTTACACCTAGGAGTGTTTGGGGTCCTGGACAGGTGAAAGGGCTGGTGTTGCATTTCCTGTGCTTACATGGGAAGGTGCTGAGAAAGGGGAATGGATATTCGGCTGTTGGAATAATAAACTAGGATGTTCCGGAGGGCGGTCCATCTGAATGCTGAAAAACCAGGGAGGGGGAGATGGTGACGTCGTGCGGGAAGTTGGGGAAAATGATTCCTTGAATACAGAGCCTGTTGGAGTGGAAGATGAGAAGGGGAACCCTATTGTGATTCTGGGATGTGTTGGGGGTGCTGGTGCAGGGGTGGGTGGAAGGAGAGCTGAAGTGTGAGATAAATGGGAGACACAGTCAAGGGCCCGATTAATCAAGTGGAGAGGAATCCTCAATTCAGGAAAAAGACCTATTGAAGTAGTAAGGTGGATTGTCAAAACAGATGTGACTGAGATGGAGAAACTGGGAGAATGGAATGAGTCCTTACAGAAAGTGGGGTGGGAGGAGGTGTAATCAAGGTAGCTGTGAGAGTCAATGAGCTTATAGCAGATATTGATGGACAGCTTATCCCAGATTAAAAAAGGGCAGCAGTACTGTCTTTCTTATGTACAGACTCTGTGAAAAGCTTTTCCCTATGTACTTTAGCCGTACTATGTGACTTATGTACTTTTCTTACTTTCTTATTTCAATCTTCAGTCTGCGTTATGGTTCTCTCCTGTTGTGCGATATCTAGCAACTATGTAACAAAGATAAGAGAACACCCTTATGCTTCTCTTTGATGTAAGTGTCACTGTATAATTCCAGTATTGGTTTATTTTATGGATAAATTGATATTTTTCTCTCCCTAGTCATCAAATACATTCCAAGACAAATCTGCGTGTTAACCTCAAATGTGCAACATATGCATGTAAATCTAGCTTTTTGCCTGGAACCATGATCAGCATTTGTTATTGGACACTGGCCCATGATCCAATGGCAATATTATTTTAAACATTTGAGCATTAACATGCATTTTTAAATGACTTGAATTGACTTTTCAGTATTTTGCATTCCCACTTTCTAAATGGGAAGTAGATGCCTTTTTTTCTTGTTTGATAATTTAAGGAGCTTCCAGATTCTCAGGTAACATTACTATTTTGCATTTTGACAAGTGCAGGGTCAGGAATTTTGAAGATGTATGAAGGTTTGTGTACCAACTGATGCTTTTAAATTGTTTGAAATTTTTACAGGTTTAGAGTAGATTTAAAAATATTAACATGCTGAACCCAGATTGTGAAAGGATAACAGACTTGCCGACCATATTTACCAACTCTATTTGTTAAAACTTCTGTACTATGTGAATTATGCATATTTTTGTATAATTAATCTTAGCATTTATATAGAACACTTCTATGTAGACATAAAATGTGTTTAGTTTGAACCCTGTTGGCTCTGCTCCTGATTGTCCATATAACTAGTTCTAAAGCTAAGTATCAAATGTTATTTTCCGTTGCACCTTCTATTTGACCCAGACAATATTGAATGTTCTTCCTAGATGTTGTAGACATCTTACATATGCTTTTTACTTATATAAATTAAACCATGAGTTTAATCTGCAGCTTTAGCTTCACTACATCAAGTCCGATTGGGCCTTGCTCTCTGAGAGGTACCCCGACTTATTTCCTGTGCTACGAACCAACACCAGGGAGATCACTTTCTGCACATGAGCAGCTATAATGTCATTCGTAGTTTATCAGTCTGTGACTGTTTTAAAGTGAGAGAAATCTTAAGACCAGCAACACCAGTTGTACTTATCACTTGAACTAGGCAGACATCCTAAATTAAGTTCTGAGATGCAATCTGAAATCTGGTATTCGGGAGTAAATTAAACGGAATCATGTTGGGATTGACTGTTTCCCAAAATGTTCTATTCATTTAACAATCATTGTTATTAAAATTCTCATTTCATAGGGCTTTTTGCAAATGCTATCAAAAAGACTTTGAGAAGCATCAAAATGTAAGGGCTTATTTGATCTTGCATTATTTATTACCATTTACTATTTTCTACAAATGAATATATTCTTCAGTAGCTGAGCTCTCCCAGAGACCCTTGTTCACTCTTGGTAATTCTTGTACCTGTGACGAAGGCCTTTATTCATCACAATTCTATAGTGTTATGAATAATAAATAAATAGATAATAAATAAACAATATTAAATATAAAAATCATCACCCATTGTGGGGCTCGAAACCACGACTCTGGGTTTAAGAGCCCCATTAACTACCAACTGAGGCAATCGGGAATTGCCTATGCAAAGCCTTTCCAACTTGCTTCAGAAGACTATTACTTAAACCTGCAATCACTCTTTCCATTTTGTATATCTGTGATGTATTGCAAATTGAACAAGGATAGGCCCATAATAAAGAAGGAATCTGAAGTGGGATTTGATGCTCTGCAGCCAGCTTTTGTCAGGATAATTTGCGCATGCGTTGGCGTCCATAGCAGAGGCCAAGTGCGCATGCGCATCTGTTCCTGATGTCTTTCCAATCGGCAGCAGGAGTTAGTGTTTATTAAAGACCTCACTTGAACAAGTTCTAGGAGCTTATGAATTTCTCTATAAAGATTGAGACCATCTGTTCACCTGCTTCTGGTGCTTACAACCCTTCTAGTAGGTCACTAAACCTAACTTTCCAGCTTAAGCTGCCACTTGCCCTAAGCTCTAAACCTACATTTCTCTGTAGATTTTCCTCTCTTCTCCCTTAATACGCTTTGAGTTCATCTTATCTACGAAACCAACTTGCTGCTCCCTTGATCCCCATTCCATTAAACTGCTGACCACAACTTTTTGTCAGGTGCCTATGCTGGCTGGCATTGTAAATTGTTCCCTCTCCTCACCTGTCTCTTAACTTTTCAAAACTGAAATCATCACCTAAATCCTCAAAAAATTATACCTGTGCCCGCCCCCCCCCACCCTGCTGACAGATTATCTTCCCATCTCTAATTTGCCTTTCCTCTCAAATCTTGACTATATTGTCATCCCTTAAACCCATTCCTACAATGCTGCTTGAATCTCTGCAATCAGGTTTCCATCCAGATGGAGCACTACAATGGTGTAGCCGAAATCTAAAATTATATTCTTTATGACTGGAACTATGGTGCATTCTGTCTTTTTCTTGAGCATGATCCCAGGACTGTTTGAGCAATTGTTTTAGAACAACAGCAATTAAAAAGGAAGTAGCAAATCCTTTATGGGTAATCATTTGGTTTAAACTAAACTTATGCTGTAAGACATCCTATTACACTTATTCTGGCCAAGGCTGTACATTCTGTCGCTCTAGGTAGTGGTCTGGGAGACCTCGAGGACTATAAGTGACCTCACAATTATGGAGGACCTACTTCCATGCTTGCTGAGTCCACTGGCTGGAGCGCGACTGTCTCAAGCACACAAGCTAGCATAGCTCTTGCTACTAGATGTTTTTGCTACTGTGACCACCTCAATAAACATATAACTGAAGCTTCGTTTGAACACCTCTCTCAAAATCTCAGAATCTTGACACTGCAGAAGGAAGCCATTCAGTCCATTGAGTCTGCAGTGGCTCTCTGAAAGAGCAATCTACCTAATCCCACTCCCCTGCCTTATCCCCGTAATCATGCACATTCTTTCTTTTCAGATAACAATCCAATTCCCTTTGGAATACCTCGATCGAACCTGCCTCCACCAGTCTTTCAGGAAGTTCATTCCAGACTCCAACCACACTCTGGGTGAACAAATTTTCCCTCGCATCAATTTTAATCCCTTTGCCAACTATTTTGAATCTGTGCCCTTTAGTTCTTGATGCTCCCTCGAGTGGGAACAGTTTCTCACTATTTACCCTGTCCTTACCCCTCAGGATCTGAATACCTCTATCAAGTCTCCTCTTATATTTCTTCTCTCCAAGGGAAACAGTCCCAACCTCTCCAATCTATCTTCATAACTGCAGTTCTTCATACCCGGAATCATTCTTGTGAATCTCTCCAATGCCTTCACATCCTTCCTCAAGTATGGCATCCAGAACTGGACGCAGTATTCCAGATGAGGCCTAACTAGTGTCTTATACAAGTTCAACATGACCGCCTTTATTATTGTACTCAATGCCCCTATTAATAAAGCTTAAGATACCAAATGCTTTATTACCTGCTCTATCAATATGCCCTGCCTTCTTCAGTGACCTATGTGCATATACACCGAGGTCACTCTGTTCCTGCATGTCCTTTAGAGTTTCTCCCTTTATTTTATACTGTGTCTCCATATTCTTCCTGCCAGAATGAATCACCTCACACTTCTCTGCATTGAACATATCTGCCACTTGTCTGCCCAATCCACCAATATGTCCATGTCCTTTTGAAATTCAAGACTACCCTCATCACAGTTGATAATGTTTCCAATGTTCTTATCATCTGCAAATCTTGAAATCATGCCCTGAACACCACAGTTTAGGCCATTAATATATATCAGGAAGAGCAAGAGTCCCAACACTGATCCCTGGGGAACTCCACTACAAACCTTCCTCCAATCTGAAAACCAACCATTTATCACTACAGAAACAGAATTACCTGGAAAAACTCAGTAGGTCTGGCAGCATCGGCGGAGAAGAAAAGAGTTGACGTTTCGAGTCCTCATGACCCTTCAACAGAACTGAGTAATATTAGGAGAGGGGTGAAATATAAGCTGGTTTAAAGTGGGGGGGTTGGGGGAGAGAAGTTGGGAGGGGGGCGGGATGTGTTGGTTGTAGGGACAAGCAAGCAGTGATAGGAGCAGATAATCAAAAGATGTCACAGACAAAGCAACAAAGAGATGTTGAAGGTGGTGATATTATCTAAACGAATGTGCTAATTAAGAATGGATGGCAGGACACTCAAGGTACAGCTCTAGTGGGGGTGGGGTGGAAAGACTGACAGGGCATTAAAGGTATAGATTTAGAAATAATGGAAATAGGTGGGAAAAGAAAAATCTATATAAATTATTGGAAAAAACAAAAGGGAGGGGGAAGAAACAGAAAGGGGGTGGGGATGGAGGAGGGAGTTCAAGATCTAAAGTTGTTGAATTCAATATTCAATCCGGAAGGCTGTAAAGTGCCTAGTCGGAAGATGAGGTGCTGTTCCTCCAGTTTGTGTTGGGCTTCACTGGAACAATGCAGCAAGCCAAGGACAGACATGTGGGCAAGAGAGCAGGGTGGAGTGTTAAAATGGCAAGCATTTGGAGGTTTGGGTCTTTCTTGCGGACAGACTGCAGGTGTTCTGCAAAGCGGTCGCCCAGTTTACGTTTGGTCTCTCCAATGTAGAGGAGACCGCATTGGGAGCAACGAATGCAGTAGACTAAGTTAGGGGAAATGCAAGTGAAATGCTGCTTCACTTGAAAGGAGTGTTCGGGCCCTTGGACGGTGAGGAGAGAGGAAGTGAAGGGGCAGGTGTTGCATCTTCTGCGTGGGAATGGGGAGGTGCCATAGGTAGGGGTTGAGGAGTAGGGGGTGATGGAGGAGTGGACCAGGGTGTCCCGGAGGGAACGATCTCCAATCTCCACCCCTCCATCTTTTTCACATGGTCCATCTCTGACACTTCCCTTCCCTTCCTTGACCTCTCTGTCTCAATTTCTGGTGATAGACTGTCCATCAATATCCATTACAAGCCTACCGACTCCCACAGCTACCTCGACTACAGCTCCTCACACCCCGCTTCCTGTAAGGACTCCATCCCATTCTCTCAGTTCCTTCACCTCCATCGCATCTGTTCTGATGATGCTACCTTCAAAAACAGTTCCTCTGACATGTCCTCCTTCTTCCTTAACTGAGGTTTTCCACCCATGGTCGTTGACAGGGCCCTCAACTGTGTCCGGCCCATCTCCCGCGCATCCGCCCTCACGCCTTCTCCCTCCCAGATACATGATAGGGTCCCCCTTGTCCTCACTTATCACCCCACCAGCCTCCGCATTCAAAGGATCATCCTCCGCCATTTCCGCCAACTCCAGCATGATGCCACCACCAAATACATCTCCCCCCCCCCCCCCCCCCCGCGGCATTCCGTAGGGATCGTTCCCTCCGGGACACCCTGGTCCACTCCTCCATCACCCCCCACTCCTCAACCCCCACCTATGGCACCTCCCCATGCCCATGCAGAAGATGCAACACCTGCCCCTTCACTTCCTCTCTCCTCACCGTCCAAGGGCCCAAACACTCCTTTCAAGTGAAGCAGTATTTCACTTGCATTTCCCCTAACTTAGTCTACTGCATTCGTTGCTCCCAATGCGGTCTCCTCTACATTGGAAAGACCAAACGTAAACTGGGCGACCGCTTTTCAGAACACCTGCGGTCTGTCCGCAAGAAAGACCCAAACCTCCCTGTCGCTTGCCATTTTAACACTCCACCCTGCTCTCTTGCCCACATGTCTGTCCTTGGCTTGCTGCATTGTTCCAGTGAAGCCCAACACAAACTGGAGGAACAGCACCTCATCTTCCGACTAGGCACTTTACAGCCTTCCGGACTGAATATTGAATTCAACAACTTCAGATCTTGAACTCCCTCCTCCATCCCCACCTCCTTTCCGTTTCTTCCCCCTCCCTTTTGTTTTTTCCAATAATTTATATAGATTTTTCTTTTCCCACCTATTTCCATTATTTCTAAATCTATACCTTTAATGCCCTGTCAGTCTTTCCACCCCACCCCCACTAGAGCTGTACCTTGAGTGTCCTGCCATCCATTCTTAATTAGCACATTCGTTTAGATAATATCACCACCTTCAACATCTCTTTGTTGCTTTGTCTGTGACATCATTTGATTATCTGCTCCTATCACTGCTTGCTTGTCCCTACAACCACCCCCCCACCAACCTCTCTCCCCCCACCCCCCCACCTTAAACCAGCTTATATTTCACCCCTCTCCTAATATTACTCAGTTCTGTTGAAGGGTCATGAGGACTCGAAACGTCAGCTCTTTTCTTCTCCTCCGATGCTGCCAGACCTACTGAGTTTTTCCAGGTAATTCTGTTTTTTGTTTTGGATTTCCAGCATCCGCAGTAGTTTTTCGTACTTATCACTACTCTCTGTTTCCTGTCACTCAGCCAATTTCTTATCCACGTGCCTACTTTCCCTTTTATTCCATGAGCTAGAATTTCGCTCTCAGGCCTGTTGTGTGGCACTGTATCAAATGCCTTTTGAAAATCCATATGCACCACATCAGAAGCATTGCCCTTTTCAACCTTCTCTTTACTCCTCAAAAAGCTCCAGCAAGTTAGTTAAACATGATTTTCCTTTAATGAATCCATACTGGCTTTCCTTAATTACCCCATTCTTGTCTAAGTGACTATTGACTTTGTCCCAAACTATAGTTTCCAGAAGTTTCCCTACTGCTAAAGTCAAACTGAGTAGTCTAGTTGCCAGCTTTATCCTTGCACCCCTTTTTGAACAAGGGTGTAACATTCACAATTCTCCAGTCCTCTGGCACCTCCCCTGTGTCTAAGGAAGACAGGAAGATTATCACTAGTACCTCTGCAATTTCCACTCTCACTTCCCTCAGTACCCTTGGATGCATCTCATCCAATCCTGGTACCTTATTTATTTTAAGTAAAGGTAGCCTTTCTAAAACCACCTCCTTCTCAATTTTAAATTCTTCTAGTGTACCAGTTACCTCCTCTCACCTTGGCCTGGGTACCTTTTGTATAGACAGATGCAAAGTACTCATTAAATACCTCCACTATTTCTCCTGCCTCCATGTGCAATCCCCTTTTTTAACCCTAATTGGCCCTACTCTTTCTTTTACCACCCTTCTATTATTTATATGCTTATAGAAGACCTTGGGATTCACTTTTATGTTAGCTTCCAGAGTCTTTTCTTGTTAGTTTTTTCACTTCCTCTCTGGCCCTTCTATATTCAGCCTGATTCGCCATTGTATTTTTTGCCTGACACCTTCATATGTGCATTATTTCCTTTTCATCTTTACCTCCAATTCTTTTGTCATCCAGGATGCCCTGGATTTATTTGTCCCACCTTCCCCTTCAAGAGAATATACCTTGACATTGCCTGCAATACTTTTTCTTTGAAGGTGGCCCATTGTTCAGCCACCGTCCTTTCTGCCAGCATTTCATTCCAACTCGCTCGACTCAGATGCATTCTCATCTCATCAAAGTTGGCTTTCTCCCAGTTAATTATCCCTGCTCTGGATTGTTCCCTGTCCTTTTCCATGCCCAACCTAAATCTTATGATACAATGGTCACTGTCCCCTAAATACTCTCCTGCTGAAATTTGATCCGCTTGGACCAACTCATTCTCCAGAACCAGGTCCAACAGTGCCTGCCCTCTCGCTGCAGATAATTATCTTGAGCACATTCCAGGAACTCGTGCTTGCTTGCCCCTTTGCACTATTCCTATCCCAGTCTGTATTTGGATAATTGAAGACCCCCATTTAATTACTCTATAATTCTTGCACCTCTCTGTAATTTCTTTGCAGATTTGTTTCGCCACATCCCTTCCACTAGTTGGTGGTCTGTACACTACACTGATCAATGTTATTGCACCTTTTTCATTCCTCACCTCTAGCCAGAGAGATTCCGTCATTGACCCCTCTGGAACATCCACTTTCTCCAGTACTGTAATGCAATCTTTAATCAATATTGCTACTCCACATCTTCCCCCAACACACCTTTTTCTTCCTTTCCTGTCTCTCCAAAACACCTTGTAGCCAGGAATATTTAACGCCCAGCCCTGCCCCTCTTTGAGCCAAGTCTCTGTTATAGCAATAATACCATAATTCCATTTGTCAACCTGTGCCTGTAGTTTACCAATCTTATTAACCATACTCCAGGCATTCAGATACATACACATTAACTTTGATTTAGGTTTTTTTACTTTCCCCCTTACTCTGACCCCATCTGATGACTTACTATTGTCTTTAATTCTATCAAGCTCTCCAAGCATTCTATTAATCTTGGTACTACTCTCTGATATATCCTCCTTATCAGTTAACACTTCTCTACTTCCCACTGCCAGTTTTTCTCCTCTCCTCTCTGAATTACCCCTCAGGTTCCCATCCCCCTGCCAATCTAGTTTAAATTCTCCCCAACAGCACTAGCAAACCTCCCCACGAGGACATTAGCCCCAGTCCTGTTAAGGTGTAACCCTTCCTTCTTGGACAGGTACCACCTGCCAGAACCGGTCCCAATGCCTCAGAAATCTAAAGCCCTCTCTCCTATTCCATTTCTCCAGCCACATGTTGAACTGTTCAATCTTCCTATTCTTATGCTCACTAGCACGCGGCAGTGGGAGTAATCCTGAGATTACTGCTCTTAAGGTCCCGCTTTTTAAATTTCATCCCTAATTCCCTAAAACCTGCTTTCAGGACCTCATCCCTTTCCCTATCTATGTCATTGGTTCCAACGTGGACTACGACCTCTGGCTGTTCACACTGCCCCAAAAGATTGTCCTGCAGCCGTTCTGTGACATCCTTGACCCTGGCACCAGGGAGGCAAGATACCAATCTGGGGTCAAATCTACAGCCACAGAAACGCCTATCTGCTCCCTCGGCTATGGAATCTCCTACCACTATAGCACTTCCACTCTTCCTCCTTCCCTCCTGTGCAGCTGAGCCACCTGTGATACCAGAAGCTTGGCTCTTGCTACAGTCCTCTGAGGAACCGTCTCACTCACCAGTATCCAAGTTGGAAAAACGGTTAGTTGAGATAGCCTCCGGGGATTCCTACATTACCTGCTTGTTCCTCTTAGATACTCCGGTAGTCACCCATTCGCTCTCTGCTTGTGTACTACTTAGCTGCGGTGTGACCACCTCTCTAAACATGCTGTCCATGTAACCCTCAGCCTTGTGGATGCACCACAGTGACTCCAGCTGCCGCTCAAGTTCCGCTACCCAGAGCTCAAGTTTCTGAAGCTGGTGATACTTCCTACAGATGTAGTCATCGAGAGCACTTTTGTCTGCGTGAGTTCCTACATCCCGCAGGGTGCACATTACACATGGCTGAGCTGCCCCTACATACTTAAACTTTAAGTGTTTACTGCAGAATGGTATAATATAATATAATAACTCACCTGTCACTCACCAATCATCTCCTCTGTGCCGGGTCCGGAAAGGCCTATACTTATCAATCAATCAAGTCTCAATCTGAACAAATTATTTTTGGCCTCTGCCTGGAAATACGTGAATATTGAACAATCTTGGATACATTGCTAAAGCTCACTCAAAACAGCCTGAATAGCTCCCCTAAAAAGAAAGAAATCCAGTCATAACCTGTCTACAGGCCCAGGGACATTACATCAGCAAAAGCAAACGTTAGGATCTCTTCCATTGCTGGTACAACTAAAATCTCTTTACAAATGCAATCATACCAAAAAAGCTTAATGTATCAAAGTGCCCCTCACACAGGCAGCATATGATCAAAATGTACAATGGCTTCAGTAATAAATATTTTTGACAGCAGAAGAAAATGTATTACCAAATCTGTTGCTCAAATAACTCTCATTTTTTTTGTAGGTAGTTGGTGTGAACAGAGCTGACCAAAATGTTTTAATGGACTTTGATGAAAAACACGATCAATATCTGATACTACTTCAATACAGGAACAGGTAATGTGGGTGCTTTTCATCCTGACTCTTTAAAAAATATATTTGGGCATTTGAGTGCATTAGATAACTAAAATTAAACTGTTGAATACCAAAGATGTTATTTTCTCAAAGGTCGTGCTTTTTTTAAAACAGAGAAACTGAGCATTACTATGTCCTTAATCACAGTGTTGTCACCATTTCTCAGTTCACTATAAATGCTATTTGACAGTACTTGTTGCATTTTCTTGCAGTGTCTTGGTGACATTTGGCTGTATTGATTGAAATATGGCGTTGTTTTTGCCTGTTGCAAGTACAAGGTTGTGTTGTGATTTTTGAAGTGTGAGGCAGCCCTACAATCAATTTTAAGTGGAGCATTCAAACATTCTCCAAAAATTCTGCTTTACACGTGTACAATTATATCTGCTGTATTAATAACCTATTATATTTCAATAATATTTTTCTATTTAATATTTCTATATTTACTATTCCTACTCATTTGAGGGTTGATATTTTCAGAGACTAAGGCAAAATACTGATATTGGAAATCTGAAATGAAAACAGAAAATGCTGAAAGTCACATCTGTGGAGAAAGAAACAGAGTTAACATTATAGATCGATATTCTTCAACCTGAAATGTTAACACTCTTTCTCCCTCCATAGGTGCTGCCTGACCTGCTGAGTAATTTCCAGCATTTACTGTTGATACTTTCAGCTTTTGTAGCATGCCTTTTCTGGCCCTCATGTCCCATGTTGACTCAACTCTCAACTGTAACAAAGAAGAACATAACCTTTTCTCAAAATGTCTGTACTCTTTGGCCTCAATGATCATATGAAAAAGAAGAATCTAAGCATTTTGTTCCAAGCCCTGAGCTAGCAGTCTGAGATTTGCAGCAATCTTCTTCCCTCACTAAAGAACAATTAAACTTCAATCTTAAGCCTACATAGAATTTGTAATTTCACTCTGAGAAGTAGCCAATACCATGATCTCGGGACAGAAGAGAGGAAGTTTAACTTTGCCTAATGATTTGGGCTTGATACAGACACGGAATGTCTCAAAGGGATTATTCCTTAACTTGCTAAATTGTTAATGGAATAAGTAACTTTGGAGAGAAGAGTAAGAAGAAAATATTGTTCTATTCAGACATATTGTTGACCAATATGCAGATATCATGTATCAGTCTTAAAGGATTAATTTTAGTCATGAAGATGTTGAATAAATTAATTAATCAGTTTTTATGTTAACATTTTTCTCCTCTCCTGGAAGTCTGTTTGGCAAAGCCATGACCTGTGATTCCAAGATACCGGTGGCTCACCACATTACCTTCCTCTCTTAATTCCACACTGACCCTTGTCATTGGAATTAATTTCTTTCCTGCCTAGTGTCAGCTTTTAGCATTTTTAAATTGATTTTTAAAAAACTAGAGTTTCCTGAACATTTTCAACCCCTACTGCATTATTTCCACACAGGCTAGCCCTGGGGGTTCCTCTGAGTCAGATTGTCATAAGTTGAAGGCGATTCTCTGTTTTGGGCCTGTGCCTACTAGGAGCTGAGTAAAGTTTCATCTTTTTTCTGTTCAATCAGTCTTATCATCTTGTCTTCATTTGCTGCCTCTAAATCTGCCTATAGCATCCTTCATGCAGGGTTCATAGAATTACATAGAATATACAGCAAGAAATCAACCATTCGGCACAACTAGTCTGTGCTGGTGTCTGTAGCATATCTCCTCCAATCAGCAGAAAAATATACTGTCATCTTAACAATTTCCAGATATGAATGCTGTGTACACAGTTCTCCAACTCAGTTCCCATTATTTTGTTTACTTACAATATTTTGGCCTCAGCTACTTTCTATGTTTTCAAGAAGCAGTTAGATATAGCTCTTGGGGCGAAAGGGATCAAAGTATATGGGGAGAACGCGGGAGCAGGCTATTGAGTTGGATGATCAGCCATGATCATAATGAATGGCAGAGCAGGATCGAAGGGCTGAATGGCCTACTCCTATTTTCTATGTATCTAACTATTGAGCATCTTTACCAATAAAAACTAGCAGCAGCTGTTTGTAATGCTTTCAACTTGTGGTCTATTGGCACTTACTGAGGTGCCTAAATGCAATTTCAATATTCTTAGATATTCACAAAGTACGTTCAATGTCAAGCACGCAGCCTGAGGGGATCTACAAATTTTCCAGCTCCTCGGTGTAAAGCTGAAAGGTCTTAGACAACAACCTTCCCTCATTGCGCCTCTGAGGTGGCTGCCCTAAGCTTTAGTGCTTCCCTCAGCATGTAGCCCTGGACCTTGGAATGCTACTTTTTTTTGCAGAAATATACTTTATTGATAAAATATCTAAAGGAACATTACAAAGCATTTCAAAATGGCCATCACAGAAATTGCAATGAAATTCAAATTATCTACATAGTGATTGTGCGAGGGGAGGTGGTGGCATAGTGGTATTGTCATTATACCTGAGACCCAGGGTAATGCTCTGATTTCAATCACACCATGCCAGATGGTGAAATTTGAATTCAACAAAAATCTGAAATTAGAAGTTCTGATGATGACCATGAAACCATTGCAGATTGTCACAAAAACCCACCTGGTTCACAACATATAAAAACTCTTAAATGCCCTCCGAACAAGGGTAATTAGGGATGGGCATTAAATGCTGGCCTAGCCACGTCCCATGAGCGAATAATAAATATTGAACTCTGAGATGCTTCAATACAGTAAATAGAGCATTATAGACATTTCAAAATGGTCATTACAGAAATTGCAATGATATTCAAATTATCTACAGATCATGTTGCACTCTGAGGTACTTCAATACAATAAAAAGAACATTACAAACATTTCAAAATGCTCATTATATTCAAATTATCTACATAGATCTACATGCTGCACTCTGAGGTGCTTCAATACAATTGTGATGCATGTAAGATTCACTGTGTAAATTTACTGTGAGTCATACAGCTCGAGGGGTTCTACACAATTCCCAGCGTCTCGGTACACTATGACTGACAGGACTTAGACAATGACCTTTCCCATTGCACCTCTACGACGGCTCCCCCAACCTTTAGTGTATCCCTCAGCACGTAGCCCTGGATCTTGGAAAGTACCTTGGAATGCTTTTTTTTTGGAAAAATATACTTTATTCATAAAATAGCTTAAAGAACATTATAAAACATTTCAAAAAGTGCAATCAGATTCAAGTTTCCCACATAGATCATGAGGTGCTTCAATAAAATCAATGAATATTACAGATATCTCAACATGGCCATTACAGACAGTCAGACAGTGCAATGATATTCAGGTTATCTACATAGATCATGTTGCACTCTGAGGTGCTTCAATACAATTGTGACATTTGTAGTTTTCACTGCATACAGCCCAAGGGGTCTATGCAATTCCCAGCCCCTCGGTGCACTATGGCAGAAAGGTCTTAGACAGTGACCTTTCCCCATTGCACCTTTATGGCGGCTGCCCCAAGCTTTAGTGTGTCCCTCAGCACGTAGTCTTGGACCTTGGAATGTGCCAGTCTGCAACATTCGGTCAGAGACAATCCTTTGCACTGGAAGACCAATAAGTTTCAGGCAAGCCAAAGAACGTCTTTCACCGAGTTGATGGTCCCCCAGCTGCGGTTGATGCTTGTCTTGGTGTGTGTCCCTGGGAACAGCCCGTAGAGTACGCAACTGCTCGGGATGTACCTGACAAAAACCCCAGTATCTCTCTCCAGACTTTCTTTGCAAAGGCACGTTCCACAAGGAGGTGAACAATCGTCTCTTCCCCACCACAGCCACCTTGAGGGCAGCGTGTGGAGGGGGTGAGACTCCTGGCATGTAGGAAGGATCTGACGGGGAGAGCCTTTCTCACCACCAGCCAAGCTACTCTTGGTGCTTGTTGGAAAGCTCTGGCAGTGAGGCATTCTGACAAATAACTTTGACAGCCTGGTCAGGGAACCATCTGACAGGATCCACCATCTCCTTTTCCCGCAGGGCCTCTAAGATGTTACGTGCCGGCCACTGCCTGATGGACTTGTGGTCAATAGTGTTTCTCTGCATAAATTCTTCCACGAGGGCTAGGTGGTAAGGCACTGTCCAACTACCTTCTCTGAATAAAAATGCACGCTTCATATGACTTCAGAAAAATTTAAAAAGATTAGATGACCTAGGTATTGGCTTGTAATTCATAGTCTACTAATCTTTTGAATATTGGGATTGGCAAACTCAAAGTTTGGTCAAGTACAGTTCAGTTCTATGAAAAGTATTCAAAATATAATTATTTCTGGTACTAATCTGTATCATGTATAATATATTTGCGATTTGCAAGAAAAGATCATGAAAACAGTTAGTCCGTTGAATTAATATTAACCAGAGTGCTGTTTTATGTTTAGAATATTGAAAAAATTAAAGGCAAAAGATCCGAAAAAAATTCAACTGGAGCGTTTAGAGCAAGGATTTTCCATCTATGTAAATGGTGCCAACTCTGAATTAAAGAAGCAACCAAGATTTGAAGCTACTTCAAGATCAGTGCGTACAGCTGGTGAGTAATGGCTATAACAGAGGAACAAGCTGTTGTATTGCCCAAGGGAATAAAATATACCCTTTCATCAAAAGAGATGACATCAATCTGTTGTTTTCTGAGCTCTGCAGCATAGAATGGACCATTATTTCTTTTCATTAAGAAGACAGCTTCAGTCCAAAGGCACATACATAGATCTTTTTTCCTTTCTGTTAATAATGCAGCTAAATTGTGACCAAGTAACACTGAATCATTTGTAATCTTTCCAAACAACTGCAAATGATCAGTAAAAACGCTAAAAAATATGCATATATCAAGCGTTCATTATTCTAGTATTGACCGTACCTGCGTGCACCTTTTAATTTTTGAGTGTTCATAATTGTAAAGCATAAATCAAAACAAGATGTCAGGTTGTCCAGATTAAACATAACTTTATATGTTAATGAAAGAAAAGCATTCAGCAATAGGACTGTAAAATGATCTCTTTTTCTGCAAGGTTTCTGATGCTAAGAAATCGATAATCCCTCAATTTTAACTTGCAATTTGTTTTTCACAAAATAATGCGATTTCAATCTTCACAATTGCATGGGATTACAAAGTATATATGGTACAGGAACAAGCCCATTTGGCCTAACCAGTTCATGTCTGTGTTTATGCTGCACTCTAGCCTTCTCCTGTCTTTCCACGTTTCTAAAGCTGTCGGCGCAATTATCGATTTCTTTCTTCCTCAAATGCTTTGCCTAGCCTCCCCTTAAATGCATCTAAACTATTCACTTCCACATTCTCACCACTCTTGAGTAAAAAAATTCCTTCTGAATTCCCTTTGCATTTCTTGGTGACTAACTTTTATTGATGGCCTCTAGTTATGCTCTTCTCCTCCAGAGGAAGCATTCTCTCTCTATCCACTCAATCAAAGCCTTTCATAATTTTAAAGGCCTCAACTAAGTCATTTCTCAGCCTCTTTTCATCCTTTTCTAATATGTGTACCCACATATTTCTGGTATAATCCTTGTAAATATCTTATAAGCCCTTTCCAGTCTTTTTATATCCTTATGATATGGTGACCAGACCTAGAAGCTGTGCACTTAGCGTTTTAGCATAACTTCCCTAAAGCAAAATACTGCGAATGCTGGAAATCAGAAATAAAAAACACAAATGCTGGAAAAGCTCAGCATGTCTGGCAGCATCTGTGGAGTGAGAAACAGAGTTAACGTTTCAAGAACATATGACTCTTCTTCCGGGCTCTTGAATTTTTCCAGCATTTCCTGTTTTTATTCCCTACTTATCACTTCTACCCCTCTAGAAATAAAACCTAGTAATCTATTTGAATTTTATGGCCTTGTTAACATTTAATGCAGCATTTAGTGATTAATGTATTTGTACTCGGAGATCCCTTTGCCCTTCTATCCCACTGATACTTGCACCTTCCACATAACAAGTGGCTTTTCTATTCTTCCTGCCAAAATGTGCTACCTCACATTTATTTGTTGAACTTCATTTGCCAATTACTTGCCCATTCTGCAAGATTAATGTCCTCTTGTAATTTATTGCAGCCCTCCGCAGTATTGGCAATCCCTCTGCCCCCCTGCACCACCGATTTGGTTTCATCTGTAAATTTAGGAAGCATTAAAGGATTTAACATCTTGGAAAGTGGATAAATCCCCTGGCCTGGATGAAATGTATCCCAGGCTGCTAAGGGAAGCAAGAGAAAAATTAGCGGATAACCTGGCCACCACTTTCCGATCCTTTCTGGCTATAGGGGTTGTGCTAGAGGACTGAAGGACAGTTAACATTAAACCATTGTTTCAAAAGGGAGAAAGGAAGAGACTGAGTAATTTCAGACCAGACAGCCTAACCTTGGTGGTTGGAAAATTATTGGAGAAACTTCTGAAGTACAGGATAAATCTTCATTTTGAAAGACACGGGCTAATTTAAGACATTCATAATGAATACGAACATACGAGTTAGGAACAGGAGTAAGCCACCTCCGCCATTCAATAAGATCATGGCTGATTTGATTGTAACCTCAACTCCATTTTCCCACCTACCCCCGATAACCTGTCACCCACTTATCAAGAATCTAGCTAGCTCTGCCTTAAAACTATTCAAAAACTCTGCTTCCACTGCCTTTTGAGGAAGAGAGTTCCAAAGTCTCACTACCCTCTGAGAGAAAAAATTTCTCCTCATCCCTGTCTTAAATGATCGACCCCTTATTTTTAAACATTGACCCCTAGTTCTAGATTCTCCCACAAGAGGAAACATCCTCTCCACACCAACCCTGCCAAGTTCCCTCAGGACCTTAAAGGCTTCAAGCAAGTTCCCTCTCACTCTTCTAAATTCCAGTGGCTACGAGCCATAACACAACCCGCCCATTCCTGGTATTAGTCTAGTAAAGCTTCCCTGAACTGCTTCTAACGCATTTACATCTTTCCTTAAATAAGGAGAACAATACTGTACACAATAGTCCAGATAGGGCCTCACCAGTGCCCTCAACAACTGAAGCATAAATGCCCTACTTTTGTAATCAATTCCCCTCAATAAATGATAACATTCTATTAGCTTCCCTAATTAGACCATAAGACATAGGAGCAGAAATTAGGCCATTCGGCCCATTGAGTCTGCTCCGCCATTCAATCATGGCTGATAAGTTTCCCAACCCCATTCTCCCCGTAACCTTTGATCCCCTTACCAATCAAGAACCTATCTATCTCAGTCTTAAATACACTCAATGACCTGGCCTCCACAGCCTTCTGTGGCAATATATTCCATAGATTCACCACTCTCTGGCTAAAGAAGTTTCTCCTCATCTCTGTTCTAAAAGGTCTTCCCTTTACTCTGAGGCTGTGCCCTCGGGTCCTAGTCTCTCCTACTAATGGAAACATCTTCCCCACGTCCACTCTATCCAGGCCTTTCAGTATTCTGTAAGTTTCAATCAGATCCCCCCTCATCCTTCTAAACTCCATCGAGTATAGACCCAGAGTCCTCAAATGTTCCTCATATGTTAAGCCTTTCATTCCTGGGATCATTCTCGTGAACCTCCTCTGGACCCTCTCCAGGGCCAGTACATCCTTCCTGAGATACAGGGCCCAATATTGCTCACAATATTCTAAATTTGGTCTGACCAGAGCCTTATAAAGCCTCAGCAGCACATCCCTGCTTTTATATTCTAGTCCTCTCGAAATAAATGCCAACATTGCATTTGCCTCCCTAACTACCAACTCAACCTGCAAGTTAACCTTAAGAAAATCCTGGACTAAGACTCCCAAGTCCAGACTTCTGAATTCTCTCCCCATTTAGAAAATAGTCTATGCCTCTATTCTTCCAACAAAGTGCATGACCTCACTCTTCCCCACGTTGTGTTCCATCTGCCACTACTTTGCCCATTCTCCTAACCTGTCCAAATCCTTCTGCAGCCTACCTGTCCCTCCACCTATCTTTGTATCATCTGCAAACTTAGCCAGGATGCCCTCAGTTCCTTCATCTAGATCATTAATGTATATAGTGAAAAGTTGTGGTCCCAACACTGACCCCTGTGGAATTCCACTAGTCACCGGCCGCCATCCTGAGAAGGACCCGCTTATCCCCACTCTCTGCCTCCTGCCAGACAGCCAATCTTCTATCCATGCTAGTACCTTGCCTCTAACACCATGGGCTCTTATCTTACTGAGCAGCCTCCTGTGCTTGTCAAAGGCCTTCTGGAAGTCCAAGTAGATAACATCCATTGGTTCTCCTTTGTCTAACCTACTCGTTACCTCCTCAAAGAATTCTAACAGATTTGTCAGGCATGACCTCCCCTTGATGAAACCATGCTGACTTTGCCCGATTTTACCATGCACTTCCAAGTATTCTGAAATTTCATCCTTAATAACGGACTCTAAAATCTTACCAACGACCGAGGTCAGGCTAATCGGCCTGTAATTTCCCGTCTTTTGCCTCACTCCTTTCTTAAACAGGGGGGATACATTAGTGATTTTCCAGTCCTCTGGGACCCTCCCTGACTCCAGTGATTCCTGAAAGATCGCCACTAATGCCTCCACTGTCTCTTCAGCTATCTCCTTCAGAACTCTGGGCTGTAATCCATCTGGTCCAGGTGATTTATCCACCTTCAGACCTTTCAGTTTTCCTAGCACCTTCTCCTTGGTAATGGCCACCATATTCACCTCTGCCCCCCGACTCTCTTGAACTTTGTGGATGTCACTCGTGTCTTCCACTGTGAAGACTGACGCAAAGTACCTATTCAGTTCCTCCGCCATTTCTTTGTTCCCCACTACTACTTCTCCAGCGTCATTTTCCAGTGGCCCAATGTCCACTTTTGCCTCTCTCTTACCCTTTATATATCTAAAAAAATTCTTGCAATCTTCTTTTATATTACTGGCTAGTTTACCCTCATATTTAATCTTCTCCCTCCTTATTTCTTTTTTAGTTGTCCTCTGTTGGTCTTTGTAGGCTTCCCAATCCCCTGGTTTCCCACTGCTCTTCGCCGCATTGTATGCTTTCTCTTTAGCTTTTATGCTGTCCCTGACTTCCCTTGTCAGCCATGGTTGCCTCGTCCTCCCTTTGGTATGCTTCTTCTTCCTAGGGATGAATTTTTGCTGTCTCCCCCAAATTGCTCCCAGAAACTCCTGCCATTGCTGTTCCACTGTCTTTCCTGCTAGGCTTATCTCCCAGTCAATTCTGGCCAGCTCCTCCCTCATGCCTCTGTAGTTGCCTTTATTCAACTGTAATACCGTTACATCTGATTCCAGCTTTTTCCTCTCAAATTACAGGGTAAATTCTATCATATTATGGTCACTTCCTCCTAAGGGTTCCTTCACCTTAAGCTCCCTTATCAAATCTGCCTCATTACACATCACTAAATCTAGAATTGCCTGTTCCCTAGTGGGCTCCACCACAAGCTGCTCCAAAAAGCCATCTCGTAAACATTCTACAAATTCCTTTTCTTGGGATCCACTACCAACCTGATTTTTCCAGTCTACCTGCATATTGAAATCCCCCATGATTACTGTAACCTTGACTTTCTTACACACCTTTTCTATCTGCTGGTATATCTTGTGCCCCACATCCTGACTACTGTTCGGAGGCCTGTACATAACTCCCATTATGGTTTTTTTACCTTTGCGGTTCCTCAACTCTACCCACACAGATTCTACATCATCTGACCCTACATCATTTCTTGCTATCGATTTAATTTCATTTCTTACTAACAAAGCAACCCCACCCCCTCTGCCAACCTGCCTATATTTTCGCTAGGATGTATATCCTTGGATATTTAGCTCCCAGTCCTGATCCCCTTGCAGCCATGTTTCCGTGATGCCCACCACACCATACCTGCCAATTTCAATCTACGCCACAAGCTCGTTTACCTTATTTCGTATACCGCGTGC
The DNA here is from genome assembly GCF_964194155.1 of Cetorhinus maximus. NCBI lineage: Eukaryota > Metazoa > Chordata > Chondrichthyes > Lamniformes > Cetorhinidae > Cetorhinus > Cetorhinus maximus. Next base: position 46,379,522 of record NC_135893.1, read on the forward strand.
ATTCAGATACAACACCTTCAGTCCTGTATTTCCCGTCTCCTTTCTCATTGTCGTCCCTTTATCTGATGTGCTTGAAGTTAGATTCCTAGTCCTTTCCAAACACTCTGTCCTGTTTTGTGTTCTGGAGACTTTAATAGCCTCTCCTGGGCTCTCCTTTCTTTTCAGTTTTTTCATAATTTTCCATGAAGTTGAATTCATCCTGCCACCCGCTAACCTGCTGCTTTGTTTCCCATTAGTCATACTTCTTGGAATTTTACCCTTCCCTCCCCACCACACTTTCTAGTTTAAAGTCCTGTTGACCACCCTATTTACCCTTTTCACTAGAACATTGGTCCCAGGTCAGTTCAGGTGGAGACCATCCCAACGGTACAGATCCCTCCTGTTCCAATACTGATGCCAGTGCCCCACGAAATGGAACCCCTCTTTCCTGCACTACTCCTTCAGCCACGTGTTTACTTCCCTTATTCTCGCGTCCCTATGCCAATTTGCACGTGGCTCTGGTAGTAATCCGGAGATTATAACCCTTTCTTTAATTTAGTTCCTAGTTCCTGATAATCCCCAAACAGGTCCTCTTTCCTAGTCTTACCTATGTTATTTGTCCCGATGTGCACCACAACAACTGGATCCTCCCCCTCCCTCTCCAATGTCCTTTCAAGCCGGTCAGAGATGTCCCTCACCCTGGCACCGGGCGGGCAACATACCATACGGGACTCTCGATCCTGCTTACAAAGGAAGCTATCAATTCCCCTAATTATAGAATCCCCTACAACTACCACTTGTCTTTTTGCTCCCCCCTCTTGAATGGCCTCCTGTTCCATGGTGCCGTGGTCAGCTGGCTCATCCTCCCTACAGCCCTCTTCTTCATCCACACAGGGAGCAAGTACCTCGTATCTGTTGGACAAGGTCAAGAGCTGAGGCTCCTCTGTTCCTGAACACAGGATCCCTCTATCTGCCTCACTTGCAGTCACACCCTGCTGACCCTGACCACTGACCGGACTTGAGGTACTTAATCTGCCGGGTGTGACCGCCAATTACTTGCTGTACCTGCATACGAGCCTTTTGTGCTTCATGCATGAGGACGCCCAGATCACTGAATCTCAGAGCTCTGCAATCTCTCACCATTTAGATAATCATTTTTATTCTTCTTGACAAAATAAGCAATTTCATATTTGCCCACATTATATTCTATTGCGAGATCTTTGCCCGCCCAATCATTCAACCTATCTATGTCGCCTTGTAGCCTCCTTATTTTTCTTTATTCATTCACGGGATGTGGGCTTCGCTGGTTGGGCCAGCATTTATTGCCCATCCCTAGTTGCCCTTGAGAAGGTGGTGGTGAGCTGCTTTCTTTAACCGCTGCAGTACATGTGGTGTAGGCACACCCACAGTGCTGTTAGGAAGGGAGTGCCAGGATTTTGACCCAGTGACAGTGAAGGAACAGCAATATATTTCCAAGTCAGGATGGTGAGTGACTTGGAGGGGAACTTCCAGGTGGTGGTGTTCCCATCTATCTGCTGCCCTTGTCCTTCTAGGTGGTAGTGGTCGTGGGTTTGGAAGGTGCTGTCTAAGGAGCCTTGGTGAATTCCTGCAGTGCACCCTGTAGATGGTACACACTGCTGCTACTGTGCGTCGATGGTGGAGGGAGTGAATGTTTGTGGATGTGGTGCCAATCAAGCGGATTGCTTTGTCCTGGACGGTATCCCGCTTCTTCAGTGTTGTAGGAGCTGCACTCATCCAGGCAAGTGGGGAGTATTTCATCACATTCCTGACATGTGCCTTGTAGATAGGAGTCAGGAGGCAAGGTACTCGTCGCACGATTCCTAGCCTCTAACCTGCTCTTGTAGCCACAGTATTTATATGGCTAGTCCAGTTCAGCTTCTGGTCAATGGTAACCCCCAGGATGTTGATAGTGGGGGATCCAGTGATGGTAATGCCATTGATCATCAAGGGGCAATGGTTGGATGCTCTTTTGTTGGAGATGGTTATTGCCTGACACTTGTGTGGCACGAATGTTACTTGCCACTTATCAGCCCATGCCTAGATATTGTCCAGACTTTGCTGCATTTGGACATGGACTGCGTCAGCACCTGAGGAGTCGCGAATGGTGCTGAACATTGTGCAATCATCAGCAAACACCCTCACTTCTGGCTTTATGATGGAAGGAAGGTCATTGATGAAGCAGTTGAAGATGGTTGGGCTTAGGATACTACCCTGAGGAACTCCTGCAGTGATGTCCTGGAGCAGAAATGACTGACCTCCAACAACCACAACCATCTTCCTTTGTGCTAGGTATGACTCCAACCATTGACCCCAGTTTTGCTAGGGCTCCTTGATGCCACCTTGATGCTCCTTGATGGTCAAATGCTGCCTTGATGTCAAGGGCAGTCACTCTCACCTCACCTCGGAAGTTCAGCTCTTTTGTCCATGTTTGAACCAAAGCTGCAATGAGGTCAGGAGCTGAGTAGCCCTGGCAGAACCCAAACTGAGCATCAGTGAGCAGGTTTTGCTAAGCAAGTGCTGCTTGATAGCACTGTTGATGACCCTTTCTATTACTTTACTGATGATGGAGAGTAGACTGATGGGGTGGTAATTGGCTGGGTTGGATTTGTCCTGCTTTTTGTGTGCAGGACATACCTGGGCAATTTTCCACATAGCCGGGTAGATGCCAGTGTTGTAGCTGTACTGGAACAGCTAGGGGTGCGGCAAGTTCTAGAGCACAAGTCTTCAGTACTATTGCCAGAATGTTGTCAGGGCCCATAGCCTTTCCGGTATCCAGTATCTTCAGCCGTTTCTTGATATCACGTGGAGTGAATCAAATTAGCTGAAGACTGGCATCTGTGATGCTGGGGACCTCCGGAGGAGGCTGAGATGGATCACCCGCTCGGCACTTCTGGCTGAAGATTGTTGCGAATGCTTCAGTCTTATCTTTTGCACTACTGTGTTGGGCTCCTCCATCATTGAGGATGGGGATATTTGTGGATCCACCTCGTCCAGTGAGTTGTTTAATTGTCCTCCACCATTCACGACTGGATGTGGCAGGACTGCAGAGCTTAGACTTGATCTGTTGGTTGTGGGATCACTTAGCTCTGTCTATCACTTGCTGCTTGATGCTGCTTGGCACACAAGTAGTCCTGTTTTATAGCTTCACCAAGTTGACACCTCATTTTTAGGCATGCCTGATGCTGGCTCCTGGCACGCCCTCCTGCACTCTTCATTGAACCAGGGTTGATCCCCTGGCTTGATGGTAATGGTAGATTGGGGGATATGCTGGGCCATGAGGTTACAGATTGTGTTAGAGTACAATTCTGCTGCTGCTGATGGCCCACAGTGCCTCATGGATGCCCAGTCTTGAGTTGCTAGATCTGTTCGAAATCTATCCCATTTAGCATGGTGGTAGTGCCACACAACATGATGGAGGGTACCCTCAACGCGAAGGCAGGACTTCGTCTCCACAATGACTGTGCGGTGCTCGCTCCTACCGATACTGTCATGGACAGATGCATCTGCGACAGGCAGGTTGGTGAGGATGAGGTCAAGTATGTTTTTCCCTCTTGTTGGTTCCCTCACCACCTGCCGCAGACTCAGCCTAGCAGCTGTCATTTAGGACTCAGCCAGCTCGGTCAGTAGTGGTGCTACCGAGCCATCTCATCCAGAGTACATTCTGTGCCCTTGCCACCCTTATTGCTTCCTCCAAGTGATGTCAGCATGGAGGAGCATTCATCAGCTGAGGGAGGGTGGTACGTGGTAATCAGCAGAAGGTTTCCTTGCCCATGTTTGACCTCATGCCACGAGACTTCATGGGGTCCGGAGTCGATGTTGCGGACTCCCAGGGCAACTCCCTCCTGACTGTATGCCGACACTGTGCTGCCAACTCTGCTGGGTCTGTCGTGCTGGTGAGACAGGACATACCCAGGGATGGTGATGGTGGAGTCTGGGACATTATCTGTGAGGATAATCATATCAGGCTGTTGCTTGACTAGTCTGTGAGACAGCTCTCCCAATTTTGGCACTAGCCCCCAGATGTTAAGTAATAGTAAGGAGGAGTTAGTAGGGTTGGCAAGACTGCAATTGCTATTGTTGTTTCCGGTGCCTAGGCCAATGCCGGGTGATCTGTCATTCATTCCTTTTTTGTGTCTTTGTAGCAACTGAGCCATTTCAGAGGGCATTTGAGAGTCAACCACATTGCTGTGGGTCTGGAGCCACATGTACAACAGATTTCCTTCCCTAAAGGGGATTAGAACCAGATGGGTTTTTGCAACAATCGACAATGGTTTCATGGTCATCATTGGACTTTTAATTACAGATTTTTAATGAATTCAAATTCCACCACCTGCCGTGGCGCGATTCGAACTCAGGTCCCCAGAGCATTACCCTGGATCTCTGGATTTCTATACCACTACGCCATCGCCTCCCCTTATGTGCTCTTCACAATTTACTTTCCTTCCTATCTTTGTGTCATCAGCAAATTTAACAACCATTCCTTCAGTCCCTTCATCCAAGTTATTTGTATAAAGTGTAAAAAGTTGAGGCCCTAGCACTGATCCCTGTGGCACACCACTCATTACACCCTGCCAACCAGAAAAAGACCCAAGATAAAAGCAAAGTACTGCAGATGCTGGAAATCTGAAACAAAAACAAAAATAGCTGGAAAAACTCAGAAGGTCTGATAGCATCTGTGGAGAGGAAGACAGAGTTAACGTTTTGAGTCCGTATGACTCTTCATCATGCCTGGGAATTTGTCAGCCCACAGCCCCAACAAGTTGCTCAATACCACTTCCTGGGTGATTGTAATTTTCCCGAGTTCCTCCCTCCCTTCCATTTCCTAAGTTACAGCTATTGTGTCCTCTATAGTGAAAACCAAAGCAAAATACCTGTTTTATTTCATCCTCCATCTCCTTACTTCCTATTATCAATTTCCCAGACGCACTTTCTACGGGACCAATGCTCACTTTAACTCTTTTCCTATTTGAATATCCACAGAATCTTTTACTATCCGTCTTTATGTTACTAGCTAGCTTTCTCTTGTACTCTAATTTTTCCCTCCTTATTAATCTTTTTGTCATTCTTTGTTGCCCTTTATATTCTTTCCAATCTTCTGACCTGCCACCCATCTTTGCATAATTATACCCTTTTTCTTTAAGTTTAATACTGTCTTTAACTTTTTTAGTTAACCACGGGTGGTGGGCCCTCCGTTTGGAATTTTTCTTCCCCAATGGAATGCGTATAATCTCTGTATTCTGAAATATCCCTTTCAATGTTTGCCACTGAACCCCTGTTGACCGATCCCTTGACCTCATTTGCCAGTTCACTTCAGCTAACCCTGCTTTCATGCCCTCATAATTACCCTTACTTAAGTTGAGAAATACTAGTCTTGGACGCGCTCATTTCTCCCTCAAAATGAATGTAAACTTCGATCATATTATGATTGCTGCTACCTAGGGGTGCCATCACTGAGGTTATCAATTAATCCTATCTCATTGTTCACTGCCAGGTCCAATAGAGTCTGCTCTCTGGTTGGCTCCAGAACATGCTGTTCTAAGAAATTATCCCAAAAACATTCAATGAACTGCTCATCTACACTACCTTTGCCCATCTGATTTTTCCAGAATTTGTTAAGCGAAGGCCTTGTCTGACTTGTATAATTGAATTTTTTTTGAAGAGCTAATGAGGAAGTTTGATGAGGGGACTGCATTTTATGTAGCCCATCTGGATTTTAGCAAGGCTTTTGTTAAAGCCTAACATGGCAGACTGGTCACAAAAGTAAAAGCCCATTTGATCCAAGGCAAAGTGACAAAGATTCAAAATAGGCAAAGAAGCAGGGAGCAAAGGGTAATGGTCTTTGGGTGTTTTTGTGACTGAAAGACTGTTACCAATGGGGTTCTGCAGGACTCAGTATTGGGTCCCTTGCATTTTGTGATACGTATCAATGATTTGGACTTGAATGTAGAGGTGTGATTAAAAAGTTTACAGAAGATACAAAAATTGGATGTACGGTTAATATTGAAAAAGAAAGTTGTAGACTGCTGGAAGATAGCAAAGGACTAGTCAGCTGGGTGGAACAATGCTAAATGGAGTTCAAGCCAGAGAAGTTTGAGGAGAGGGAGCACTCGGAGAGGGCTAACAAGGCAAAGAAACACACAATAAATGGTCAGATACTGAGAAGTATCAGAGAGACTTTGGAGCACATGTCCACAGATCCCTGAAGGTGGCTGGACAGGTAAATAAAGTGGTCAAGAAGGCATAGGTGATCTCTGCCTTTATTAGCCAAGGCATAAAATATAAGAGCTGGTTATGTTGGAACTGTATAAAACACCAGTTAGGCCCCAGCTGGAGTACTGCTAGCAGTTCTGGTCGCTGCATTGTAGGAAAGATGTGATTGCACTACAGAGGAGATTTATGAAGATGTTGCCATGACTGGAGAATTTTAGCGATAAGGAAAGATTGGATAGGTTGGTAAAAACAAAAAGCTAAAAGCTACTGCGGATGCTGGAAATCCAAAACAAAAACAGAATTACCTGGAAAAACTCAGCAGGTCTGGCAGCATCGACGGAGAAGAAATCAGTTAACGTTTTGAGCCTTCATGGCCCTTCGGCAGAACTGAAGCATAGTTAGGAGAAGGGAGAAATATAAACTGGTTTAAGGTGGGGTGGGGGGGGGCGGCGGCGGTGGGGGGTGGTGCGGGAAGAGAGACGTTGAGGGTGTGGTGATTGTGGAGATAAGCAGTGATAGGAACAGATAATCAAAAGATGTCACAGACAAAAGGGTCAAAGAGGTGTTGAAGGTGGTGATATTTGTCTAAGAAAAGTGCCTATTAAGAATGGAAGACAGGATACTCAAAGTACAGCTCTAGTGGGGGTGGGGTGGACAGACTAACAAGGTTTTAGTTTTAGATTTAAAAATAATGGAAATAGGTGGGGAAAGAAGAATCTATATAAATTATTGAAAAAAAAAGAAAGGGGGGTGGGGGGAGAAACGGGGTGGGGATGGGGGGAGGGGGAGTTTAAGATCTAAAGTTGTTGAATTCAATATTCAGCCCGGAAGGCTGTAAAGTGCCTAGTCGGAAGATGAGGTGCTGTTCCTCCAGTTTGCGTTGGGCTTCACTGGAACAAAGCAGCAAGCCAAGGACAGACATGTGGGCAAGAGAACAGGGTGGAGTGTTAAAATGGCAAGCGACAGGGAGGTTTGGGTCTTTCTTGCGGACAGACCGCAGGTGTTCCGCAAAACGGTCGCCCAGTTTGCGTTTGGTCTCTCCAATGTAGAGGAGACCGCATTGGGAGCAACGAATGCAGTAGACTAAGTTAGGGGAAATGCAAGTGAAATGCTGCTTCACTTGAAAGGAGTGTTTGGGCCCTTGGATGGTGAGGAGAGAGGAAGTGAAGGAGCAGGTGTTGCATCTTCTGCGTGGGCATGGGGAGGTGCCATAAGTGGGGGTTGAGGAGTAGGGGGTGATGGAGGAGTGGACCAGGGTGTCCCGGAGGGAACGATCCCTACGGAATGCCGTCAGGGGGGGTGAAGGGAAGATGTGTTTGGTGGTGGCATCATGCTGGAGTTGGCGGAAATGGCGGAGGATGATCCTTTGAATGCGGAGGCTGGTGGGGTGATAAGTGAGGACAAGGGGGACCCTATCATGTTTCTGGGAAAGAGGAGAAGGCGTGAAGGAGGATGCGCGGGATATGGGCCGGACACGGTTGAGGGCCCTGTCAACGACCGTGAATGGAAAACCTCGGTTAAGGAAGAAGGAGGACATGTCAGAGGAGCTGTTTTTGAAGGTAGCATCATCAGAACAGATGCGACGGAGGCGAAGGAACTGAGAGAATGGGATGGAGTCTTTACAAGAAGCGGGGTGTGAGGAGCTGTAGTCGAGGTAGCTGTGGGAGTCGGTAGGCTTGTAATGGATATTGGTGGACAGTCTATCATCAGAAATTGAGACAGAGAGGTCAAGGAAGGGAAGAGAAGTGTCAGAGCTGGACCATGTGAAAATGATGGAGGGGTGGAGATTGGAAGCAAAATTAATAAATTTTTCCAGGTCCCGATGAGAGCATGAAGCAGCACCGAAGTAATCATCGATGTACCGGAGAAAGAGTTGTGGGAGGGGGCCGGAGTAGGACTGGAACAAGGAATGTTCCACATACCCCATAAAGAGACAGGCATAGGCATAGGTTGGTGTTGTGTTCTTTTGAATAGAGGAAGCTAAGAGGAGACCTCATTGAAATTATGAAATTGGGTGGTCTAAGTAGAGTAGATAGGAAGGACCTATTTCTCCCTGGTTGAGGGCTCCATAACTAGCGGGTATTGTTTTAAGAAAAGAGGTAGGAGGCTTAGGGGCAATTCAAGAGGAAATTTTTTTCATCCTGAGTGTGGTGCTGATCTGAAACTCTCAGCCTGAAACAGTGATTGAAACAGAAACCCTCATAACATTTACGAAGTACTTAGGTATGGGCTTGAAGTGCTGTAACCTACAAGGCTACAGACCAAGAGGCAGAAAGTGAGAGTAAGCTAGATGGCTTCTTGTCAGCCAGAGTGGACACAGATCATCCCTCTGTGCTGTAAATATCTATGATTTGTTTAATTGGGGAAAAAAGTGGGCATCAAGCAAGAATTGAGAGATTTTAAGTGGATCGTCTGTCAGAGGTTTTTAAGAGGCTTTTGAAAGCGGAAAAGTGATAAGGCAATCTGGTTTTTGAAGAGAATTCTAGATAGAAGGACAGATTGACTGCTAAAATAGCTTTGTATAGTGGAGTGAAGGGGTTGGCAATTGTCAGTACCCTAAATATGAGAAACTGAGAGCAAGCTGTGTCTGCATACTTAAAATAGATTGCTAGAATAAGCTGGATAAAGCTTTGGAGAAATTAAAATTGGCAAGGATTTTTAACTTAATTTCCAGGGGCACAAGAAGCCTGTCTAGCTTTGGGAAGAGGGAAGCGATGAGTATGCAGGACATGACACAAGGCACAATGGTGTGGGTTAGCTGAAATTTGTGAAGAGTAGCAACATGGGGTAGAGTAGCCATTTTCACACCCTGTTCTCACTTGCTTTCTTATTATTACAAGTTGAATTCATCCACTTGGAGGAGCTAGTTAGCGCCTTCCAGCTTGTAAACCTTTTTTTTAACATATCAAAATTCCATTGCAAACTCTCTTCTTTGTGAGTCTCTTGAATGGGCAGTGGAGGATTACCATTTAATTCATATTTTTAAAAGGTCACCATCTGCAATTTTGTGTACCTTATTACTTTTATTATCCTGTTAAACTGCTGTTTTCGTATTTTACGTTCTAAACCAAAAAGCTTTGTTTCTGCATTAAAACAAGGGTAGATAGATTTTTGAAATATTGGGGAGTTGAGGGCTATGAGGAGCTGGCACAAAGGAGGAGTTCAGGCATGGGGCAGATCAGCCATGATTTTATTGAATGGCTGGGCAGGCTTGAGGGGCCAAATGGCCTACTCCTGCTCCAATTTCTTATGTTCTTATGTTGAGCCCATATATTAAAATTATGTGTGCAAAATTAATTTCAGATTCTGCATCAAGATCAGCTTTGTATCCTGAAGAGATACAAGAATTAGATGTAACAAAACGAAGAACCCAAACTGCACCAGGCAAAGTTCATCGTAAGGGTTGGGTGCAGGTAAAGACAAATTGTGATTAAACCCACAATAGAAACAGTATGAAATCTTTGCCATCCACAGGGAATTTTAAGACCAGAACCTACCTGTCTCTTCTGCATTGCAGAAGTTTCAGTTTGTGGTAATGTGAAACTGACAATATAGTTATGGAGTTGAGTCCTGGCCTGACAATGGAAGAGAGCAGTGTGACAGCCCCACCCACTTGAGACGCTGCCCCGCACTGCTTTGGTTTGATGAATGATGCAAGTATCATGTCATGCTATAAATAGTAAAAGTACTTAAGGGGCATTTGGGTCCCTTGGGTACTTTAGACTTAAGCAGAACTTAATTACGTTTTTGAGGCAGAGTGTGCTGCCCCTGCACTCTCGATGCATTTCAAATTTATTGTCCCAGACCTCTTCTCAATGGACAGTACAGTTTATTGGCAAGAAATATAAATTAGTTATTGCCATTTGTGAAGGAATCTGGGTACGGAAGTTATCTTCTCTTAGGCAGTCCTTTGGGATCAACGATGACTTGCTTCCACTCTGGGTCAGTGGGTTCTGAGATGGCCGATAAGTCAAATGCAGATTCTGCCACATGTGGGTCAGGTGGTGCTTGAAGAGTCTGGCAAGTCATGCTGTTGGAGTTTGCGCTTTCTGGCGCCTTGACTTCACATCTGTGTACTCCTAAGGAAGTCTCTCGATGTGTTTGGTGCCTTCCCAAATAAACCTTCTCCATTTTGGTTGGTCACAAGCCAAGGTTGCCCATGAGTTGGCAGGAATGTTTAATCTCTTCAGGGATGCTTTGAGGACATCCTTATTAAACAGAAGTTAGAGTAAAACTGCAATATTAGCTTTTGTTAAGTTTGCAAGTCACTTAAGATCTGCTTAAAATTCCAATTTTTTGCAATATTGTTTCCTCTTCATGATTTACAGTTGCAATTTTTTTCAGAAATTATTATATTGCTTTCATTATCTGAAATCAGCTATTATAAGTTCTCAATTATGGATTTTCATCAAACTCGTTTGTGTTTGAGAAGCACATAAAGGTGCATGTTATCTAAGGAAAGTTTAATGGAGATGCTATGAGACAGTTCTGATTTTTTTTTGCAATGCAAAGGAGCATTAAACAAATCTCTCATTTTTAATTGCCCTTTTTTTTGAACCTGTACAATGCAGATAATACAAGGTCAACATATTTAAATAATTTATTGCACTCCAGGTACTTGCTACCTGAGGCACTGAGAATACCTTGAGAGCTGTAATGTTGGGTACTATCAATTACCTTTAAACTGCCAATTTTTTTTTGAGGGGCACAAATTACTTTGTTGACGGATTTGAATTTTGACCAAAAAAAGTATACATGAAGAGAGGTCGTATTCAGATATGCCACTCAGAAGGAAAAGAGGAAAGCCTTAACTCAATTTCTGACCCTCTGTTAAAGTGTCCATTCAAATAAACAGCTGTTGTCTAACCAGTTGCTTATGTACCTCATTCCCTTGTAAGGAACATATATTTTTATTTCTGTTGGACTGTTGTAAAGAATATATCTTTTTATTTTCTGTTGAACTGTGGGCTAAAATTACAAAGACTACAGGTTGAAAGACATGTCCACTGGAACAGGATGAGAGATACAATGTTGCAGTCCTGGAACAGTGTGCCATGAAAGACAGGATGGTGCCGGAAAGGAGCCCTGGACCAAGAGAGCTGCCTAGCAACAATGTTTTAATTGGCTACTGACCAGGTTTTGTGTGAGAAGTAGTGTAGCAGAATAGCTCTTAACAAGACCTAAAACCTCTTTCCTGTGTGTGTGTGTGTAAGATTCCAATAACCTTACAGGAATAGCTAGCTGGCTTTTTCTCCTCATGTCTCTATAACCTACTCTCTCTAAAAACCCTTGTCAAGAGGCAAAGGGGAAAATCACTGTCAGAGACATTGAAAGGCAAATTCTCAACCAGTGAACTAAATACTGAATGTGCTGGAAGACCACCTCATGTCACCAACAAGAACTGAAAGGAATTTGGAAGACATCGATCAAAATCAACCCATCGAACGCTGTATTCTGGAATTGGTGCTGTTGAAGCGTATTAACCCACCCTTAAAATCCATATTTTTGTGTGTCTTGTATGTGTGTGTATAGGGATATAAAAAGAGGTAGAGTTTAGGTTACAGAGTTAGAAATTAGCAGTTCATATCTCTTTCTTTAGCCACTGGTTAATGACAGTTTGTTCAATAAACAGTTATTTACTTATTAAGTTTACAAACCTGGTGCTTGTAATCTGTTTATCTAAATTAAATAGTTAGGTAGGTAAATTAAACAATGAGTCATGACAAAGTCTGGGGGCTCGTCTGGGAATTTTGGAACAAAAGACAACGACGATTTGGGTGTAGATTTAGTAAGTAATAAAAGCTAAAAGGAAACATCAGGTTTGTACTGTCAAAAATAAGATGGCCCTGGAAACTGCTAAAGCTTTCTTGCAAGTGGAAGAGATGTCCTTGACGATTTTACCAAGGATCCCAAAAGCCAAGGTTAATCGAATTAGCAAGTAAATGAAGAGTAGGATTGCCTGCCAATGCTAGGAAGGCAGAGATAGTTGAAGAGATGGCACAGCATTTGAAATTGGAAGGAATACCCGAGAGACTGAGTTCTCCAAGGGCTGGTTCATTGGAATGGGCTCAAATTCAGTTGCAGAAGAAGAAAGGGCAGAGAAAGAAAAGGAAAGAGAGAGCATTTCAAAGGGAACAGGCAGAATGGGCATTCCAAAAGAAACAGATAGAAAAGGAAAGAGGACATTTCAAAGGGAGTTAGAAATGGCGAAGTTAGAAAAGGAGGAAGGGAAAAAGAGAGAATTCCAGCTTAGAAAGCTGGCAGTTAAAAAAGAGACACCAGTAGGTGAGGAAGGACTGATTTCCAGATCAGAACCCAGTGAGGAGATGTTTAAATTTGTGCAAGCTCTTCTAAAATTTGAGGAAAAGGATGTTGAAGCATTCTTTATTTCATTTGAGAAGATAGCTAAACAGATGACTGGCCAAAGGAAAACTGGACATTGTCCATGCAGAGCAAATTGGCAGGTAGAGCACAGGAAATGTATGCTTTGCTGTCAGAGGAGGTTTCTAGGGATTATGGTGTGGTAAAAAAGGCCATTGTGAGTGCATATGAGTTGGTACCTGAAGCGTACAGACAAAAGTTTTGAAATTTAAGGAAACAGCCTGGGCAAACTTACATTGAATTTGAAAGGATTAAGCAAAGTAGTTTGACAGGTGGATACGAGCATTAGGAGTTGAAACTACCTATGAAGTTCTCAGAGAGACCATTCTCTAGGAAGAATTTAAAAACTGCCTACCTTCTGTAATAAGAGCCCATGTTGAAGACCAAAGGGCTGCAACTACTAGACAGGCAGCAGTAATGGCTGACGATTACGAGCTGATCCATAAAACTAAACCATTTTTCCATCACCCCCATACATTTGAAAAGGATAGAAAGTGGGAGAGTGAAAGGAAGGCAAGTAGCCAGGATAAAGGATGGACAGCTGGGAATATCTTGAGATCTCCTCCCCAGATCAGGAAGGAAGGTACTGAGGGTAGAGGTGAAACTCGAAGGCCTAAGTGTTTCCATTGTAATAAAGTGGGACATATTCGTTCAGAATGCTGGAAGTTGCGAGGGAAGCACATGGGGCTTATTGGAGTTCGTAAGAGTGAATCCGAAAAGGGAACTCAAAAAGAAAATGCCACGGATCAAATTGTAGCTCTAACTACAAATAAGGGTCTGGAGGTAAAAACTGCTGTGAATGTAGGTGAATTGAATAAGGTAGATGAAAGATATAAAGGGTTTTGTCTAAAGGAAAGTTAACCCCTTTTTCATCAAATGATGCAGCTAAACCCATAACTATATTAAGGGACACTGGAGCTACTTGAACTCTTTTGCTGGAAAAGGACCTAGTTTTCCCTCCAGAGAGTTCAATGAAACTAAAGTATTGGTAAACAGGATAAGTGGAGAGTATATCCCGGTTCCATTATACAAAGTGCAATTGGAGTGTGATTTGTTGTCTGAATCGGTGGTTGTAGGAGTGGTTAAGAAATTACCTGTGGATAGAGTTGATTTACTCCTGGGGAATGATTTGGCAGGAGTGAAGGTCATAGCTTCACCAATATAATTACGGAAAGTCTGAGAGAGGCTAAAGAGATGGAGCAGTTACAAGAACAAGTGGTATTCCTGGTATTTTTCCATCGTGTGTGGTGACCAGAGTAATGGCTAAACAAAGTCCATTACCAGAGGTCCAAGTAATACCATGAGCAGATGTTAGAGTAGCTGAAACTTTCTTTAAGGATGAGGATAATTCAAAGGAAGTGTTTGGCAGGTCTTCATTAATTGAGGCTCAGAAAGCAGATCCAGAGTTAAACAAGTTAGCACAGTCAGCTCACACTGAAGCTGAGGTGGAAGGAGTTCTGGAGTGCTATTAAATTAAAAACATTAAAGAGTTCTGATGAGGAAGTAGAGACACCCTCACCGACCCTCGGGTGAGGAATGGATGGTTGTTCATCGGGTAGTGGTACTGCCCAAACATGGTAAGGAGTCATTGCAAATAGCACATGAAATTCCTACGGCAGGACATGTAGGAATGTGGAAAACCCGAGCATCGATAAATAGGCATTTTACCTGGCCAAGACTTCATGAGGACGTAGTGCAATTTTGTAAAATGTGTCATACGTGTCAGGTAGTAGGTGAACCTCAACATGTAATCAAACCAGCACCTTTAATACCCATACCAGTATTTGAAGAACCATTTAGTCGGCTATTAGTAGATTGTGTAGTACCATTACCCAAAATGAAAGCAGGACATCAGTATATCCTTACAATCATGGATATGACAACCCAATTTCCATAAGCTATTCCTTTAAGGACAATTACAGCTAAGGTGGTGGTGGAAAAGTTAACTAAGTTTTTCACTCATTATGGCCTACCAATTGAAATACAATCTGACCAAGGTTCTAACTTGGTGCCTAAAATTTTCCAGGACATATCAGCAGTTTGGGTATCAAACAACTAAAGTCTACTGCCCATCACCCACAGACACAGGGAGCTTTAGAGATACCATCAGACTCTCAAAACCATGATTAAGACTTATTGCCATGAATACCCAAAGGATTGGGACAAAGGATTAGATTCCTTAATATTTGCTGCCAGAGATTCTCCGAATGAATCTACTGGATTTAGTCCCTTTGAATTGATCTATGGTCATGAAATAAGAGGCCCATTAAAAGTGATTAAGGAAAAGTTTCTAAAGTAGAAAGACAAATCCTCCATGTTGGATTACGTGTCCATTTTTCTAGAAAGACTCACAGGAGCATGTAAAGTAGCACGAGAGCACTTAAAAAATTTCCCAAGCCAAAATGAAAGAATGGGCAGACAAACATGCTACTAGAATGTTTCAAGCAGGAGATGAAGTATTGGTATTGTTACCTTTGCAGGGTGACCCCCTGAAAGCGAAATTCAGTGGCCCCTACAAGATAGGTAGGAGAGTTAGTAAAATGATTTATCTGATAGACACTCCTGAGTGTAGGAAGAAGAAATGGTTATGTCACATAAACATGTTGAAACAATATCATCACAGAGAAGATGATAAGACAGAGCAAGTGTGCCAAGTGCCCAAAGCGAACTTTCTACAATTTGACTAGCCAGTAGAGCAATACTGGGACAGTTAGATACTGTGTTCTCATATTTAGAGGAAGGACCAAGGAAAGATCTAGGAAGGTTACTTAGGAAGTATAAGGGAATTTGTAGGGATACACCTGGATGTACTACATTAGCTAAACATGATGTGGACGTAGGAGACTCGGTGCCAATAAAACAACATCATTATCGGTTGAGCCCAGAGAAACAAGCTCAGTTCGAAACAGAGTTCCAATATATGTTGGAGATTCAATTGATTGAGCCTAGCCAAGGTGGCTGGAGTTCACTGGTAGTATTGTTTCCTAAGCTGGATGGATCCACTAGATTTTGTATAGACTGCAGGAAAATGAATGTAATAACAAAGGCAGATTTGTACCCAATCCTCGGTTAGATGATTACATTGGTGGGGTTGGCAGTGCCTCATTTCTTTCTAAAATTGATCAGTTGAAGGGGTGCTGGCAGGTGCCATTAACATCAAGGGCTAAAGAAATATCTGCCTTTGTTACACCAAGTGGGTTGTATCAATGTCTAGTCATGCTGTTTGGGTTTAAAAATGCCCCAGCTACATTTCAGAGACTTATGAATCAAGTCATAGCTGAAGTACATAACTGTGTGGTTTATTTAGACAATGCCATAATATATAATAACACATGGGAAGAGCATGTAAAACAATTAGAGGATCTTTTTAAGCAATTGCAATTGGCTGGCTTAGTCATAAATCTGGCCAAAAGCGAATTTGCAAAAGCAAGGGTAACTTCCCTAGGTCACATCATATGGCAAGGGCAGGTGTTGCCAAGAACAGCAAAAGTGAATGGTCCAATAGAATTCCCCATTCCTAAAATTAATCAAGAAATCATGAGGTTTTTGGGAATGTGTGGGTTTTATAGGAAGTTTGTGCATAACTCCAGCTCAACAGCTGTACCTCTCACCAATTTGTTAAGAAAACAGGAAAAAGTGGTATGGTCAGCAGAATGCCAAGCAGTCTTTGAAAAGCTGAAGGCAATCTTAATAAATGAACCAGCGTTGGCTGCCCCTGACTTTACCAAACCTTTTAAAATGACAGTTGATGCTAGTGACTTAGGGGTAGGTGCAGTCCGATTACAAGATGATCAATTAGGGATCGAGAAGCCGGTGGGGTACTTTTCCAAGAAACTAAATCGATATCAGAGGAAGTACTCGATAGTAGAAAAAGAAACTCTAGCATTGTTGTCTCTTCAACACTTTGAAGTTTATGTACGACACGATAACAAAGAAACACCTAATCTACACTGACCTTAATCCGCTGGGGTTCATTGAAAAGCTTAAAACGCGAAATGCGAGACTGTTTAGATGGAATCTATTGTTACAAACATTCAACGTAAAGATTGCTCACATTGCCGGTAAAGATAATGTGATCGCAGATACCTTGTCCTGGGTGCAAAATACTAAAATAAGTTAAAGGGGTAAGAAATGCTGATTATAAAAGATTGTATAAGGGGGAGGAAGGATGAATGGAAGTAAGTCTCGTGTTTTGTTGTCCATGTGTCACATACCTTGTGATGAAACGCATCCTGAAATGGTGTTTCATCTCTTTAAAGGGTAGAGGCATGTAGTGAACATATATTTTTATTTCTGTTGGACTGTTGTAAAGAACATGTCTTTTTATTTTCTGTTGGACCGTGGATTAAAATTAAAATGGCTGCAGGTTGAACGCCATCCACTGGAACGGGATGAGAGATATATACAATGTTGCAGTCCTGGAACAGTGTGTCATGAAAGACAGGATGGTGCTGGAAAGGAGCCCTGGACCAAGGGAGCTGCCTAGCAACAATGTTTTAATTGGCTGCTGACCAGGTGACCAGGTTTTGTGTGTGAGAGAGTGCAACAGAATAGCTCCTAGCCTGAAAGGAACAAGACCTAAAACCTCTCTCCTGTGTGTGTGTAAGATTCCAGTAATCCTACAATAATAGCTAGCTGGCTTTTTTTCCTCATGTCGCTATAACCTACACTCTCTGAAAACCCCTATCAAGAGGCAAAGGGGAAAATCACTTTTCGGGACATTGAAAGTCGAGTTCTGAACCAGTGAACTAAATACTGAAAGTGCTGGAAGACCACCTCATGTCATCAACAAGAACTGAAAAGAATTTGGAAGACATCGGTCAAAATCAACCCATTGAATCCTGTACTCTGGAATTGATGCTATTGAACTGTTTTATCCCACCCTTAAAATCCATATTTTTGTGTGTCTTATGTGTCTTGTATGTGTGTGTACAGGGTAGGGTTTAGATTAAAGTGTTTTTAAGAAGGGGTAGGGTTTAGATTATAGTGTTAGAAATTAGCAGTTCATATTTCTTTCTTTAGCCACTGGTTATTGACAGTTTCTTCAATAAACAGTTATTTACTTATTAAGTTTACCAACCTGGTATTCTGTTAACCTAAGTTAAACAATTAGGTAGAATTGGGGCAATCTGGTGGTTTGATCAAACTTTTTCACATTTGTCATGGCTCGGGGAGCAGTGGGGCTTGATATTACAGTGCACTATCCCCAGTCAGTCGTGACACTCTTAATGAAGCATGGGCCTAAATTTCTTGGAAGTTATCGCTCTGTTGAGCTTCATGCAGAGCAAATTGGACATGAATAAGCTTTTGATGAGACCCTGGTGCCCAAAGTCTCATAATGCATTGCATTGTGGGCCCAAAAATGCCTTACTTGGTTTGTGTTTCAAATATAAAGATATTGTCAGTAAATGTTTAAACACTGCCTTTTTCTGCCCTTTGTCTCAAGTTTTTATTCAAGATTCAGAAATGTTTAATTTTAACACAACACCAGTGTTGATGTCTCTTGTCATATCGATGTAGTTGTATTTTTTCCCCAAAACCCAGAGTATAGATATCTATAAGTTCAGAACTGATGAATCCTGACAGACATGGATTGCAGGTTGGAGTACTCAGTGCCACTGAGATTCGAGCCTGCAACCAAAAGTGTAAAGTGAGTGCTGTACCGTTTTAAGTCAGGTTCCATATAAGGCGTTTTAAATTCTTATAAAAATAACACTTGAATTTTGTTACAGAGTTCAGTCCATATTAAAACAGAGAAAGGAGCACAGTTGCACCTTGGTGCACCTGTAGATTACTCTGATGATTTTGAAGCTTACGAAAGTGTGAATATGGAGACAGAGGATGTACCACGTAATTGCTCTCAGGTAACTTTAAAAGAAAGCGCACGATAATGTATTGTCAACTTCACCCGGCAAGTGAATTTTTTGACTCTTCTACTAGACAGCCTTGCAGAGTGATCACAATCCAATAGGTTCTAAACCTCTTTAGACATGACATAGAATCTGCAGCTCAGAAACAGGCTATTCAGCTCAACTAGTCTACAGTGGTGTTTATACACCCCATGGGCTTTCTCCCACTTTAATTACCTCTTCCCATCCTACCTCTTTATCACTCTTGTTCCCTCCTCCCTCATGTAAATAAGAAGCCTTCTTTTCAATACATCAGCCTTATCTGATTAAACCATTCCATGTGGCAGAGAGTTCCACATTCTTGTCGCACTCTCTCCATAAAGAAATTAAAGTTAGCCCCTTATTCTGGATACCATAAATGGAAATAATTTCTCCATATCTACCCTGTCAAACCCAATTCCTATATTTATGTAGTATCTATTTCCTCAAGTGCTTTCAGTTGCCTTCTATTTCCGGTTTTCAGAAAGTTTTAACAGTTCAGCATTTCCTTTTATATTCGTTATTAGCCCTGCTCGTCTACAAGGACACCTTTGTTGAAATTTAAACAGTCAAGCAGGGCCTCCTTTAAGAAGTTTGTGCATGTACTTCAACTTGTCCATACTTCTGATATTTTATATAAAGAAATAGAAACTGGTTTTGTAATGCATACCTTAATTGACACTTATCTGCTTTTTGCTTTTAACGGTTCATGTGGATAGCACAACCGTCCATTTCTGTTTTTAAAATATTGAAGATTATTCTGAGTAGTAACCTTGTGTTCACAGTGTTACCTATTGGCACATTATGTAATCCTAAATTCACTCATTGCTTTTAATATATAATAGATGCACTGAGGTTCTAGATATTCTGGCCAATGTACTTGGAGGTCATGAGGATCTTGACTTCAGTATTCCTTTGGCTCTTGATATTTTGATGTAAGCAGATGTTTTGAATCCTGTGACGCCCAAATACCTTCAATTCATAATGTTCATAACTGTGATCTCAGAAGATCTGAATTATGATTTAGTTATTTAGTTTTCGAAATTCCATACCTCCATGGATTTTCCATGCTTCCTTTCTTTCTTGCGTTTCTACCTTGATTCAGCTACATATGTTCAGTCAGTTTTCTTCATCAGTTTGGGCTATTCTTTCCACAACCTGTTGCTAAAACTCTAATTGCTTTCCTGGTTACAAATTCTTCAGTGATGTTCCATATATGGCCTGTAGATGGAAAACCCTTTTTACAGGGAAAGAATCTTGTATTATTTGAGAGAGAATGTAAACTGACTGCTTGAGGTAGGGACATTTATAGCAACAACAGAAACTTGAATGTAAATAGTGCCTTTAAAATAGAAATATGTTCCAGGGTGCTTCATAGGGGTGTAAGAAATAAAAGCATAAAGCTGAAGGAGATTGGTGGGAACTGTGATCAAAATGTTGTTCAAAGAGGTGGGTTTTAAAGGAGGATGAATGTGGACAGACTGACTGGTTTAGGGAAGGAATGAGGATGGGGCAAAGGTAGGTCCAGAGCACTGAACTTCTGTGACTGACTGCATGGTTGTCAATAGTTTAATGAAAAATGCTACCTTTTGCTCCAGACTGTCATTTATACTTACTTTTCTTTTTCTCAATTTCTTGTAGATTCTTGCTGATGATTCTTCCAGGAACAGAGGCAACACTTGTTTCTTATCAAAGTCTTCCTTCATAAAACCTGGAAGGATATCAGATAAAAACTGTTGTGATGGCAGTGAAAAGATACTCCTGAACATGCAAGATGTTAAGGTGTGTGCTGGCAGTTCAAGTTAACCCCCAGTGTATAAATTGCATTTGTCAATACAAAAATATTAATGTTTCAATATAAAATTGGTGATAAATAATACAGGATTTTTTAAAACTTTAGATTCGATAAGAATGACGATTCATGTATATGTTCTCGGGTTGTGAGCCATGCTGGCAAGCCTATATTTATTACCCATCCCTTGTTGCCCTATTGTCAACTATATAGTGGAGTCACATGTAGGACAGACCCTGAAGGACAGAATGATCAAAATGGAACGGAGGGAAGACATGCATTTTTATACCAGTGGACATCTCAAATGCTTTCAGGCAATGAAATACTTTAAGTGCAGTCACTGTTGTAATGTAAGAAACATGGCAGCCATTGTGCACACAGCTAGTTCCCACAAATGGAAGGCTGTTAATGAGCATATAATCAATTGTTTGTGATTTGATTGAAGCATAAATATTGAACTGGGATAATTTCCCTGCTCTTCTTTGAAATAGTGCCGTGGGATCTTTTATGCCCACCTGAGAGAGTAGACGAAGCCTCCGTTTAACGTCTCATCCAAAGGATGACACATCTGGCAGTGCGGCACTCCCTCAGTACTGCACTGCAGTATCAGTCTTGATTTATGTGCTCGAGCCCTGGAGTGGGACTTGAACCTAGAAGCATGTAACTCAGAGACAAGAGTGCTATCAAGTGAGCCACAGCTAACACTGCAGCCATCTTAAGGTCAACATCTTAATAGTATACTGGTCTTAGTATTTGTTGGTCTGCTTCCTAATGTATCACCTATTCATTAGATGTTGAGAAGAAGCCTGCAGCAGACTGCTGAACTCCAGCTTAGTGACAAGAAGAGCACTGGCAGTGAAGACTCTGATTCTCTAGAGGATGAGAAAATTGGAGAGCAGATTGTCACTCAAGAACCAACAGAGGATCTGGAGGATCTACAGCTGAATAAGCAGTCTTTCCAGAGGGGTTCAGAGGCTGAACACTGCAGTCTACACCCTGGAGATCTGATTGTACTTGATTTTGGGCCTAGTACAAAAAGTAAGTTTTTTAAGATTAAAGAAATGCATTTCAACACTAACAGATCTTTGTCTAATGTTTAAAATTTTATTCCACAACTTTATCGGAAAGGAACTTTAATATTTGTTTTTTGGTTCAATTGTTTTTGCTGTTTTTTCCTTTCAAAGCAATGACGACATAGTAATATAGACACAAAAATAAAATTTCATATGTTTCTTTATTTTACAAGTGCAAGGATTTCTTTAAACAACATGGTTGCTTAAAGTATAACTGTTTTATGATACTTCAGAGAAAAGGATAGTGAGATTAGTTTTGGATTTCTCTAGCTTAACGCTAGAACTAGTAAAGAGCAGATACTGACACAAAGGACCAATTAGCTGTCACTTATGCTTTTAAGTCTCTATGATATTAGTAGCTGCTATACTGTTTCACACTTTTTACTGCATTGAGTTTACAGGAATAGTATTTATGCATGTTACACTGTGCACGTAAGTACTGAGTGCTAGGGGACTTTTACTAAGTGAAAATGGAGGTATGGATCAGAGTATTTAGCAAGATATGGAAAGTTCATGAAAAATCGACAGCTTTCTGTTCCACAAGACCTTGACTCTTCTGAATTGGTGGAAGAGAGGAAGAATCAGGCGTAGGTGTACAAAGAGATCATTGTCTACACTGGGGCCCAGTGCATGTAAAGTTCTCCAACTGGTAGGTATTCCAAAAGTGTTTATCCTGAAGATTTATGTGAGAGGCCAGAGAGTAGGAGAGATGAGAGAAATGGCTACGTTATGCCACAGTTAAGGCATGAAATCTGGTGGAATTACATAACATTAAGTATCACCCTTATATGTCAGAAACCATAGAGAAAACACAGAAGAGGGTTTGATGAAATGACTTTTGTACCCTACATGGCTCTATTTCTACTTTTCCTCTGCCATTAAGTTGCTGTGGTAACTGAAATGTAATTCTATTCTTTTTAAATACTAAAACCAGAATGGAATATTTGAAGAGATAACCAAAACCATGCAATAAAAAGATTACTACACTTCCAATCTATGTCCTTGGATTTTATTTGATACTGTGCTTGAGATGCCAATTCGAACTTTAGAATTAAAACAAATAGAACACTTCCTGTGGATGAAATATGCTATTTATTGTATAAGTAGCGAACATGTTGTATTTGCAAATATGATTTAATAATAGATCCCATATTGGATCTAACGTATAAATGGTATGTAATATGTAATGAGGGAGGGTTCAAACTAATTTATCAGGATGAGGGGATGAAACAGCAAAGAGGAGAAATAAATAGCATTAGAATAAAGAGTAGTCCAGAAAGAGGAGGGATGTGCAGGGGTGAAATACATAGCATACTAAGGCAGGGTTCGAGTGCATGTGGTAAATGAGTGACAAATAAAGTTGCTGAGCTGCACAAACAAGTTGCCACATGAGACTATAACATAATGCCAATAAGGGCTTAATTAAGGTCAGAAATGGGAATTAAATGTGCCTGGCTACATTGTGTTCAGGAGAAAAATGAAAAGTGAAAATAGTTGGGATGTAGATGGTTCAAAGTATTGATCAAAGATACTGATAAAGCCCTGGAACAGAATGATGAACTTAAGGGTTCAAAGTCAGAATCTAGAGGCAGAGAAAGAAATAATACACTGCTGGATATTTAATATAGTAGGAGAAGGAGATGGAAGAGCAAATTTACAAACAAATTTCAGGAAGTGTGGAGACTACGATTAATCTAAATTGTAGAGTGTAAAGCTAAGGAAGGAATTCTTGGTGGTTGGAAAGCTTTATTGGTTATTATGCTTCTAACCTAATGAAGAAAGAAGCACTGCTGGATCTAGTTCTGAGGAGTGATGTGGAGCAAGTGGAGCATGTTTCAGTAGGGGAACATTGGGAAACAGTGATCACAATATAGGTGAAGGAGCTAATTTCAGTGAGTTGGAAAAGGATCTGGCTCAGGTAGATTGGAGACAGAAATTGGCAGATACAACATTAAATGAAGAATGAGAGGGTTTCAAGAAGGATATATAGTTAGAACACTGATTAAACACGCTTCCATGAGGAGGGCGAAGGAAGGGCATCCAAAGCCAGAGCTCCTTGGATGAATTTTAAAAGTTGCCATTAAAATGAAACAGAAAAGGAAACTTATTATAAACGTCACTTCCATTATCCAGTCAGTAGAGAATGAAACAGAATCCAGAAGGTGCAGAGGAGAATTGACATGGGAAATAAGAGAAGCTAAGAAAGTGAGAAAAGATTAGCGAATAACAAAAAGGAGCATAAGTAATTTATATAAATAGTAAAAGAATAGTCAAAGGAAGGGTAAGGCGGATTAGATATGGGAAAGGAAGTCATGATGTGGAGACAGACAGCCTGGCTGAGGTACTAAATGAAGTATTTTGCATCGGACTTCACAAAAAAGGAAGATGCTGCCAATGCTGAGTAAAGGAGGAGGGGATTAGGGAAATTGGATGGGATAAAAATAAAGAGGATGAAAAGTAGAAAATTTTCCAAGTCTGTATGGAATATATTCTAGGTTGCAGAAGTTAGTGGAAATAAGTGGAGACTGTAAGTTCAATGTTTAATAGAGGGAAGCGTACAGTAGGTCAGTATTAGGACTGCCACTCTTTTTGATATATATTCATTACCTGGATTTGGGTATAGCAGGCAAAATTGCAAAGTTTGTAGATGACACAAAACTTCTAGTTGTAGTGAACAGTGAGGAGGATTTAACAGACTTAAGGAGGACAGAAATGGGGAGTACATGATGGATGATAGTGGAAGTATCAAGTGATACAGTTTTGAAGGAAGAATCATGAGAGGCAATATAAACTAAAACGCACAATTTTAAATGGGAAATGGGACAGAGACCCCCTAAGGGTTTTCATATACAAATCTTTGAAAGTGGTCAGACAAGTTGATGAGGCTGTTTTTTTTTGAAAGAGCATAGGACCTTGGGCTTTATAAAGAGAGACATCATGTACAAAAGCAAGGAAGTGATACTGAACCTTTATAAATCGCTGCTTCGGTCTCAGTTGTTTTATTGAGTCCAATTCTGGGCATTACACTATAGGAAGGATGTGAATGTTCCGAGCAGTTCGCAGAGACTATTTACTGGAATAATACCAGGGATGAGACTTCAGTTAAGTGGAGACATGGGAGAAACTGGGATTTTCTCTTTTGAGCAGAGAAGGTTACAGAAAGACTAGTAGTGGTATTCAAAATCATGAACAATTTCAAGAGATAGGGAGCAACTGTTTCCACTGGCAGAATGGTTGATGACCAGAGAATGCTGATTGCAAATAATTGACAAAAGCAAGGAGGAGATGAGAGATTTTTTTTTAAATCGCACAGTGAGCTATGATAATCTGAAATGCACTGCCTGAAAGAGGGATGGAAATAGATTCTGTAGTAATTTGTAATGGGGAATTGGATTTATATTTTTACTCAGAATTTATAGCACAATAACAGCCATTCAACCCAGCTGTTCTGTGGCAGTATTTAAACTTCTCACAAGCTCCCTCTGACTCCTTTGTTCACTGAAAGTGAGCAGAGGTAAAGTTTCAACCTGCGTTTGTTAGTCTGTTTGTTTATAAACAATGGCCAGGATTTTCCTGTCGGCGATTTGGGGGCGGGGCCCACTCACCAATGGAAAAATGACACGGGATGATGTCAGGAGGAACCCCCGACATCATCCCAGCCCCTTTAAATTTTCAGGAAGGCCGGCAGACAGCTGTCTGCCCGCCGACCTGTCAGTGGTCAATTGAAGCCATTGACAGGCTAATTAAGATTGTTAAAGACCCTGCCCATCCAACCTTAAGGCTAGAGGGCAGGCCAGGAGCCCCAACGCGCTTCTGATAATACATGAAACCTCATCCACTGGTGGGATGAGGTTTCATGTCCGTTTTTAAAAAGTTTCATAAAGTTAATGTGTTTCTTATTAACATGTCCCATCTCGTGTGACATTGTCACATGAGGGGGACATGTTAATAATTTGAATATTTTTCTATTTTTGGTGTTTTTTACCTGTCAGTAATCTCCCTGAGACAGGACTTTGTCTCAGGGAGCAGTGCGCTCTTTCGCGCGCATGCGTGATAGAGCGCACTTTGACAGCTGGGGAATCCCTCTCCCCCCCTACCCCCCCACCCCTGCACAGGGAGCGCAAAGCACTTCCTGTCGAGAAGGCTGCTGGGCGGGCCTTAATTGGCCCGCTCACTCAAAATGGCAGCGGGCACAGTTTCGGTGGCGGGGGTCGGCTGTCTGCCCGCTGCTGAGCCAGTGGGGCCCACACGCCCACCAAGGGCAAAATTCTGCCCAATGTATATCAAAAACGAATGGACGGATTTCAACTAAACATCATACATAGGGTATGGCCCAAGGAAGAGCTGATTAGTTTTTTGTGAAGATGATCCTGGAATTTTTAAAAAATGACCTGTTAACATTGGGAAATGGGGCAAATTTACTTTTTTTTAAAATAATATTGTGGGTTGTTTTATTCTGAATGTTGTGCATTGTCTCAGCTGCGGTGGTGGAATTTGTCACAGCTGTCAAAATGTGAACAGAGCTTTCAGAGCAGGTTATTGGATATGGATTGGCCTGAAGTCTCCTCAGTGAGATGGAAGCTCTCGTTAAAAGTATATTTTTTCAGCTTTGTTGTTACAGAGCATCAACCAGGCAGGGAAAAGCCAAAAGAAAGATCTGCATAATTGTAATAACGACAGAGGTATGCGCTCTACTGAGAGTCCTCTTCACTTGTTAGCTTTTGTTTTAATGATCTTATTATGCTGCTTTTAGTAGCTTAAACCTCCCAAACCACTCTAGCCTTCCATATCACTCAGTCTTCCCTGGTCAAAGTGTAATTATGACTTTTATTTCTTCAACTAAAATGTACCACCTCACATTTATTATTGAATTCCCTATGGCACTTTTTTTTTTGCCTATTCCACCAACTGATTGGTTTCCTTTAGCCCTCTGAATTATTTACTATGCCTTCTATTTTAGTATCATCTAAAAATTTGCAGACTAATTCTTCTGGGCTTTACCCAAGTCCTTCATGTGCATAATGAACAAAGGGGGCGGGAGCCTGTGGGGCACAACTACCCACTTCCAGCTGCTCGAAGAAACTGACTCTAACTCCTCCTCTTTCCTGCATTTTAACCAGTTATTGATCAATTCCTCTTCATGGCATAGAGTTGGTAAATTTTGACATTATGAAATTATCTTGAAATTCATAATAAAACTAGTGGAATTGAATGAAAGTCAGTTACTAAAAGCTGGATAGTTATATTGCATCCTTAAGCTATATCATTCCAAAAACTTTTTATCCATTGTGATGCATTGAATGCTTCCCAAGGTCAAATATTCTTTTATACAAACAGTTTCACTGTGTCGTCAATGTAAAATATAATCTAATTTCTTACCAATCAATGGATAACTTCTCCATGTGAGGCATTGTGCCATATTGATCAGAAAGGTTTTAGGCTAAAATCCCTGGTCTGAGGACATTGAACACCTATTAGTGCTTTCATCCAATTGATAGATGAAGGACGATTATTTGGGATTTGTTGAGAGGACTGCTGCTGATGATATAAATATATAATATAACTGATACAAAATAAAAACTTGGAGTGTAATGCTATAGGGAAAGACTAGGGGAATGGGCCTAATTGGATTGCTATTCAAAAGAGCCAGCGTAGGCATGTATTTGTTTCTTTTGTGCTGTACAATTTTATGACACTTTATTTTAATATGCTTGTGCCCTTCCTTCAGAAGCGGAAAGAACGAAAGGAGACAAATCCGAGGGGAGTAGAATTAGTCAAACTATATAAAATTGTAATGTTAAAATGTATGTTAACAAGGCAATATAGATTTGAGTTCAAAATAGATTATTCATTAATGCATTGTTTGCAGGCAATCGAAAAGAGCGAGCTCTAACAGCAACAAGGAAAGACGATTTAGGGTCCTACATTCCTGTGAAACCCACTATGGTGAAAAGTAAATCTTTTGATAGATTCTCCTCCTCTTCTAACCCAGATGGAACAGACCTGATTTCAAGTAAGGTTTCATTCTTATGGTGGGAGAGTGAAGCTTTATGTTTTGTTTTTAGAATTGACATTCTTGCCAACTTGTGAGAAGATAATGCAATGTAAACTTGAAGAATCGTGGGTATTTTTCAGACAGATATTTGAGCACCTGAGCAGCCATTTAGAGACATCATTGCATTTTAGTTTAAAAAACAATAAGCTGCAAGCCCTTAACATGAAATACTCTGGTTTTGTTGTTTTGCCATTTAATTTTACTGAAAAATGTTTTTTTTTTTCCAAACACGTTCTGCCATATTCAGCATTGATGTTACATAGTATCATGTAGAGGCAGATTTGATAAGGGAGCTTAAGGTGAAGGAACCCTTGGGAGGAAGTGGCCATAATATAGAATTTACCCTGCAATTTGAGAGGAAAAAGCTGGAATCAGATGTAACGGTATTACAGTTGAATAAAGGCAACTACAGAGGCATGAGGGAGGAGCTGGCCAGAATTGACTGGGAGATGAGCCTAGCAGGAAAGACAGTGGAACAGCAATGGCAGGAGTTTCTGGGAGTAATTTGGGAGACCCAGCAAAAATTCATCCCTAGGAAGAAGAAGCATACTAAAGGGAGGACGAGGCAACCATGGCTGACAAGGGAAGTCAGGGACAGCATAAAAGCTAAAGAGAAAGCATACAATGCGGCGAAGAGCAGTGGGAAACCAGGGGATTGGGAAGCCTACAAAGACCAACAGAGGACAACTAAAAAAGAAATAAGGAGGGAGAAGATTAAATATGAGGGTAAACTAGCCAGTAATATAAAAGAAGATTGCAAGAGTTTTTTTAGATATATAAAGAGTAAGAGAGAGGCAAAAGTGGACATTGGGCCGCTGGAAAATGACGCTGGAGAAGTAGTAGTGGGAGGAAAAGAAATTGCGGAGGAACTGAATAGGTACTTTGCGTCAGTCTTCACAGTGGAAGACACAAGTGACATCCCCAAAGTTCAAGAGAGTCGGGGGGCAGAGGTGAGTATGGTGGCCATTACCAAGGAGAAGGTGCTAGGAAAACTGAAAGGTCTGAAGGTGAATAAATCATCTGGACCAGATGGATTACAGCCCAGAGTTCTGAAGGAGATAGCTGAAGAGATAGCGGAGGTGTTAGTGGTGATCTTTCAGGAATCACTGGAGTCAGGGAAGGTCCCAGAGGACTGGAAAATCACTAATGTAACCCCCCCTGTTTAAGAAGGGAGTGAGGCAAAAGACGGGAAATTACAGGCCGATTAGCCTGACCTCGGTCGTTGGTAAGATTTTAGAGTCCATTATTAAGGATGAGATTTCAGAATACTTGGAAGTGCATGGTAAAATCGGGCAAAGTCAGCATGGTTTCATCAAGGGGAGGTCATGCCTGACAAATCTGTTAGAATTCTTTGAGGAGGTAACCAGTAGGTCAAAGGAGAGCCAATGGATGTTATCTACTTGGACTTCCAGAAGGCCTTTGACAAGGTGCCGCACAGGAGGCTGCTCAGTAAGATGGTGTTAGAGGCAAGGTACTAGCATGGATAGAAGATTGGCTGTCTGGCTGGAGGCAGAGAGTGGGGATAAGGGGGTCCTTCTCAGGATGGCGGCCGGTGACTAGTGGAGTTCCGCAGGGGTCAGTGTTGGGACCACAACTTTTCACTTTATACATTAATGATTTCACTTTATACATTAATGATCTAGATGAAGGAACTGAGGGCATCCTGGCTAAGTTTGCAGATGATACAAAGATAGGTGGAGGGACAGGTAGTATTGAGGCGGGGAGGCTGCAGAAGGATTTGGACAGGTTAGGAGAATGGGCAAAGTAGTGGCAGATGGAATACAACGTGGGGAAGTGTGAGGTCATGCACTTTGGTAGGAAGAATAGAGGCATAGACTATTTTCTAAATGGGGAGAGAATTCAGAAATCTGGAGTGCAAAGGGACTTGGGAGTCTTAGTCCAGGATTCTCTTAAGGTTAACTTGCAGGTTGAGTCAGTAGTTAGGAAGGCAAATGTAATGTTGGCATTTATTTCGAGAGGACTAGAATATAAAAGCAGGGATGTGCTGCTGAGGCTTTATAAGGCTCTGGTTAGACCACATTTAGAATATTGTGAGCAATTTTGGGCCCCGTATCTCAGGAAGGATGTTCTGGCCCTGGAGAGGGTCCAGAGGAGGTTCACGAGAATGATCCCAGGAATGAAAGGCTTAACGTATGAGGAACTTTTGAGGACTCTGGGTCTGTAGTCGATGGAGTTTAGAAGGATGAGGGTGGATCTGATTGAAACTTACAGAATACTGAAAGGCCTGGATAGAGTGGACATGGGGAAGATGGTTTGCAGGTGAACCTGCAGGTGGTGGTGTTCCTATGCATCTGCTGCCCTTGTTCTTCTAGGTGGTAGAGGTCGTGGGTTTGTAAGTTTCTGTCGAAAGAGTGTTGGTGAGTTGCTGCACTACATCTTGTAGATGGTACACATTGCTGCCACTGTGCTGCGGTGGTGGATGGATGCTGATCAAATGGGCTCCTTTGTCAAGCTTGTCAATGGTGTCAAGCTTCTTGAATGTTGTTGGAGCCACATTCATCCAGGCAAGTGAAGAGTATTCCATCAATCTCCTGACTTGTGCCTTGTAGATGGTGGACAGGCTTTGGGGAGTCAGGAGGTGAGTGACTCGCCGCAGAACTCCCAAACTCTGACCTCCTCTTGTATCCACAGTATTTATATGGCTGGTCCAATTCAGTTTCTGGTCAGACGTATGTTGATAGTGGGGGGATTCAACTATTAAATGTCAAGGGGATAGTTAGATTATCTCTTGCTGTCATATCACTTAAAGCGAACATGCAGGCTCAGCAAATGGCATGTTGGCCTTTATTTCAAGAGGACTTGAGTACAGGAGCAAGGATGTCTTACTGCAGCTGTACAGGGCCTTAGTAAGACCACACCTGGAGTATAGTGTGCAGTTTTGGCCTCCTTACCTAAGAAAGGATATACTTGCCAAAGGCGGAATGCAGCAAAGGTTCACCAGATTGACTCCTGGGATGGCAAGATTGTCGTATGAAGAAAGATTGGGCAGATATTATGAGACAGCCTTTTGGTAAAGCTGAGTTATTTAAAAATTCCAGAGGGAAACTTTAAACAATTGTCATAACCTATATTTTTAAGTGATATGTTTGAGATGCAACTCTAAATTCAGGAATCAGACCACCAGTTCTCAAGAGGTTTTATATTAAACTAAATGAAACATTTTATTAATTTACACAAGTTAAATATTTATACATGGCTAAAAATTATTACTATCATAGCTTTAACAAATTCCCAAATTAATCTTCATTAAGGTAACAGCAACCCATAGATCTAACCTGACACCAGGCAAAGCATTTTCACCTTATGAATTCCAAATGAGGTTCCTTTCACTTTGGTTCCTGTGGAGACATTTGTAGGCTTACAGCTACTTTGATCTTACATTGCCTCTGCCCCGCCCACACACAACTGCTAAAGCTATACCTAGCACAGCTCATTGAATAACCAGCCTCTTTGAACAATAAAACCCCTTTCATAGTACCAATTTTATTGGTAATATAAACGTATTGCTTGGTCTCAGCTAGCTAGGTGCCAGATTTCACTCGCCTTCTTGAATGCTCTATTCAAAAAATGCAAACGCACTCTACTTCTCTCACATCTCAAAACTAGTACACATCAAAACACCCAGACTGGCTGGCTTTAATCCAATTAAGACACACCCACAGACTAAACCTCTATTTTAAAAGAAAAATATTTTCCAATAATATTATATACACTAATAGCTTCATGACAGCCAAATATACCTGTATTCACTAGAGTTTAGAAGAATGAGAGGAGACCTCATTAAAGCATATAAAATTCTGACAGGGATGGACCGACTGGATGCAGGGATAGTTTTCCTCTGGCTGGGGTCTAGAACAAGTCTCAGGATATGGGATAGGCCTTTTAGGACTGAGATGAGGAGAAACATCTTCACTCAGAGTGGTGAAACTATGGAATTTTCTACCACAGAAGGCTGTGGAGGCCAAGTCACTGAAGATATTTAAGAAGGAAATAGATTTCTGGACTCTAAAGAAATCAAGGGGTATGGGGAGAAAGCGTTGAGATAGAGGATCAACCATGACCATATTGAATGGCGGAGCAGGGCCGAACTCCTCCTATTTTCTATGTTTCTATTGCCGGTGCCGTCCACTTGTGTGGTGTGAATGTTACTTGCCACTTACCAGCCCAAGCAGGAATGTTGTTCAGGTCTTGCTGCTTGCAAACATGGACTGCTTCATTTTCCGAGGAGTTGCGAATGGTGCTGAACATTGTGCAATCGTCAGCAAACATCCCCACTTCTGACCTTATAATGGAGGGAAGGTAATTGAAGCAGCGGAAGATGGTTGGGCCTAGGACACTATCCTGAGGAACTTCTCCAATTATGCCCTGGTTCTGAGATGGCTTTTTCGTGTTCAGGATATAGCTGGGCAATTTCCCACATTGTCTGGAAGATGCCAGTGTTGTAGCTGTACTGGAGCAGCTACAATTGTGGCTCATTGACTCTCCGGTTATTGAGTATCTTCAAGCGTGCTTGGGTTTTAAGCTTTGTACATCTTGTTGCTGAGTTTTCTCAATCTCAGGTGGTCATGAAAGGTGGAGTAGAAAGTGAGCCAACTTCTACATCGATTGCATCATTCACCTTGGCCCTTAACTCTCTTGGCTGCTCTTCCATCACCCACCTTCTAGAAACTTCAGTGCACCCCACACTCTCTTCTCATATTTTGTCCTGCCCCAATTCCTGCTAATCCAGCAGTCCTTACTGAACATTTTTTTATATTTTTGGAGTGAGAGGATGGTCATAGGAGTGGTATTTTTCTTTTCATTACTGGCCAATTTTTTCAGTCCACAAGTAAAAGTGAGGAGCCCAGTTTTCATTAGCGCTATATTTGACCCCAAGATGAGCTTTCAAGCACATACCCTACCGTTGCAAAGACTGCCTATTTTGCCTCTGTAACATTACCTACCTCCACCCTTGCTTCAGCTCATCTGCTCCAAAACTCATCCATGCCTTTGCTACCTCCAGACTTGACTATAGTAACTTACTCCTGCCCGCCCTCCCACATTCTACTCTCTGTAAACTTCAGGTCATCCAAATCTCTCCTGTCCATGTTCTATCGCTCGCCAAATGCAATTCACTCTTCACCCGTTTGCTCACTGACTTACACTGGCTAACAGTTAAACACTGCATCAATTTTAAACTTGTCATCCTTGTTTTCAAATTCTTCCTTGGCATGGATCCCTCTATTTATCTGCCATCTCCTTCAACCCTACAACCCACTGAGGCATCTACGTTCACAATTGGTGCCTCAAGCTGCCTAGACTCTAGGCTCTGGAATTCTCTCCCTAAACTTCTCTAGTTCCTCCTTTAAAGGCATTCCTTGAACCTACCTTTTTGACCAAGCATTTAGCCATCAGCCGTGTTATCTCCTTATTCAGCTCAGTCTCAAATTTTGTTCTATAATGTCCCGGTCATGTGCCTTGGGACGTTTTCTTTAGTGAAGAGTTATATAAATACAAGTTATCGCTAATGAATTTCTAAAAAGAAATCCAAGAGGAGATTAATTAGCTCCTTGGATTGTACCTTCAACAGCCATTTTCTTTTGAGCGAAAAAACACTTATGTTGTCATTAGCATAATGACAAGGTTATTGTCACTTGGTGTTATTTATGCACAAATAATTCAGCACCTTCATGCTAGGGCAAATGCGAGGTTAAACACAGAAATCCAAAAGCTGCTATGTGAAATGCAATGTTGCACCATTAGCTTGTTCATTCCTCACAAAACAACATCTATGTTTACTTCACAGTTGAAATGTATTAATAGCGTTAAGTTGTTACATTTGCACTGTAGGTACAAACTAAATGTGACACAAAAAGTTAAGTCTTGTCCATTTCATTTCAGCTAAATTTTCTTTTAATGATGTTAATTACTGCCAATCAACTTCACTAGCACTGAAAATTAACTAATACAAATGTGGAGTTGCATTCCTTCAGGTTTTATTTGTTGGAGATTTCCAGCAATTTATTTATTTTATTTTATTTTCTGTCTTTTATTTCCTCTTTCTTTCTCTTTACCTGATTTAGTATTGAGTTCACCCACTGTAACATACACCTTGTTATTGCACTGTTAATTTTATAATCCTTCAAACTAATTGATTAAGGAGGTGTATAGTTGCTCGTCCTGTTCTCTCAGGTACAAGATACCAGGTTTCTGTCACTGTGACATTAGTCATCAGCTCACACTCCTAGCAACATGACAAGCAAAAAATTAAAACTGAATGTGCAAGGACAATTCCAACTGATGGCAGACACCATAGGTAATAATAGACCATTATTTCTAGTATTTCTAATCCCTAACTAGAAGCCAGCCTTTAGAGGTCATTCCACACTCTAGTATCTCACTTCTCTTTCTCTTTTCAAACAATCTGTTCAAATCAATTAATGTAAAGCAAAACACAGTTAATGTACAATCCACCGTAAGATGCAGAAGCAGGAGTAGGCCATTCGGCCCATTGAGTCTGCTCTGCCATTCAATAAGATCATGGCTGACCCTCAACTCCACTTTTCTGTCTTTTCCCCATAACCTTTGATTCCCCTACTGATTAAAAATGTCTATCTCAGCCTTGGATATACTTAACGATCCAGCCCAGCCCTCTGTGGTAAAGAATTCCACAGATTAACAACCCTCTGAGAGAAGAAATTCCTCCTCACCTCTGTCGTAAATGGGTGACCGCTGACTTTGAGATTGGCTCTAGACTTTCCAACAAGGGGAAACAACCTCTCAGCATCTACCCTGTCAAGCTCCCTAAGAATCTTATATGTTTCACTAAGGTCGCATCTCATTCTTCTAAACTCCAATGAGTACAGGCCCAACCTACTCAACCTCTTCTCATAGGAAAATCCCTCCATCCCTGGGATCAACCTCATGAACCTTCTCTGGACTGCCTCCAATGCTGGTATATCTTCCCTTAGATAAGGGGACCAAAACTGTTCACAGAATTTTAGGTGTGCTCTAACTCATAAGATTCATACTAATTAGACTTCCCATTCGAATTCTAGATCTTGCACCCTGATTTTTTTTCTCAACATAAACTTCTTTGTTATAACTCTGACCACATTTTTTAAATTGATTTTTGGTGTATCTATTTTTAAACCTTAGTTTCAGTGTAGTCAGTAATAGTAACAATTTCTATTTGTTTATTTAGCCCAAGAATGTCGTCAAGAGAGGGTGCTTTCTGCTACAAGAAGGAATATATCCCAGGCGAAGGATCCAGAATTATCTGCTTCTACTGTCTTTCAAGCCATGCAGAAAGAAAATGAAGATGTGCTGAGAAGCATAGAAAAGCAGAGAACAATAACAAAAACGCCCATATGTTGGCAAACGGTATGCAATAGCAAGAGAAAACTGAATTGTAATAGGTTCTGAAGCACATGCAGATAACAGAATGGGCTGGACTTGTTTCTTGGCAATGTAGCAGAAATTTTTTAAGCCTCTCTGCCCACAAGAGCCACAAAGGTTGTGGACGTTGGAATTTAAATTTAATACGAAGAAGTTTATCACAATGGGGAGTGAAGTTCTGAACCAGATCAGCCATCCTTCATAGGAAGGGAGCAATCTTAACTCAGGGAAATTGGTTGTGTGGTTTCCAGGTTTCCTAGTAATTGTATCTCAGAACAGGATTAGGGATCCTGTACAGATATCCCATAGCCTGCTAAAGTCTATTTGAGTTTGATTGCCCAATATGCCATAAGATAACTTTTACGCTGTGTGAGTGCAGTCGGACTTCCTATTCTGAGGCTTGGGTTAAGCAATTTATAGGCTGCTATACATTGCAATAGGCTTGAAAGTGATCAATTCAGTTTCCTGGAAAAGCATTCCAATCTTCAAAAGTTATAAAAGCAATTTGAAAGAAAGTAAGATAGAAATGTAGAATTTTGTATATTTAAACTACAATATTTGATCAAGTATTTTTTGTTCAAATACTAATGTCTCAGTTATTTGGCTATTTCGTTATTTAGCTTTCACCTTCAGAACCGGCAATAAATGGCACGCTGCAGTGTTCATCTATATCAGTAAAGCATAATATGATCGATAAAGCTATTGAACGAATCAGCTATTTGGAGCCAAGGTAATCTCATGGGTTTGTTGCTTGTCTGTAATGTCTTATATTGAAGTCTTTAAGATATTGAAAACTTAGACCTGTGTGCATTTCCATTTGCACTATTTGTATTACAGCCATCATCTTTGACATTTTTTATATCGATAAGTTTTCAGTCAGAAATTCCTGCATCCACATTTATATGTAAACACATCATTCTGTACAACCTGACACTGGCTTCACACAAAGCTGTCAAAATCATTTAGAATTTTTTATTTCATTATCTTTTTCTTCAAAACATTAGTTTAAGCATGCATTCATTAAAAGCTTTAGGTTTACCCATGAACTTGAGCATTTCCCGGGGTGTATCAGCACTGTGTTTCGTCAGCTATACTGAGAAGCACTTATTCTTCAATTCCATCTGTTATACTAAAATGTGTTTCAAAATTACTTGAAGAAAAATTAAAAGTGAGATAAGGGACAATTTCCTGGAGGCAGAAAGGAGAAGGGGCTTGCTGGGATGAATACAAGACATTGCAGAAACTTGTTTAAAAGCTGAACAGAAGGGCCTGGAAAAAGCACAACATCTGAAACTGACAAATGCTCAGTATCAAAACAGTAAGAGGGCATTCAGAGAAGAGGTGAAAAAATTCTACACTAAGGATAAATAATCCCTTTAAATAGTGCTGATAGGGGGTCATTCCTGCCATTAAGCGCATGTTCAGCTATGGGTGGTTGAGAGATGGCTGGACTGGAACATGGAGCTCCAAAATGGCAGCACTGGCACCAAATTGATATCACTGAGCCCAATATTCCCCAACCCCACCCCCAATTCCTGCACCACTTTTCATATTGCACCATTTAAACCATTTAATTTATATTGTCTCTCCTCATTTGTCCTCCGAAAAGCATCACTTCACAGTTCTGTGCATTGAATTTCACCTACCCTCTGTTCATCTATTTCACCAGTCTATGTTCTCCTGAAGTCTGTTATGACCCTACTCACTCACTCACGACATTTCCAAGCTTTGTATTATCTGAAAGCTTTGAAATTATGCCCCTTGTAACAACGTTCAGGCTATTCATATCAATGGAACAAGCGGATGCAACAATGGTGAATGGAGTCTAATTCAGACAAATGTTAATTACTGCACATAGGAAGAAAAATAGACAATATAGGTACAGCATCAATGTTAAAGTGCCAAGGATGATGCTGAATGTGGCTTGGGAGCCTTAGTTAATTAACATGTCCACTAATGCAATCAACAAAGCCAGATGGATGTTGAACTACATAAGATTATCAGCAGGATCATACATCAGCATGTAATTTGCAGTGTTTCCAGGAGAGATTGCACAAAATGAAAATGTTTATACAGTATTATTTTCACAGTATCTAAATACCTACTCACTCTGATTTCTGTTTAGTCTCAGGATTCCTTTAATGTAAATTAAATATAAATTATGTGGAAGCCCCTTCAGTTAGTATAATGTGTATAATTCAGTATCACATTATAAAATAGCCACCTTAAAATTTCTTTCAAAGTTCAGCATTTTTCAGGTATTTTCCACGTCTTATAATTGACAATAACAGTACCCCATACTAAGTATAAAATCTCACTCTGTTAATGTTAATTTGTAATTATTTTTAATGGTTAAAATGGGGAATTTATTTTTTCCAACCCAAATTATCTGGTATACAGCATTTTGAAAATATTTTGTCTACGTGTTCATTGAACCCAAAAAAGTGAGTAATATTACTCAAGTATAATATACACAGATATCGGTGTATGCTCCTGCTAACAGAGGGTACAACTTAATACAAGTGTAAGTAAAGATTAGTGTTGATTCTCCTCAGGGCAGCAGGAACAGTGAAGAATCCACGCTGTGATCCATTGCTTGTCAGTATTCCAACATTTTCTCAGGATGGCCCTCCCATGACGAGCTCTATTGGGTTTAGTGTGGAACAGTTAAGGGATTGTTAGTCTTTCAGAAAAGCTATTTCCTTCCTATTTTTCATCTTCCCAAAGGTGGTTTGTTGGACAAAAATTCTGTCTGACAAAATAAGTGTGGAGGCAGGAAACAGAATTAGTCAAAAATAAATTAATGGCACCTACATGATATCTGTTTGAATGTAAAAATATTCCAAATGAAAATGTAGAAAATAGTGGGAAAATGATAGAGTAGCAGAATACCTGACAGCCTGAACCACCTGTTTGATGATGGCAAATGGAGATCCTGAAGCATGAGGTGGATATGAAGGGGATTACCTGTTAGGCACTCTGGCCCCTCCCTAGTGCAGTACATTTGGAGATGGTGGGGAAAAATAGTTGAGGGCAGAAATAACCTTGTGTGTCACTGGTACTGCTGCCCCTACAGTGCAAGTTGGCTGCACATTTCCTTGTAGCATTTCATACAAATCTACGACTAGCTTTATGTTGATCCAGAAGAAGATCCAGCAGAACCAGTTTCCAATGGTCATAGCTTGGTGCAAGTGCCAGGGCTTGTGAATATAGTTGCCATAATGGATTAAAATTTGTCATGAGGTAACATTGAGTTTATGGCACAGCATGTTAATGATGTGCAAAACAATCCAGCAATTTGTGTTTAGGAAAAGCTATGCTCTGATTTGTGAATCACCACATATTGCTGGCTGATTTATGCTGCTCCACCATTAGCCATACAAAAATGAGATTTGACCTCCCCCAGAGTTTCAAGAAATTGCTGGAGTTGCATAAGTATGAATTAAACTCACTTTAGCAAGTTAGGGCTGGTATTTCACAATATAAGGACTCATAAAATCATAAGAAATAGGAGCAGGAGTAGGCTGTTCAGCCCATCAAGCCTGCTCCGCCATTAAATAAGATCGTGGTTGATCTGATTGTGGCCTTAACTCCACTTTCCTACCTGCCCCCATAACCGTTGACTCTCTCATGGATCAAAAAAATCTGACTAGCTCGGCCTTGAATATATTCAATGACCCAATCTCCACTGCTCTCTGTGGAAGAGAATTCCAAAAGAACAGAAATAACCTTGCTAACAACCCTGACAAACTAACAACCCTGAGAAGAAATTCCTCCTTATCTCTGTCTTAAATGGGCGATCCCTTATTTTTAAACTGTAACCCCCTAGTTCTAGATACCCAGATAAGGGGAAACATCCTCTCAGCATTTACCCTTTAAAACCCACCTCAGAATCTTCAAAAGATCATCTCTCGTTCCCATGAGCATTGGACCAAACCTGCTCAGCCTTTCCTCATATTCATGTAACACCAGTCAACCACAAAGGCCGGAAAGGGAACAGTTGAAATTCAAGTCTAACTCCTGTCAGCTTCCAGAGGTTTTTTAAGTTATTTTACCCTTTTCCTTCAGTTTCCTCTCTTAATCCAATATTTCTTTATCTTACTGTATCTACTTTGACTGTAATTTACCCTATTCTTAAAGTTCATTGACTAAGCAGCTAAACTATTGGTCCCATCATTCAGTAAGGTCTCAGATGCTCTGCTGATTCCCTTATCAACTCGTACTTCCAGTAGTTTGCAGTGCAAAATTAGTTAGAGCTGAAGGATGAGAGTGTAAAAGCAAATCTCAAACTCACCACGCATTGCCTCGTTTACCAAATTCAGGGTCAATGGGCCCAGTAATTTGTCTCTCTTGCTGCTGGTTTCTCCTGCATACTGCCTTGTATCTTGCATCATGCCCACCTTGAAATACTGTATTTGAGGCTCACCCAAACAAACCCTTGTCATTAGTTTACCCCAATCTGCCATAAGACTCTACAGTTTTCATCCAGAGACCTTGTAGCTCCATGAGGTCCTGCAAAGCTGATATTGGAAGAACAATTTCTTACCTGCCTCCTTTCATATATTTCTGTTCCGCTGGAATCCTGTGAATACTTCACTTGCTGTCCACATTATAATGAATTTGTGAACAATGATGTTTTTTGGAAGGTTTATTTAAACTTAGTATTTTTTTTATTCTTTCAGGGGTTATGGGCGCTGCTGGTTATGTCCATCCTTACCTTCACTTGAAAAGGTGGTGCTGAGCAGCCTTCTTGAACCTTTGCAATCCATATGGTGTAGGTACATCCAGAGTGCTGTTGGAAAGGCAGTTCCAGCATTTTGACCCAGTGACAGTGAAGGAACAGCGATATAATTCCAAGCCAGGATAGTGTGAGACTTGGAGGGGAACTTGCAAGTGGCGGTGCTCCCATTAAACTGCTACCCTTGTCCTTCTAGGTGGTAGAGGTCGTGGGTTTGGAAGGTGCTGTCTAAGGAGCCTTGGTGAATTCCTGCAGTGCATCTTGTAGATGGTACACACTGCTGCTACATCACTGCGTCATTGGTGGAGGGAGTAAATGTTCAAGGTGGTGGATGGGGTGCCAGTCAAGCGGGCTGCTTTGTCCTAGATGGTGTCAAGCTTCTTGAGTTTTGTTGGAGCTGGACTCATTCAAGTGAGCGGAGAGTATTCCATCACGCTCCTGACTTATGCCTTGTAGATGGTGGGCAGGCTTTGGGAGTCAAGAGATGAGTTACCCACTGCAGAATTCCCAGCCTCTGATCTGCTGTTGTGGGCATAGTATTTATATGGCTGATCCAGTCAGTTTCTGGTCAATGGTAACCACCAGGATTTTGATGGTAATGCCATTGAATGTCAAGGGAGGATGGTTAGATTCTCTCCTGTTGGAGATGGCCATTATCTAATGCTTGTGTGGTGTGAATTTTATTTGCCACTTAACAGCTCAAGCCTGAATATTGTCCAAGTCTTGCAGCATTTGGACACGGACTGTTTCAGTATCTGAGGAGTCGCAAATGGTACAGAACATTGTGCAATCATCAGCAAACATCCCCACTTCTGATCTTGTGACGGATGGAAGGTCATTGATGAAGCAGCTGAAGATACTTTGACCTAGGACACTACCCAGAGGAACCCCCACAGCCATATGCTGGGACTGAGATGATTGGTCTCCAACAACCACAACCATCTTCCTTTGTGTGTGAAGAGTTTTCCCTCGATTCCCATTGACTTCAGTTTTGCTTTGCTAGGGCTCCTTGATGTCACACTGTCAAATGTTGCCTTGATGTCAAGGGCAGTCACTCTCACCTCTCCTCGAGCTCAGCTCTTTTGACCATGTCTGGACCAAGGCTGTAACGAGGTCAGGAGCTGAGTGACCCTTACGGAACCCAAATTTAGTGTCAGTGAGCAGATTGTTGCTGAGTAAGTGCCACTTGATAGCACTTTCGACGACACTCTTCATCACTTGCTGACGATCAAGTATAGACTGATGGGGTGGTAATTGGCTGAGTTGGATTTGTTCTGTTTTTTGTGGACAGGTCAAACCTGGGCAATTTTCCACATTGCCAGAAAGATGCCAGTGTTGTAGCTGTGCTTGGCTAGGGGCATGGGTAGTTCTGGAGCACAGCTCTTCAGTACTATTGTCGGAGTGTTGTCAGGGCCCACAGCCCTTGCAGTATCTAGTGCCTTCAGCCATTTCTTGATGTCACGTGAACTGAATTGAATTGGCTGTGAAGACTGGCACCTGTGATGCTGGGGACCTCAGGAGGAGGCCGAGATGGATCACCCACTCGGCACTTCTGACTTAAGATGTGTGCAAATGCTTCAGCCTTGTCTTTTGCAGTAATGAGTAAATTATAGTCCTGTGAAAAGTTATTAAAATAGTAAAAATTCCATCACTCAACAAATTGCATCAAGTATTGAATTAAATATTCTGCATGTGTTCTGTGATATTAATAATGCTGCAGCAGGAAACATCCACAGTTGGCTGGAAGAAATTTTTGCTTCTGAAAACTTGTGCAGCTGATCAAAAAATTTACCCCAGTAACTCTAAGAATGACATTTGAATGAAAGAAATACATTCAGTAAGTGGCTAAATTTGCTTTGATCAGAGTTACTCTTTGTGATGACCTTTGACCTTGAAGCAGTACAGTAAAGAAAATTTGTAATTTCTTTAAAAGGCCCGTGGAATCTGAGATTGTTTTTAAGATGTTTAAAAAGAACTTTTAAGCATTTGCATTAATTGTTAAGGGGTCAATTGTAATTTTGAAAATTAAATACTAGTCCATGTGATCATGTGACCCTTAGCCTGGAAGGAAGTTAAGAAAGAAACCATGTGGCTGGCAAACACAGCAAAGCTACAAGCAGAGGAGCTGGAGGGCTGTTTAAAAAGGGATCAAAGGAAATGCCAAACAATTATAGGCCAGTTAGTCTTACATCGGTGGTGAGCAAATTAGTAGAATCAATCCTGAGAGATAGGATTAACTGTCATGTGGAAAGGCATGGACTAGTCAGCGATGGTCAGCATGGATTTGTTAAAGGAAGGTCTTGCCTCACAAATGTGATTGAATTCTTTGAGGAAGTGACAAGAAGGGTT
Organism: Cetorhinus maximus; assembly: GCF_964194155.1. Classification (NCBI taxonomy): domain Eukaryota; kingdom Metazoa; phylum Chordata; class Chondrichthyes; order Lamniformes; family Cetorhinidae; genus Cetorhinus; species Cetorhinus maximus. The sequence continues at coordinate 46,421,406 of NC_135893.1, forward strand.
GATGAAGGTAGTGCAGTGGATGTTGTGTAGGCATTTGACCAGGTCCCACATGGCAGGTTGGTCAGGAAAGTAAAAGCCCATGGGATTCAGGGTAATGTGGCAAATTGGATAAAAGGTTGGCTTTGTAATAGGAAACAAAGGGTCGATGGATGCCCTTGCGAATGGAAAGTTGTCTCAAGTGGTGTTCCACAGGGCTCGGTGTTGGGACCCTTGCTGTTTGAGTTATATATTAACGATTTGGACGTGAACATGGGGGGCACGATTGGGAAATTTGCAGATGACACAAAGATTGGCCGAGTGGTGGATAGTGTGGAGGATAGCCCTAATCTCCAAAACTATATAGGTGGGTTGGTGGAGTGGGCGGTAAAGTGGCAGATGGATTTTAACATAGAGAAGTGTGAGGTCATACATTTAGGGAGGTCAAACAGTTACAGGGATTACACAATAAATGGAAACATACTAAGAGGGGTAGATGAAGTGAGAGATCTTGGCGTACAAGTACACAAATCCCTGAAGGCAGCAGTTCAAGTAGACAAGGTTGTAAAGAAGGCATATGGAATGCTCTCCTTCATTGGTAGAGGTATAGAATATAAAAGTAAGGATATAATGTTGGAATTGTATAAAACACTGGTGAGGCCACAACTGGAGTTTTGTGTGCAGTTCTGGTCACCACATTACAGGAAGGATGTAATAGATCTGGAGAGAGTGCAGAGGAGGTTTACAAGAATGTTGTCAGGGTTAGAAAAGTGTAGCTACGAGGAGAGATTGGATAGGTTGGGGTTATTTTCCCTGGAACAAAGAAGGCTGAGAGGTGACTTGATTGAGGTGTACAAAAATATGAGGGGAATAGATAGAGTGGACAGGATAAAATTGTTTCCCTTGGTGGAGAATTCTAGAACCAAGGGACATAGATTAAGTGGCAGAAGGTGTAGGGGGGACATGAGGAAGAACTTTTTTACGCAGAGGGTAGTGGGTGTCTGGAATTCACTGCCCAAGTTGGTGGTAGAGGCAGAAACTCTAAACTCTTTTAAAAAGTACCTGGATCTGCACCTAAAGTGCTGTAAGCTGCAGGGCTATGGGCCCGGTGCAGGAAGGTGGGATTAGAAAGGGCACCTGGGTGTCCTCGGGCTGGCATGGATAAGATGGGCCGAATGGCCTCCTTCTGTGCTGTAATTTTTCTATGGTTCTATGGAAGGTAATCAATGCACTGATACAGACACAAAGAGAAAACAGACAGAAACAGAAATTGGAACACACAATTCTTGTGGGAAACAGCAGCAAATCACTCTCAGGAAGAGATCAGTTTTTCTGTTTGGCAGAAAAGGAGACAAGCTTTTGGAAGTATTGTGTGAACTGGTTAAAAAGATCCAAAACCTGGAAAGCTGTGTGAATAGCTCAGCGAAGCTAAAAAGCTGGATGTTTTCCCAGAAGTGACCAAATCGTGAACTAGGGTGATATTGATAGGTCAGTTGGAAAGTTACACTATCACGACTGTCTTGACGCAAGGGAGAGAGGAAGATCTGTAGAAGTGTGCCTTGCTGATGATAATCGTATCTGTCGGATGGGCCCCCTGACCAGTCCTGCCTGAATTAAGAACAGCGTATTGTGGAACTTGGTGGCTACATAGTTCCAAATGTCTGCGGGGAATGATGAGGGTGTTTGTGGTTGCATAAGATCTATCTTTGTTGTATTAACTGTTTAAAGTGAAATTTATCTTATTTAATTTGAAGCATCTTTTGCCTGGTAATTCATGTGTAATTTTCATTGGTTCTAATTCATGTTAACGTAAAAGTTACAAAGTGTGAAACCTTGTTGGTTATTTCTTATTTCGGTAGGGCAATGTGTCATTCCGTAAATTTAGTTACTTTAGTTTACCGTTCCGCCACGGGGATCATAACATCCTAACAGATTCATAATTGTAGTAATAAATTGGGATCTATTTTACTAATGCTTTGTAGCAGTAATATTTAGTAAGGTGATTTTAATGGCCTCAGTGGTCACCCAAATTTGTTTAATGCTACCATTGAATAAGAACATATGAAATAGAAGCAGGGGTAGACTATTTGGCCTCTTGAACCTGCTCCGCCATTCAATACTATCACGGCTGATCTTCTGCCTCAACTCTGCTTTCATGCTCACTCCACACATACCTTGATTCCCTGAGAGGTCAAAACTCACTCTATCTCAGTCTGGCTATATCCAACAATGGAACATTTGCAACCCTCTAGGATAGACAAATCCAAAGACTCATAACCTTCTGAGTGAAGAAATTTCTCCTGGTCTCAGTCCTAATTGATCAACTGAGTATCCGGAGAATGTACCCCATGTTCTAGATTCCCCCGTCAAGGGAAACAACCTTTGTGTCTACCCTAGCAAGCCTCTTCGGAATCTTGAATGTTTCAATGAATTTACCTCTTGTTTTTCTTAACTCTAAAGAGTATGGGCCCAATTTGCTGAGCCTTTCATCATAGGACAATCCTCTCAACCCAGGAACCAATCTAGTGAACCTTTGCTGTACTGCCTCCAATGCAAGTATATCCTTCCTCAAATGTGAAGACTAAAATTGTGCACGGTGTTCTAGGTGTGATCTTGACAAAGCCCTGTACAACTGTAGCAAGGCTTCTTTATTCTTGTACTCCAATCCCTTGCAATAAAGGCCAACATGCCATTTGCCTTCCTAGTTGCTTGCTGTAACTGCATGCTAACTTTGTGTTCCTTATATAAATATACCTAAATATCTCTGAACATCAACATTTAGAATTTTCACATGGTTGAGGACAATGGAAAAGCATTTCAATGTGCATTCGGTAGGTAGACAGGGAAAGCTGCTTGTTAAGCTCTTGTTGCCACTATAAATGCCGCATATTTTGAGATTTAAAAAATAAATAACTTTTTTTTGGCCACACAGGCTGTCCTTCGAATCATGTTGTAAATCTAACTTTGGTCCTTTGATTTTGTATAACAGCTTTAAAAGTGTGGTAGGAGAAGTGTAAAATGATATACAATGATTGTGGAGTACGTTACTATATATGGATTTTAACTTTTTAATTTTTTTTTTGCCACCTGTGTGCTTTACAGTCAACAAAAGAAGCTTCTGAAAGTGTTGGAGAAAATTGAAGTGCCTTCCAATGACAAATCAAACAGCTGTGCTTTGCAGGCAAGAAATGCTCTAACTACTGAGGTGAATGATCTTAAAATCTTTCCCATTGAAATAGATAATTTATTACCATGCAATCACAATAACTAAGTTTTCTTAAAAGTAAAAACTTGTAAGTCCTGCCAAAACCATATCCACATAAAGCTTCTGTAACTGCAAAGCATTAACTTATTCAGTTGAGGAGGTTTGTATACCAACCCTATTACACCACTGGATCATATAATTAGCCCTACAGTCATTTATTTTCTGTTAATAGGATGAGTGTTAATTGCATTGTTTAACACTATTCTTTACATACACATTATTATGCAATGACCCCTGGAGTTTACAATCTAGAATCTAAGTCACCCCACCTGGATATCGATGAAAGATTTTATTTATTCCAGTCGATGAGTAATTTGTAGTGTAGATCAGCTGAACTCAAAACTGTAGGTGCAAATTTTAACTGTACAGTTCTAAATTATCAAATTTACAGGCTGTACTTTGTCAGATGTTATAATTGCCTTCAACTTGCCACAACATGCCCTCATACATGTGGTGGCAAAATATGTTGACCCAAACTTTATTTATATTCACCGTAACCAATGATAATCCATACTTAGATGAGTTGCATCCTTCATTCACAGCTGGAATTATTATACAGTAAGCTATGTTCGCTGCAAAAAACCACAAGTGCATCACCATTTTTTAAAACATTTTGCAGGCATCACGATACCCAAGTATCCTTATTTGGCCTGTCCCGTGCACTATCTACTCCTCCTGGAACCATCAGTTTGTTTTTCTCAGCATAGGCGAATACATCCCATAGTTTATGAGCGCACCACCTGTACAAAATTTTTAAATCGGTTGTGGTAGTGGTGATTCAATGTTGAAAATTACTTCAAGATTTTAAAAATGATTCTTCTTGGTCAAATACATTTTTGAAGAGGTAACAAGGAGAGTCGATGATGGTAATGGGTTTGATGTAGTCTGCATGGATTTTAGTAAGGTTTTTAATAAGGCAAACTGGTCAGATAATTAGATGCTTGTGGGATTCAAGGGCAAGTTAGTTCCAAAATTGGCTCAGTGGCAGGAAGCAAGGGGTTTTTGTGAGTCGAAGGCTGTTTCCAGTGAGATTCTGTAGGGCTTAGTACTAGATCCCTTGCTTTTTGTGGTAAATATCAATGATTCAGACTTGAATGTTGGGGGTATGATTGCAGACGATACAACAATTAGCCATGTGATTAAAAGTGAGGAAGAAAGCTGTAGACTGCAGGATGGTATCAATGGACTGGCCAGGTGGGCAGAAAAATGGCAATTGGAATTCAATCCAGAGAAGTGTAAGTAATGCTTTTGGGAAGGACAAATAAGGCAAGGGAATATACAATTAGTGATAGGATTCTAAGTGTAAAGGGACAGAGGGACCCTGGAGTACATGTCTGCAGATCACTGAAGGACTGGTAATGAAGATGGTCATAAAACATATGGGATGCTTTCCTTTATTAGACGGGGCATAGAACACAAGAGCAGGGAAGTTATGCTAGAACTGTATAAAACACTAGTTAAGTTACAACTAGAGTACTGCATACAGTCTGGACACAGCCTTACAGGAAGGTTGCTATTGCACAAGAGAGAATACAGAGGAGATTTATGAGGATGTTGTCGGGAAAGGCATATTTTATCCATGAGGAAAGATTGAATAGGTTGGGTTGTTTTATTTGGAACAGAAGACTGATGGGTGACCTAACTGAGTTGTGTAAAATTATGGGGGCCTAGGAAGCGAGTAACAGATGGACCTTTTTCCGCTAGCAGAGAGGTCAGTAAGCTGGGTGCATGGATTTAAAGTATGGTAGAAGGATTAGAGGGGAGTTGAGAAATATTTTCACCCAGAGAATGGTGGGGTCTGGAGGTCACTGCCTGAAAGGATGGTAGAGGCAGAAACATTCAAGCACTTGAATATGCACTTGAAGTGCTGTAGTCTTCAGGGTACAGACCAAGAGCTCGGAAGGGCTGGATAACTCTTTAATAGCTGACATTGACACAGTGGGCTGAATGGTGACCTCCTGTGCTGTATAAAAAAAATCCATGTTTAAGGAAGGTGCAGTTAACCTGCATTACCGATATACATCCATATCAGATTCAGCTACTATAAAGTGGTTTCAGACCATTACAATACAACAGGGATAGAGGTGGAGTGAATAGCTGTTTTTCGCACTGAAGGATGGTACATGGTGTTCCCTAAGATTCAGTACTGAAATTCTCTGCTGTTTTGATGTACATTAATGACTTGGACTTGGTACAGAATGTATTTTTGAAATTTGCAGGTGACATGAAAAGTGGAAATATGGTAAAGATTGAGAAAGTTATATACAAGCTCATGGAATGGGCAGATACTTGGTAGATGAAACTCAATGCAGAAAAGTATGAGGTGATGCATTGTGTTGGGATGGCTGAGGAGCCATGCTAAATGGTACCATTTTAAAGAGGGTACAAGACCAGAGACACCTGGAGTTGTTTGTACATAAATCTTTGAAAGCTGTATATTAACAAGGCATTTAATAGAGCGTATGGGATCCTGGGCTTTATGAACAGAGGCATAGAGTGCAAAAGTCAGGAAGTTATGCTGTACCTATGAAAAACACTAGTTCGACCCCGGGTCAAATTCGTGTCCAATTCTGGGCACCACACTAAGATAAAAGCAAAACACTGTAGGTGCTGGAAATATGAAATAAAAACAGAAAATGCTGGGAAAACTCAGCATCTGTGGAGAGAGAAACAGGGTTAACGCTTCGGGCCCATATGGCTCTCAACGTTTCAAGTCCAAATGACTCTAAATGTTTCGAGTCCGTTTGACTCTTAACGTTTTGAATCCGTATGACTTCTTCAGAGCTCTGAAGAAGAGTCATACGGACTTGAAACATTAACTCTGTTTCTCTCTCCACAGATGCTGTCAGACCTGCTGAGCTTTTCCATTATTTTCTGTTTCTATTTCTGGGCACCACACTATAGGAAAGACATGAAGAGGGTACAAATTTACTTAAATAGTTCCCAGATGACTGATTACAGTTGTGTGGGTAGACGGAGAAGTTAGGGTTTTCTCCTTAGAAGAGATCTGACAGGTATTTAAAAATCATGAACAGTTTCAATAGAGTAAGTAAAGAGAAACGTTTCCAATGGCTGAAAGATTGATAAATAGAGGGCACAGATTTAAGACTATTAGTAAAAGTGCCAGAGAGGACATGAAGAAAAGCTTTTTTATGCAACGAGTGGTTAGGATTTGGAATGCACTGCCTGTTCGGGTGGTGGATACAAAGCAACTGGATAAATGTTTGAAGGTGAAAGAATTGCAGAGATATAGGGAAAGACCAGAGAATGGGACTAACTGGATTGCTGTTTGAAAGAGCTGCACACTTGATGATTGAATAATATATTGTGCTGTACTGTTCTATGATTCTACAAACTTGGCATTGGGACCTTATCAAAGGACAATTTTGGCATGTTTGATGATGCCATCGGGTTTTTAGCTGTATCAAGTGGGATCGATCAGACTGTAGGGCTCCTTTGAGAGGAAATTACTGGGCCACAGCATCAGACTTGGGCAGGTTATGTTGTGGCTTCTAACCTTGCTGCTAATGCTACAGATGACGCTACTCACTGATATTATCCAACAGCTGTGATGCTGAATAATGCCAGTTCATTACAAGGTTGTTTTATTGGGAAGAGGTACAAGGTGTTCACACCTGTGAAAAATGACCAAAGTATCTGTGCTGATAGTGGATTGACTGTTGGTCTCTAATGTCCCAGGAAGGTGTTAGAAATGCCAGGTTTTGTGAATGGTCACACTTTAACCTGTCTGTTTAGTTTCAAGAATGGAATTGGAATTCTGAAGGATAGCTAATAGGCATTTCTACGTGGATACAAGGTCCATGTGATTCATGTTGGAGATGGGCTTTGAGAGGGGGAGAGTCCATAGGAAACCATTGTAGAATCAGCAGACAGGGTCTTAAAATATCACTGAACCTCACAGCCTCAGTTTGCAAAAATTCGACAGAGTTGAGAGATAAAGGCAGTAAGTCTATGGTTCACCACCATGCAAGAATGTGGGTGGGAGCTTGCGCTCAGGTTGAAGAGGTAGGTTTGTGAGGATTTAAATTAGACTGGAAGATTTGCCTAGCTTTAGCTAGAGGCAGGAATCTCAGGGTAAACCGCACCATAAAAGCCATTTTGGGGATTGGAAGTTAAACGGCTGAGAAGGGAAAAGAAAGGAAGCAAGTTCTCAAGAGCTTTGGACTGGGTCCAGGAGAATAGAAAGCCTACTTAAGGGACAGAGTAAAGTATAACAGTGGAGGAAGATTTTTGGCTGTTTTAATTGTTAAATGAGGGATCTTTTCTATGTGTGTTACAGTAAAAGTCTTAAAACTTGTAATTTTGTTGTGTAATCCTTTCAGCCATGAAACAAAGATATAAAGGAGAAACTCGCAAGCCTGTGGTCAGCCACAGTGAAAGGCTTGTGCTGACGGGAGCATTTCCTACAGCTTAAATTCACTGACCTCATTGGGAACAGCAAATTTGTGCAACTTATTCTAAGTGCCTTGGTTATCATCTCATCTTAATGCCTGAGACTTCCCTGTAACATGGGGTCTACATATTCTGAGGTTGATTGGAACTCTGAGAGGAGGTGCAGCATCTACCAGCTCAGCAGAAGCAGCTACCTTCTCTACAGCTACATTTGCTGGACAGAACAGAGGGGAAGGGCACAGGGTTGCACCTCCAAGGAGGCAATATCTTTTGCACTGGGTCTGTAGGCAAAGGGCCAGCTTCCTCGAGCTGTCTGAATAACAGTACCTCAAGAGACTGAGGCTCTCGTGGCAGGTAGTTACAGACCTCTGCAGCCTTTTTGAAAAAAGTTACTGCCCAAAAGGAGCAGGTAGCTAACAATATCACAGCCCTCAATATATTTATGACTTGGTCGTACGAGGGCTCAGCTGCTAACGTATGTAGGATCTTGCAGTCTGCAACAGACAGCTACATCTGCCAAGTCACTGATGTCTTGTTTGTGATAGTTTCCAATCATATTAACTTTGAAATGGATGATACTAGACAAACCCAGAGGGTTGTCAGCTTTGCTTCACTCTCAGATTTCTACAGGCCCTGGAAGTTTCATTCTGACAATGAAGCTACTATCAGAACAGCCAGATGTTTTTTGTCATTGGAAGAGATTCCACTTCCTTAATGTGCAGCTGGTATGTGCCAAATATCCAGGGAACAGCCATAATCCATTCGTCTTTAGGCAGCCTTGAGTTCTGCAGTTCTTCTCTCCGCCAGATAGCTTCAATGTTAGTTTCTGGGGGACAGGGATTCCCTCTCGAGACCTGGCTGGTGATCATAGTGAGGTACTGAGAGCGAATTTACCACCAAAGCCACAATAGAGCGAGCCATTGTCGGGGGGACTCAGACATGGGGCAGGACACAGCGTTTGCAGCTCTGTTGGGGAAGAGGGCAAGGGCCATGAAGTGAAGGCACCTTAAGAAGAGCTCTCACTGCCAGCAGCCCTTCCTCCATCTTTCCTCCTGGGGCCCAATTGCACTTCCTTGTTAACTGAGAATGGGAGAGCACTTGGCTGCGAGCGAGTGTGGAGTTCAGCTATCAGTGCAATGCTTCGATTGATGCTGTGCAAACTGGTAGCCAGAACATGCAGGCTATTGGTCAGGGCAAGCATGCACTCGGCCTGCAATGTCTGACTCTCCATGAGGTTGGCCACTCTTTCAATGGAGGTGGTCACCAGTGCAAATTCTCCTCTGCTGTCCCTGTCTCCATCACCTGCCCTTGTTCATGTGATGTGCTCCTCGTTACGTGCTATTCAGTCTGACTGAGAAGCCTGACCCACCAAGGTCTGCGTATCTGTGATGGTTGAGGGCGCATAGGATTCATGTGGTGATGATGCATTCTCAGAGTGTTGCTCCTTCTCGGAGGCCTGCACTGCCTCTTCTCTCATCTACTCCTTCAGTACCTGTGATGCACCGGTGGGAGATGAAAGATGGGAGTTAGTGCTGAACCCAGGGTAAATAGGGTTCCAAGTTAGCATAGTACAGATCTTAGCATTTAATGTGTTGATGACACATTTTTAACATGAGTAACAGTTCAGTTCCATGTGTCAGTTTGATAACTCATGCTGTAACTAGGTCTCTGGGTCACCCCCATTTCTCCCATCAGCAGCATCCTGTATTGGTGCTATCCTGCTGATTTCCAGGACACACTCCTCCAACGAGGTCAGGGTTTCCATGGCAGCAGCTCCACCCCCGCTTCCCCCTCTCTCCCCGGAGCTGTGGGCTCCTTTCTCCTGCAGTGGCAAAAGGTACAGCGTTAGGTGTGTGAATAGTTAACTAATTAACACTTAAGGAGGGTGACTGAGGAATGGGAGTGAGGACGATATATTGAATGTGAATGCTATCTGTTGAGAAGGAGACCTGAAGAGAAGGCTGGAGAGAAAGAAATATGTGTGACGGCAAGCTGTATTTGCAGGAGAATACTAGGGAGGTGAGTGATGGCTGCCAGCTGGAAGTTGCAGGACACTCACCTGGCCGGACCTCACCAAATCACTGAACCTTTTCTGAAACCGGGCCTAGGCCCTGAACACCACAATCTGGCTACTGACAGGCTCAGCAACTTGAAGTGAGCCTGTTTGGTGAATCTAACTGGCCTTCTACCATTGTCACTGCTTGAAACATGACCTGCAGCAACAGGTCTGTGAAGTGGGTGACTTTCACCATCTTCTGTCCGTGCTGCAGCTCTTTCCTCCCTCATACTATCTGTTGTTCTCCAGACAGTGCTGCCGTTGTGAGTCCTGCCAGGGTCTCTTTAAATATAGATCCTTCATTGCTGCTTTGGGCATGTAATCCAACCCAACCTCCCTGATTGGTGGGGAACCCAGAGGTGGGCTGATTATTAATTTTTCCTGGAACAGGAATAATGATCGGGCACACAAATCAATGAGCCATGTTTCTGGCCGAAAATGGTCCTGCTGTTTCTGTAGGGTCTAAAGTGAGAAGATTCTACCTCAAGATACTCACTCAGAGCACTTGGAGAATTTGTTCAGGTGTCTGGTTGGATTTGTGCTCATTGCTGCTCTGGATCTTTAAGGGAAAGTAAGTTTAAATGAATTAGTTGGTTTCATGATTATTAATTAGAAGATTTTCTTGCGTGCCTAATGAGTGGTAATGGATTTTTATTGGTTCATCTCTTAACCAGAAAATGTGTGAACTCAGATAATGGTTAATTGAACCAGACAGATATTATGATGCCTTTGACATGTGATTCCCTAAGTAACTTAGCGATACAAGCTAGATCCAGGAGTTTGAACTATACTGTCCTTTCTCCAGGAAATGTCTGACTAAAACTGTCACTGCAAGATGGTGTAGGCCCTTGTTGCATGAAAGTGGCAAAAATGACAATGGAATCCTTCAGACTAAACGCCTTAAAAAGGAAATATTTCTTTTGTGATATCTTATTTCCCCACATCCGCCCCTTTAATTTAATGTTGCCCAGTCTGAGATTTCTGCAGTGATTTATGGAGAATGTTTGTTAGAATTTAAACAAAACAAGATGAGCCACCACCTTTATTGCAGTTAACATTTTAAACTAAACAGCAAACTGAATCAATGAATACTTAATGTATTTTGTAAAGAAAAATATATATATATGAATAGAAAAGGGCTTTCGTTATTATATAAGCTTTCACATCCTTTGGACATGCAAAGCACTTCCCAGCCGATGAATTACCTTTTGAAGTGTTCCCTGTTGTTTTGTGGGCATCATAGCAGTCACTTTGCATACAGCAAGCTTCTACAATCTGCATTGTTTGACCAGTTAATTTGGCTGTTCTGGTATTGGTTGAAAAGTAGATGTGGTACCTGAATATCAGATGAACAGCCCTGCTCCTCTTTGAATAATGCCAGGGAATCTTCTACGTCCACCTGAATAGTTAAACCGAGGCCCCATCTGCCCAATCATCTGAATGACAACACTTCCAATAATGCAGTACTCCCTCAGAATTGCACTGAAGTGTCAGCCTCGAGACCAAGAATTAAACATTATAATAAAAGAGAAGTGAATGTTAGCTGCTGTTGCTCTAGATTCCAGGTTTGCAGTAATCCAAACAAAAGCAAGCTTTATGTTTTTATGTATAAAGAAAAATTATAAATACAAAGTATGGTGCAGTAACAATACTTTCAATTTTTATTGGTGAACAATGTGCAACTTTTATTTTTGATAGACCCAGCACAGTGTTGGCACGTCAAACAGTATATCAGTTAAAGACACAGTTTATGTTTCGATGGAAATTTTGTCGAACTGGGGCAACAGTGAAAAAGTGGGCTTAACAGAAGTACAGTTTTTTGATCTAAAACATAAGAAGATTTTTGTTTCCCCTCATGACGTTGATATCAGAAATGCTCACTGTCCTGGAAACTTGAATTCTTTAGTGAATGGAAAGACAAAGGTAAGCAAAGTTGATCTCTAAAATGGAAGGTCTACTGTGAGCAAATTGCTTTGTAACAATGCCATAAAAATCAATTACCTTGTTTCCATAGAAATAAATAACTGTTTTTTGACCCACATTGATAAATTAGTGAAAAATCTCTGGATGCCAAATTGGACTTTTCTAGTGGAAATGAAATATTGGAATTGTTTTCCCCTCACTAAATGGAATTACCTGTTAACAACCTGTAGATTAAATTAAAAGGGACATAAAGATGACTTTAAATAGCTGGCCGCTCTGTGTCTACCAGCTTATTCACATCAATAGCATGCCAACCTCCATGAGAAATAGTTTCACTCCACCTCCCTTTATGCATTCTCGTGGCTTTCAATGTATTTAGTCTTTCAATAACAAAAATAAACAAGATGTGAATTAGAAAGAGTATTCCTATGCCTTCTGTAGAAGATTCAGGAGGGCTGACAGCACATGGCTTTGGCATACATGACTTGACCATACTGTATATCAATTAGAATATTTCTGTTTAAGACTATTGAATATGCTTTTGATTTATGCTTCACAGATGTCTGTTATCTGTGTGGTGATGATCAGTCTAAGAGCAGGTCCTCTGTTCATTTCTCCGTGTCTCATGGTCCTGCACTTCCCTATTCAGTTGCTCATAGCCTCCCATTTTCAACTTCATTGAGCAATATGATTAAGATAAAGAATATATGAAGTGGTTTCCTGTTGCCTTTCCCATATGTACTTAAAGGAAATACAAGACTTCTTCCTGAAGGATCCTTCTCTTGTGAGTAGGCATTGTCCCTCCAGGCTCTAACTCTTCCATCATCACAACCAAAACTTTGCTGGTGCTGCCATTGGCTATGGCTCGTAACCCTGAGCATGGAGGCCTCAACTGAGTCTGGGATGACTCGCAAGCAGTCTCAAATGAGCCTGCTACCCTAGTCTGCCATCTGTTAACAGTAAAATATAATATTGTGTCTTAATTCACTGTTTTTAAAATGACATCATCATAAGATCCAAACAGGCAAACAAATTCTATGAGATGGCATCACTCTTGAAAGTCTACATTTAATTTGTTACAAATATTTGCTGAACCTTGCACTATCCAAAGGAGAAGATATTAAAAGAGGGATTAAAAGCTTGGCCCAGGAGGCAGGTTTAAATAAGGGTTTAAAAGGATGTGAGAGCTGGGGAATGTCATTGTCTTTCTTTTAAGTATAAATGCTGATAAGACAAGTGGATAGTTGAATGATTGAAGTAAGATGTTCATTATTTCAATATTCTTAATACAGCAATTTACTGTTGAAACAATTGCTTGTTGGCAATCTACATTAGTTTACATTTCTTAATTTCTGTGCTTCTGCTTTAATATATTGATTTTAAAAACATTCTGTTTCTCCCTCTATGATCACCAAGGAAAGCTTAACTCCGGGTATGTTATTAAGATCTAACCTTTCCTCTTACCTTAGACCACAAAAGAACGTCACATGTGGACATGCCCTTTCCACCCACCGATTCAATTATATTTTGTTGTGCGTAGCCCAAACAAGTCATGTGGCTTTGGTATTTCTAAAGTCAAGATTTGGAATTATAACAGAAGCCTCAATGTAAGTTGCTTATGTGTTTCTTCTACTTTTGTGCAGATTGGAATAAGATGTATTTTAGAAGGTAAACATTCATTTCATATAAGATTTAGCAGTTAAGAAAAATATATGGGTTTTTAAACGTGAATGAAAACATCAGATGGAGGGGGGGTGGCAAAAATCCTGTAATTTTAAAAACGTAACTGACACTATAGATAAATGAAATGGAGTAATGAGAATTTTGATGCTTATTTTGCTTACTATGGAATAGATAATAGCATGTCTCACAATGCATCGAAGTTCAGCCTGTTGACAAGATATATAAATAAGTAGAATGTAGAACAGCAGGAGATTAATGCAGTGGATTATTAAGCTTTATCCTTATTTTACTTGTGCACAACCAATAACAGCAATAGACTAAGATGTTGTTTATCCTTATTTGAAGTACTAATATGTACAACATAAAATGGAAAGATTGGTGTCTTTTTGTGCTATATTAAGGCACAAATGTTAAAAGTCTACAAAAGGTATTCAAATAGACCTTCAATTAAATTTAAAAATTACGGTATGTATTGTAGATTAGAGCAAAGTTTGAACCCAACAGGGTGTTTTAAGGCTGTGACTCGCTTTTGATACATATTGGCATATTTAAGATTCTGTTATTAGCACTAATCAAATAAAGAATTGTACATTTCTTTAATTAGGTTAGAAAGCATCGATATTTTCTACAGTTTTAAATTATAGGATTAAGAGTAAATTATGTTTTATTAAACAAATAAATTTAGCTTTAATTTTTATCTCTAGATTAAAAATGCAGCTTGTGGAAGTAATTGAAAGAATATTAAACGCTCAAATTAAATTATTTTACAGTTCATATATTATTGCCATCAGTGCAATCAGCATGAATTATGATTTGGAATTAAAAGATCACAAATCAAATTTGTGACTTCCAAACTTTGTAATAACTTGGATTGCTCTTCTAGAGATTTATGTAAATACTTACAAAACTGAAAATACTGTACATCTTCAATGCAACGAGTTTGTGATGTTAATGAGAGTCCGGCAGAGTGCAGACAGTCATAGTCAAAGGACTAAGAGCAGGTCAACCCGCCTGTCCTTTCTAAATTTAAAATAAAAACAAATTCTCAGCCATAGTGAAGTGTTTCCTACAGTTAAGAACTTCATTTTCTTTTAAGTTTGCAGCTGATTTTAGAAAATGTGAATAGAGAATCTACATGAACTTTGGTTGCTCTTACTGTGAATATTATAGCCACTAAGGCGATGAATGTGATGTGCTATGAAATTAAGAGAGGACAATGTGATAGAAGTGTTTAAATTTATGAAGGAAAGCCAGCAACTAGATAGAAGCAGATTATTTCCAGCAATGGAACAGGCAAGAATGAAGGACCGTATATACAAAGTTAAATGTAAGAGATTTAGAACAGAGAGTGAAAAATCTTTACTCTCAGTTCTGATGATGTGGGATCAATTTCAGAGTTAGTGGTTGTGGCAGAAACTGTCAACAGTCAAGATTGGTTTGGATAGGTGTATAGAGGAAAGGAGATATAGAACAGGTTAGGTGAATGTCATTAGAACTATTTGCTTGAATGGAGGATAAACACACACAGGAACTGAATGAATCAAATGTCCTGCTTTTGAGTTGTATTGTCTGTTCATCACTCTAAGTAACAAGTACATTGTACATCAAATATTTGAATGCATTTATAACATGGCGAAAATTGCTTTCAGTCTCTAAACTCTTTCTTCAGGAGCTTGATGTTGGTGCAAGGCATGTAAGGATTTATGTGGACAGTGATTTGGTATATGAAGAGGAGCTTGAAAAAGGCTGTGGAAACCAAGTGTTTGATTATAGTACAACCATTGACCTGAGACTCAGCAAAAGAAAAGCTATATTTGATACTTCCAGTGGGAGTGATATGGAAGAGCAAACTGAAGAAATTGCAAGCTCAGAAAGAGGTTCCAGCATTGAGCCGCCAGAACAAGCAACTTACTCATTCTTTCTAAATTCAAATTTGGATAATAATAAAAATATATTTGATAATTCCAGTGGGAGTGATATAGAAGAACAAGCCAACGAAATTGAGAGCTCGAAAAGAAACCCTGGCATTGAGTCTCCACAACATGAAAGTCCTTCGTTCTTTTTAAATTCAAACTTAGAGAATAAGAAAAATGTGTTAATTTATTCAAATGGCTCAGCAAAGAGTAGAATTTCAGCCTTGGAGGAAGACACAATGTTAACAGTCCCAGTTTCACTTGAGGAGTCACTCTTGCGGATAAATATTTCAGAAACCAGCAAGGAGGGAGAAGAGATTGATTCTGATGAAGAACTAGTCATGAAAGACCAGCTGGAAAAATTAACTGGAAGGAAAATATCAGAAATATCATCAGTTTCAAAAGTACCCTCATGGTTAAAATCACCAGAGAAAGAAAAATCCAACCAAAGTAAATGGAAGAAGCCTCTGTGGCTTAGTGATGAGACACTCGTAGATTTAAAAATTGACAATAATTCAACTAAAACTAATGAGGCCAGTTATAATTGGCCAGATCGACTTGACCCTGCCAGAAGTTACAAAAATATAATTGGTACAACCGAGAAGACCTTCAACTGCAACAGGAAAAAGTTAGTCGACCCTCATGAAAGGGGCAAAATGCTTACTGACAAAAAATATTTAGACTTTCTGGACAACTTCAAAGAAAGTGACTGTTATGTGCCTTCATCACTGGAAGAAGAGTGTCAAAGAACTGACTATCCTGTCAGTGGAAGGAGAAGTTCTATGAAGAGTGCAAGAAATAAAGAACTGTTTAATATTAATGACACTGAAGGACAGCTTAAAATAGGTAGAGTGAATTTATCATCTATCATTCCAATGTTTTAAGATTTTACTCAAAAGTCATTTAACATGTATTATTATGCTGCAGTTTAATGAGCTATAGTATAAAGTGGATGTGGACTTTTTAATTTTTCAGTTAGCCAATAGAATGAACAAGGTCCTTTGTATTTTACCAGGTGTATGGGCTTGTGAAATTTAGTGTTTCCAAGACCCACAGCAATATGTATATTTTGAATTTACATGATTTTTCATTGTGTAGCCTGGTATATCACTTAAGTGATTAGGAACTTAAAAGCCTTACAGCCTGAAGCTCAAATAATAAGACAGGTTGTATATATACTAGTTAAAATATTCATTCTGCTGACACCATGTTTTTTTTTACACCTATTAGAATGTGCCATATATGTTTAGTTCAAAGCAGCATGGTTAACTTTATAATCCTTTTATTTTATGCCAAATATCATATTCAGTGAGTTTGCAGTGTGTCTAAATTATTCTCTCTTCCTCATGCCTCTATTCCCCATTTCTATTCAGTTTCAATTCCCTCCCCTTCCGCTGCCCCCTGTTCCACTGCCGCCACCCCCCCCCCCCAATTTTCCGCCGCTGTCCTCTTCCTCCACCCTTCACCCCCCTTATCCTTTTGAATTCTCATAAATATGCAGATTATGCCATCAGACTGACAGCAGAAAGCTATATGGATTTGTTAAGTTTGGCATGTTTTCCAATAATTGTTTTTGAAATGACCAATTTGATAACTAAATGGAATACAGTGGGCATAATATATCAAATTTCCGATGACATTCCACAAGATGTTGCATGAACCTTGTTTGAAAAATTCAGGTGTATTCGAGGAACTGTAGCAGCATGTATAGGAAGTTGATTGATGGGCAGAGGGTTGGAAGTGTTGTAGTCCAGCGGGTTCTCTGCATATATGGGTGATTTGGACAGCTGTTAGGAATACAAGCTTGAATTTTGTAAATGACAAACAAACGGTGGCTTGGAGAAGAACTGCTTTAGCCTTAAAGGAGATAGACTTGTTAACAGACTAATGGTCAATGCAGCTTAATATGGATAAGTATGAAGTAATATAACTTGTGAGAATAAATAAGCAATTAAAGTCTACATTTAGTGGAAAGGCACTGAAGTGGGTATATTGAAGATTGAGCAATAACACTTTGTGATTTATAAATGGCAGTATAAAGCAGGGTAAAGAAGCAAAGGTGAATTGGTGCAAAGCCTTGGTTAAGAGTAATGTGTACAGTTTTCAGTGCTCCAATATACGAAGGGCATTAAAAGTATAGAAACTATACAGCAAAGATTCACCAGGCTGATGCCAGAAATGGGAAGCAATAGTTATGAAGAGAGACTTGAGTTACTGGTAGAGTAAGCTAAGAGGAATTTAAATAGAGGTTTTAAAATGAATGCAGTGAATAGAGAAAATCAGTTTATTGTGCATGGGGAATCAGTGTCAATAAATCTTTAAATTTAAGTTATTACAATACAATTTTAAATTATTACAATAGAATGAGGAGAAGGATTAGGAGAAATTTCTTCTTAGCAAGGCATGACCAAGACAAGAAGAGCTCTGAAGAAGTCATGTTTACTCGAAATGTTAACTGGGTTTCTCGCTCCACAGATGCTGCCAGGCCTGCTGAGATTTTCCAGCATTCTCTGTTTTTATTTCAGATTTTGAACATCTGCAATATTTTGCTTTTATCGTATGACCGTACAAGAACTGGTTGAGCTACCTTTTTGTCGCCATTGGATGTCCCTTGATTTGAGGATGATGCCTGCTTGGGGCCAGGGGTTTCTGCCTTGGGCCTCCATGTGACTCAGCAGGCTGATTCTCGACCCACAGATCTTTCGGACATGGGCAGGATGTCCTGAGGTAGTGTTCAGGATTTGCCTCTTTATTTTCTTCCCTGCCACCGCTTTGCCTCATCATTGTAATTCAAAGCGTGATACAGCTTGATGGACAAGTTCTCACCATTCTGAAGCATTGGTAACAAGTTCCCCCCAGTCATTAATGTAAGTGCTGCCACGCTTCAAGGAGGTCTTCAGAGCATCTTTGAGGGGGTTTTTTTTGTCCTCCACTGGAACGTTGGCCATTTGAATTGAGAGAACAGGACCTGGTGGGGAAGACAGTTTTCAGCGATCTGGACACCGTGTCCAGTCCATTGAATTAGATTTTGAGGAGTTTTGCCTGAATGCTCGTGGAGCTGGCTTCAAAAGGACACTAGCATTTGTCAGACGGCCCTCCCATTGAATCTGGAGGATGCAGCATTGCTGATGGAATTTCTCTAGCGCTCTTGTATGTCACTGATACACAGTCCAGGTCTCATTGCAGTACAAGAGTGTGGTAAAGACAACTGCTCTGTACACTAGGATTTTTGTTGACTTGCAGTGGTCTTAGGAGCATAGGAACATAGCAGGCCATTTAGCCTGTCGAGCCTCTTCCATCATTCGAATGATCATAGCTGATCATCCACCTCAATGCCTTTTTCTCACACTATCTCCACATCCATTTATGTCATTGGTATTTAGAAAGCTGTCAATCTCTACTTTAAACATGTTCAATGACTGAACTTCAACAGCCCTTTGGGGTAGAGAATTCCAAAGATTCACAGTCCTCTCTGAGTAAAAAAAATTCTCCTCAACTCGGCCCTAAGTGGCTTCCCCCTTATTTTGAAATTTTATCCCCTGGTTCTAGACTCCTCAGCCAGGGGGAATATCTTACCTGCATCTACCCTGTCTATCCCTTTAAGTATTTTGTAGATTTCAATGAGATCACCTCTCAGCCTTTGAAACTCTAGAGAATACAGGCCCAGTTTCCCCAATCTCTCTTCATGGGACAGTCCTGCCATCCCGGGGACAAGTCTGGTGAACCCTTGTTGCACTCCCTCTATGGCAGTAATGCCCTTCCTTAGGTAAGGAGACCAAAACTGCACACAGTACTCCAGGTGTGGTCTAACCAAGGTTCTATAAAATTGAAGCAAGATTTTGCTACTCCTTACTCATATCCTCTTGTGAAAGAGGCCAACATTTCATTCACTTCCTAATTGCTTGCTGCACCTACATGTTAGCTTTCAGTGACTTATTGACGAGGATGCCCAGGTTCCTTTGTACATTTACACTTTCTAATCTTTTCCTATTTAAATACTCTGCACATCTGTTCCTCCTACCAAAGTGGATAACCTCCTAATTTTTCCACATTATATTCCACCTTTGTTGTCAAACACTTGCTGCTGTAGTTTGTAGAAGGCTGAGCTGGCACAGCTGAACCAGTGCTGGATCTCCTTGTCAATAGTGGCATTTTGAGAGAGGTGGCTGCCAAGGTATGGGAAGTGTTCAACATATTGCAAAGACTCTCCCTCAACATATATGGGAGGCGGAATATTTGGCTGACCAAATTGCGCGTTGATATGAGTTTTGTTTTGGGGGAGACAGTGGTGTAGTGGTAATGCCACTGGACTAGTAATCCAGAGGCCCAGGCTAATGCCCTGAGGACACAGGTTCAAATCCCACCATGGCAGCTGGTGGAATTTAAATTCAATTAATAAAATCTGGAATTAAAAGCTAGTGGGTGGTAAATGCTGGCTGACCTTGCCAGCTACACCCACATCCCATGAAAGAAAAAATTTTAAAAATCATTCAAGGGCAGGCCAATTCCCCTGTATGCAGGATTGAAGAGATCAAGAGTGGCTTGCAAATCTGATGCTATTCCCATTTAAACCTTCTTAAGGTCTATCTTTTGTTTCTTTATTTTTCTCATTACAATCTCCTTTTGCCTTGTATCATCATCCCTTTCGTCATTTCATTACATAAGATTACATAGGATATATAGTGCAGAAACAGGCCATTCAGTCCAACCAGTCTATACAGTGTTTATGGTCCAGTTGAGCTTCCTCCTGTTTTTTTCTCAACCGTTGTGACCCTCTATTCCCTTCTCCCTCATGTTTACCTAATTTCCCCTTAAATGCACCTATGCTATTCACTTCAACCACTACCCATGGTGGCGAGTTCCACATTTCTTTCTGCATAAAGAAGTTTCTTCTGAATTCCTTATTGGATATCTGGATGACTGTCTTATGTTGATGACCTTCAGTTATTCTCTCCTCCACAAGAGGAAGCATTCTCTCTCTATTCCCTCTATCAAAATCTTTCATAATTTTAAATCCCTCTATTTGGTCACCCCTCAGCCTTCTATTTTTCAAGAGAAAAGAGACCCAGCCTCTTGATCCTTTCCTGGTGTGTATATCCATGCATTTCTGGTATCATTCTTGCAAATCATCTTTCCCACACTCCAGTGCCTCTATTTCCTTTTTATAATATGATGACCAGAACTAAATGCTTACTCTAAGCATGGTCTAACCAAGGTTCGATGCAGGTTTAGCATAACTTCCCTACTTTTCAATTCTACCCCTTTAGAAATAAAACCTAATGCTTACTTTGCTTTTTAGTGGCCTTGCTAAGGTGTGACGCAACTGGTGATTGATGTATTTGCACTCCAAGATCCCTTTGATCCTCTGCCCCACCTAAACTTTCACCTTCTAAATAATAATTGACCTCCCAATTCTTTCTACCAAAATGTTATATGTCTCATAATTATCTGTGTTGAACTTCATGTTCCAATTATTTGCCCATTCCATAATCTGTCCTGCCTTCCACTCAATCACATACCGTCCCTTATGTTCTTTCCTCCTCCACCACAACCATCCACTTTCCCTGCCTCACTTAAAAACTGTTGATCTCTAAGTACTCCTGTTTTTGACATTGATTTGAAATGTTAACTGTTTCTCTCACCACAGATGCTGCCAAGCCCTGCTTAGTATTTCCACCATTTTCTGCTTTTATTTCAGATTTTCAACACTCACAGTATTTTGCACTTGATATTGGTGTTGGTCACTATTTGAGTTGCAAAATAGATTAGTAGTGAACTGAAATCCATGGTATATAATTTGACTAGATTCATCTTTTATGATTCATCTTTTATTCAGATAATCAGAAACCTGCAAAGATTCCGGGATCCATGAGAGCCAAGTGGCAAAATGAGCAGGATGACACACTGATGGAGTCCTGGAACTCTTTATTAAAGTTCAACAGGTCACAGCGAGGTCGTATAGCCAACATGGATTTTGAGGGAGACGTTTTTGATGAGTTTTTGCAAGAACAAAGAGTTGGAAGAGAAACAGGATTGAAATGCTTGCACGAAGAATCAGTGCATGATATTAAAGAGGAGAAGGAAGAACAAACGACTGACCTTGAAAGAGATGATGAAGGAAGTGATGATTTTGAAATTCCAGTTTTACCTCGCGGCTGTCATTTAGTTATTAATATTACAACAACCTGGGGTGATAGACATTATGTTGGACTTAATGGGATTGAAATATTCAGTTCAACTGGAGAGCCTGTGCAAATAGCACAAATAAGAGCAGATCCAGCAGATATTAACATTTTACCTGCTTACGGTAAAGACCCTCGAGTCATTTCAAATTTGATTGATGGGGTAAACAGGACGCAAGATGATATGCATCTCTGGTTAGCACCTTTCACTCCAGGAAGGTCTCACCTGATCTATATTGACTTTGTAAATCCGTGTCATTTAGCCATGATTCGAATTTGGAATTACAACAAATCAAGAATACATTCTTTCCGTGGTATTAAAGATGTTGAGATATTACTAAATGGGAAATTGATCTTCAGAGGAGAAATTGCCAAGGCATCAGGAACCTTAAATGGAGGTAAAGTATGTTCTATTCTAGTTGGTATAACTAGTTGAATAATCTTCCCTTATCCCACCTAGTTAGCATCGAGCAAAAGATTATGCAATTAAGCTGCAGCATTGCATTTGACTACCATAGAGTCAATACTAATTACATCACTCATGCAACATTCAAAAGCAACCTTTATTTTCACCCTTATTCATCTAACTCTCCGAGTAGCCTTCAATCCCTTTCTTCCTTATGTATTTATCTAGCTTTCCTTTAAATGCATTTACGCTACTCAACTCACTACCTCTGTGGTAGTGAGTTCCACCTTCTAACCACTCTCTGAGGAAAAGAGGTTCCTCCTGAATTCCCTTTTAGATTTATTGGCGACTGTCATTTATTTATGGCCTTTGTTTTGGACTCAGCAGAAGTGAAAACATTTTCTTTATCTACTCTATCAAACTTTTTCATAAACTTAAAGACCTCTGTCAGGTCTTTTTTAAAGAAAAATCTTTAATGCTATAGGAAAGTAACTGGCTTTTAAGTGTTTTGCTGCATTAAGCTCATAACTACATTTCTGTCAACATGGCTGAGTCTGAAGGTTGAAGCCCACTTTAGAGGCTTGAGCAAATTGCCTGTGTTGGCCCTTTTTTGCAGCCCAAAGGATTGTTGTTTGGATGAGATGTTAAATCGAAGCCTTGATTGTCCTCTCAGCAGGATGTGAAAGATCCTACATTAATATTCAAAGAGCAGCAGGGTTCTCCTTTGTCACCCCTTCAGCCGGCACCTAAAACTGATCATTTATTTATCTCATTGCTGTTTGTGCAGCAGTTAGCTTCCACATTCTCTGTATCATAACAGTGGCAACACTTCAAAAGCATGTTAACTGTAAAGTGCTGTGAAGCATCCAGGTGTTGTGAAAAGTGCTGTAGAAATGAAGCCCTTTTTCCTTCATCTTAAATGAAAAGCTGTCAAAAGTACAACTACTTAACAGCAGATTAAGTTACTATAGCATATATTGCCTTTTAAAATATGTAGGAGGAAAGATTGTGACTGGCTGGTAGAGGTTCTTGCCAGATGTTCGATAGGTATATACCCCTAGATTCCAGAGACTTGTTACAAGAGACTTATTACAATGCTATAATTTTGTAGCAAGGGAAGTTGATTTAGTTTTCTTGATAATTTAAGCAATTAAAAACAATAGTTTATGAAGGTCAGAAGCAATGAAATATTGAAAAATTACCTTCCGTTTCTAACATTTATATTGAGAACCTTTGCAATCTGCCAGGATTGTTTTCTTGCCAGCTTTGCCAACTATCCCAATTTGCTTAGATTCAGGAAATACATTTGTCTTAACTTGTTTTCATTCTCCATTTTCAGCTTTGGAACAGTTTGGAGATACTATACTTTTCACTACAGATGATGAGATTTTAGATGCAATGTCCCAGTACGATGAAACCTTTGCAGCCAATATTGATTATACTCAGCCACTCATGTTTGAGGAAGAACTCAATAGACCTAGTACTGCAGACGGTGAAGGAGATGAGAGGCCATTCACACAGGCTGGCTTTAGAACAGAGGATGAACAGGTAAGTAAGTCTGTAGGACCTTTACACTGGAAAGGTTTTTTTTTGAGCTAGTATGTATTGCGCCAAACCTCTGAGTCTGAAGCAGGGAAGAATTGCAGCCCAAGAAAAACCCAGTTTAAACACCTGGGTTAGATCTGCCAGGGAAGGAGGAGGAAATGCAATATCTGAAGCAAGTGTGGGAGGGAGAGGGATAGATAGAATACAGGTAGGCTGGAGACAGAAATATAGCCGCACCTAGGATCACAGTAAAGGTGGATAAGGGAGTGGAACATGTCATCTTTAAATTGTCCCTAACATTTGTGAATATCCAGGTTTCTCTATGTTAACTTGCTATAAATGGAATTAAATGTTTATGCTGAGGACTTCTCTGCTATTTTATTCCTATGAGGATGTGATATAGTAATTCCTCCCTTAACACCCCAGTTCCGCTCTTTAAAAGTAAGAATTCAAACAAAAAGAATGTTAAGCGAGCCAAATTTTCCCGTAAGGTTTTAACTGGAGTTAGGTTCCAGAGTGAGTCTCACCCAGATCCCCAATGAGTCTCTTCTTGACGCTCAGCAGGTCTCTTCCCAATGCACGGTGATTCTCTTCGAAATCCACAGAGAGTCTCCGCTCTGATCCTCTTCAAACTCTCTGCCCCACCGGGCCCCTCCGCCCCGCCACACCCCGGGCCGGGCCCCTCCGCCCCGCCACACCCCGGGCCGGGCCCCTCCGCCCCGCCACACCCCGGGCCGGGCCCCTCCACCCCGCCACACCCCGGGCCGGGCCCCTGCGCCGCACCACACCCCGGGCCGCGCCCCTCCGCCCCGCCACACCCCGGGCCGGGCCCCTCCGCCCCGCCACACCCCGGGCCGGGCCCCTCCGCCCCGCCACACCCCGGGCCGGGCCCCTCCGCCACACCACACCCCGGGCCGGGCCCCTCCGCCCGGTCACACCCCGGGCCGGGCCCCTCCGCCCGGTCACACCCCGGGCCGGGCCCCTCCGCCCGGTCACACCCCGGGCCGGGCCCCTCCACCCGGTCACACCCCGGGCCGGGCCCCTCCGCCACACCACACCCTGGGCCGGGCCCCTCCGCCCCGCCACACCCCAGGCCGGGCCCCTCCGCCCAGCCGGGCCCCTCTGCCCCACCACACCCCGGGCCGGGCCCCTCCGCCCCGCCACACCCCGGGCCGGGCCCCTCCGCCCCGCCACACCCCGGGCCAGGCCCCTCCGCCCTGCCCCACCCCGGGCCGGGCCCCTCCGCCCCTCCCCGAGCTGAAGGCAGCCAATAGTGCAAAGGCTATGGGCCCTGACAATATTCCGGCAATAGTACAGACGAGTTGTGCTCCAGAACTTTCCGCGCCCCTAGCCAAGCTGTTCCAGGACAGCTACAACACTGGCACCTACCCGGCTATGTGGAAAGTTGCCCAGGTATGTCCTGTACACAAAAAGCAGGACAAATCCAACCCAGCCAAATACCGCACCATCAAGCTACTCTCTATCATCAGTAAAATGATGGAATGGGTCATCAACAGTGCTATCAAGTGGTAGTTGCTTAGCAATAACCTGCTCACTGAAGCCCAGTTTGGGTTCCACAAGGTTCGTTCAGGTCCTGACCTCGTGACAGCCTTGGTTCAAACATGGACAAAAGAGCTGAACTCCCGAGGTGAATGTGAGAGTGACTGCCCTTGACATCAAGGCAGCATTTGACCAAGTGTGGCATCAAGGAGCCCTGGCAATGTCAATGGGAGTCAGGGGGAAAACTCTCCGCTGGTTGGAGTCATGCCTAGCACAAAGGAAGATGGTTGTGGTTGTTGGAGGTCAGTCATCTCAGTTCCAGGACATCACTGCAGGAGTTCCTCAGGGTAGTGTCCTAGGCCAACCATATCCAGCTGCTTCATCAATAATCTTCCTTCATTCGTAAGGTCAGAAGTGGGGATGTTCGCTGATTGCACAATGTTCAGCATCATTCATGACTCCTCAGTCCATGTCCAAATGCAACAAGATCTGGACAATATCCAGGCTTGGGCTGACATATAGCTAGTAACATTTGTGCCAGGCAATGACCATCTCCAAGAGAGAATCTAATCATCGCCCCTTGATGTTCAATGGCATTACCATCGCTGAATCTCCCACTATCAACATTCTGGGGGTTACCATTGACCAGAAATTAGCTAGCCATATAAATACTGTGGCTACAAGAGCAGGTCTGAGGCTAGGAATTCTCTGGAACTCACCTCCTGAGTCCCCAAAGCCTGTCCACCATCTACAAGGCACAAGTCAGGAGTGTGATGGAATATTCCCCCACTTGCCTGGATGAGTGCAGCTCCCACAACACTCAAGAAGCTTGAAACCATCCACAAACATTCACCCCCTCCACTACCAACAAACAGTGAGCACAATGTGTACCATCCAGAAGGTGCACTGCAGAAACTCACCAAAGCTCCTTAGACAGCACTTTCCAAACCCACTACTGTTACCATCTAGAAGGAGAAGGGCAGCAAACACATGGGAACACTACTACCTGCAAGTTCCCCTCCAAGCCACATAGCACCCTGACTTGGAAATATATTGCCTTTCCTTCACTGTCAATAAGCCAAAATCCTGGTACTCCCTCCCTAACAGCAGTGTGGGTGTACCTACAACACATGGTCTGCAGCGGTTCAGGAAGGCAACTCAGCACCAACTTCTCAAGGGCAATTAAAGATGGGCAATAAATGCTGACCTAGCCAGTGACGCCCACATCCCATGAATGAATAAAGTTAAATGGCAGGAAATTGGCCATCCAATGATTATGATGTTGTCAGCAGATTTATGGTCACAACATGACATAGATGATGGACTAAAGTCATTTTATTTCAATATTTTTACACAAAAAATGGCGATTTTTTTTTTTAGGGTACTCGATGCTTCTTGTAAACACTACCATAGTTTGTGTGTTAGCTCCATCTGTTGGCTAAATATCAGTGTTGCAAATAAACCAATTGAAAACAAATGTTAATAATTGTGACATTGACAGGTCAGTAAATGGTCTCAAACAAATTTTATATATATATATAACCTTTTGAAATAACTACATGCAACCTCTTAACTCCTCACATTCTGCATTTGTAGGAGCAGGAGCAAACATCTTTCCTGTTGGGTGGAGCTGCTAGTCAGATGCGAGGGGAGTATACTGGGAAGTGTAAGTATTTGTATACAGGGCCCAAGTTCTAATAGCATCCAGATTACCTTTGAAGTTGATTTGTGTTCTTCTAGAGTCATGATGCATCTTAATAAAATTTCATTGCAGTTTTCCTTTTGTACAAATTTGTCTGGTTTAGGAGGACAATATTGTTGAAAGGATTTTGGTTAGATTTTCCTCTGCAGTGAATTTTATAACAAAATGGCACCAAAGCAGCACTTCTCCTTGTCAGTGTAATTCTGCTGAGAACCAACCAGTTCTTCCTAGTGCACCTTAATGGTACAGCTCGCACCATCCAGTCACTGACTGCCTGCAGAAGCAGATCAAATCCATGCTTGCTGCATTTTCTGATGAGGTGTCTCACTGTGGAGGCCAAGACTAGCTCTACCCTAGGTTGCTAAGCCCATTAACCTAAAGCTGAGTTGTTACTGTCTGCAAGCTGGCAATGAAGGAACCAGCTTTTTGTCCCAAGGGAAGGAGGCCTGTGAACAACATGATACATGTCTGTTGGAGGAGTTAACATAGCAGTGAATACACCACACCTAGCAAAAATCCACAAATCTACATGATGGTGGAAGAACTTTAGTGAACAAAGGCAGTCATACATTCAACAATGCATTGTAAGTGAGCATGTTTCCAGTTTTCAGCCTCCTTGCCTTCACCCTGTTGATCATCTGTAACCCATGTGATGGTGGTGCCACAATACTGCTCAATACCCCTTTCTCGTTCAACAAGTGTTATATTCATAACTGAATACATCGGAAAGTAGTGAAAGACTCTCATGATAGGTATTTTGTTGTCACCTTCATTAAAGAATGCCTTCTAAAATTGGGGTTATTTTCTGCATGATGGCAATTTTGCAGTGCCACATGTTCCCTTGTTCTTGTTGCCACTCTCAGCCCCCCTTTACCAACACACCTAAGTGTGTCACAGAGGCCAGACCTTTGATTCCTCGCCACCAGCGATTTGCCTCACCTTAAAGCTCACAACACTTAAAGTAATGCTTGGAATGTTTCCATTCAGTTTGAGCCTGAGTGATGAGTTGTCATTCCAGCTGTAGCTTTCACAATTTGATTTTTTAGTCAATTTTGCTTGGCTGGTTTGGTGCAGTATCAGTATTAGGGGCCTATGGCTTGCTGGATCAGTGATGATGTGGCCCAGTGTCATGTGGTGGCCTGAAGGATAGCCCACCTGTTAGAGCATAAGAAATAGGAGCAGGCCATTCGGCCCCTCAAGCCTACCCCGCTATTCAGTAAGATTATGGCTGATCTTCCACAGGCCTAGATCTAGACCCCCCTGGTTGTCTAGAGGAATACAGGGGAATATCAAAAAGAAAAAGAAAGCATACGATAGGCACAAAGAACTAAGCACTGCACACAGCCTAGACGAATATAGGAAGTGCAGGGACGAAGTAAAAGAGGAAATAAGGAAATCAAAGAGAGGGCATGAAAAAAGATTAGCAAGTAAAGTTAAAGATAACCCAAAGATGTTTTACCAATACATTAATGCTAAAAGATTTGTTAAGCAAAAGTGGGACCTATCAGAGATGAAGATGAAAACTTGTGTGTAGATGCAGAGGCTGTGGGAGGGGATTTGAATGAATATTTTGTCTCCATGTTTGCAAAGGAAAGGGAGGATGTAGTTATAGTCTAGCAGGAACACTGCGAGATATTGGACGGGATAGTCATAAAGAGAGAGGAAGCACTCGAAGGGTTGAAATCCTTGAAAGTTGATAAGTCACCAGGGCCAGATGGATTGTTTCTGAGGCTGTTGAAGGAAGTCAGGGAGGAGATAGCAGATGCTCTGAGGATGATTTTCCAATCCTCACTAGATACAGGAGAGGTACCGGAGGACTGGAGAAATGCAAATGTAGTTCCATTGTTTAAAAAGGGATCAAAGGAAATGCCAAACAATTATAGGCCAGTTAGTCTTACATCGGTGATGAGCAAATTAGTAGAATCAATCCTGAGAGATAGGATTAACTGTCATATGGAAAGGCATGGATGGTCAGCATGGAATTGTTAAAGGAAGGTCTTGCCTCACAAATGTGATTGAATTCTTTGAGGAAGTGACAAGAAAGGTTGATGAAGGTAGTGCAGTGGATGTTGTGAACATGGATTTTAGCAAGGCATTTGACAAGGCCCCACATGGCAGATTGGGCAGGAAAGTAAAATCCCATGGGATTCAGGGTAATGTGGCAAACTGGATAAAAGGTTGGCTTTGTAACAGGAAACAAAGGGTAATGGTCAATGGATGCCCTTGCGAATGGAAAGTTGTCTCAAGTGGTGTTCCACAGGGCTCGGTGTTGGGACCCTTGCTGTTTGAGTTATATATTAACGATTTGGACGTGAACATGGGGGGCACGATTGGGAAATTTGCAGATGACACAAAGATTGGCCGAGTAGCGGATAGTGCAGAGGATAGCCATAATCTCCAAAATGATATAGATGGGTTGGTGGAATGGGCGGTAAAGTGGCAGATGGATTTTAATATAGAGAAGTGTGAGGTCATACACTTAGGGAGGTCAAACAGTTACAGAGATTACACAATAAATGGAAACATACTAAGAGGGGTAGATGAAGTGAGAGATCTTGGCGTACAAGTACACAGGTCCCTGAAGGCAGCAGTTCAAGTAGACAAGGTTGTAAAGAAGGCATATGCAATGATGTCCTTCATTAGCAGAGGTATAGAATATAAAAGTAAGGATATAATGTTGGAATTGTATAAAACACTGGTGAGGCCACAACTGGAGTATTGTGTGCAGTTCTGGTGACCACATTACAGGAAGGATGTAATACCTCTGGAGAGAGTGCAGGGGAGGTTTACAAGAATGTTGCCAGGGTTAGAAAAGTGTAGCTATGAGGAGAGATTGGATAGGTTGGGGTTATTTTCCTTAGAACAAAAAAGGCTGAGAGGTGACTTGATTGAGGTGTACAAAATTATGAGGGGAATAGATAGAGTGCACAGGATAAAATTGTTTCCCTTGATGGAGAATTTTAGAACCAGGGGACATAGATTCAAGGTAAGTGGCAGAAGATGTAGGGGCGACATGAGGAAGAACTTTTTTACACAGAGGGTAGTGGGTGTCTGGAATTCGCTGCCCAAGTTGGTGGTAGAGGCAGAAACTCTAAACTCTTTTAAAAAGTACCTGGATCTACACCTAAAGTGCTGTAAGCTGCAGGGCTATGGGCCAGGTGCAGGAAGGAGGGATTAGAAAGGGCACCTGGGTGTCCTCGGGCTGGCATAGATAAGATGGGCCGAATAGCCTCCTGTGCTGTAACTTTTCTATGGTTCTAGGCCTCAACTCCTCTTTCGTGCCAGCTCCTCATCATAGCCCTCAACTCCCCGACATTTCAAAAATCTATCTATCCTCTTTAAGTACCTTTAGTGATCTAGCCGCCACAACTCCCTGGGGTAGAGAATTCCAGACATTCACTACCCACTGAGAGAAGAAATTCCTTTGCATCTCAGTTTTAAATCAGTGTCCCCTTATTCTGTAACTATGTCCCCTAATTTGAGATTCCCTCACTAGTGGAAACATTTTCTCAACATCTACCCTGTCAAGCCCCCACAGAAACTTGTACATTTCAATAAGATCATCCCTCATTCTTCTAAATTTTAATGAATAAAGGCCTAACCTGTTTACCCGTTCTTGATAAGTCAACCCCTTCATCCCAGAAATCAACCTAGTGAATCTCTTTTGAACTGCCTCCAATGCCAGTTTATCCTTTCTTAAATACTGGGACCAAAACTGTACACAGTACTCTAGGTGCGGCTTCACCAACACCCTGCACAGTTATAACAAGACTTCCCTATTTTTAAGCTCCAACCCCCCTAGCAATACAGCCCAAAATTCCATTTGCCTTCTCGATTACTTGCTGCATGTGCATGCTAACTTTTTGTGTTTCATGCACAAGAACACCCAGATCCCTCTGTGCTGCACTTTTTTGGAGTCTCTACATTTAAATAATAGTCTGCCTTTTGATTCTTCCTACCAAAGTGCATAACTTCACACTTTCTTACTTCCATCTGCCAAGTTTTTGCTCGCTCACTCAACCTATCTATATTCCCTTGCAGAAACCTTATGTCCTCATCACAACATGCCCTCCCACCTATTTTTGTACTGTCAGCAAATTTGGATACATTATATCCTCAAAGAACTCTAGCAAATTTGTCAAACATGATTTCCCTTTAACAAAACCATGTTGACTCTGTTTGATTGCGTTAAGCTTTTCTAAATGTCCTGCTATTTCTTCGTTAAAAATGGACTCTAGCATTTTCCCAATGGCAGATATTAGACTGACTGGCCTATAGCTTCCTGCTTTTTGACTCCCTCCTTTCTTGAACAGGAGCATCACATTAGCGGTTTTCCAATCCGCTGGGACCCTCCCGGAATCCAGTTAGTTCTGGAATATTTCGACCAATGCTTCCACTATCTCTGCAGCTACTTCCTTTTAAACCCTTGGATGCAGGCCATCAGGCCCTGGTGACTTGTCTGCCTTTAGTCCCATTAGTTTTTCAAATACTTTGTCCCTCGTGATAGAGACTGTTACAAGATCTTTCCTCCCATTAGCTCCTTGCTTATCTGATACCTTTGGAATGTTTATAGTGTCCTCCACCATGAAGACACATGCAAAATATTGATT
Organism: Cetorhinus maximus; assembly: GCF_964194155.1. Lineage (NCBI taxonomy): Eukaryota > Metazoa > Chordata > Chondrichthyes > Lamniformes > Cetorhinidae > Cetorhinus > Cetorhinus maximus. The sequence goes on from NC_135893.1 coordinate 46,452,580, forward strand.
TAAATTATCTGCCATTTCCCTGTTCCCCATTATCAATTCTCCAGTCGCATCCTCCAAGGGTCCCACGCTGACTTTAGCTATTCTCTTTTTATATACCCATAAAAGCTCTTGCTGTTTGTTTTTATATTTCTTGCCAATTTACTTTCATGATCAATTTTCTCCCTCTTTATTAGCTTTTTAGTCATCTGCTGCTGGTTCCTAAAAATTTCCAATCCCCTGGCTTACCACAAGTTTTTGCCGCTTCGTAAGCCTTAGTTTTTGATTGGATACTCTCATTGACCGCCTTTGTTAACCACGGGTGGTTCATCCTTCTCATTGAGTCCTTCTTCTTGACCGGGATAAATTTTTGCTGAGCGTTAGGAAATATCTGCTTAAATGTCTGGCACTGCTTATCCATCGACCTTCCCCTTCGTCTATTTTCCCAGCCTACTTTAGACAGCTCTTTCTTCATACCCCTGTAATTTCCCTTATTTAAGTTGAGGACACTGGTTTGAGAACCGAGTTGCTTGCCCTCAAACTGAATTTGAAATTCTACCACATTGTGATCACTACCCCCTAGAGGATCCTTAACTACAAGATCGCTTATTAATTCTACCTCATTACACATTACTAGATCTAAAATAGCTTGTTCCCAGGTAAGTTCCGCAATGTATTGCTCTAAGGAACAATCCCTGATGCACTCTACAAATTTGTCTTCCATGTCACCCCTGCCAATCTGATTTGTCCAGTCAATATGCAGATTAAAATCACCCATGACAATTGTAGCACCCTTCTTACAAGCCTCCATTATTTTCCGATTTATACTTTTGTCCTACAGTGAGGCAACTCTTTGGGGGCCTATGGATGACTCCCACCCATGACTTCTTCCCCTTGCTATTCCTTATTTCCACCCAAACTGATTCCACATCACGATCTATTGGACCTTTATCACTACTCACCACTGCACTGATACCTTCCATAATTAACAAAGCTCCCCCACCTCCTTTGCCTTTTTGCCTATTTTTCCAGATCGTCGAATACCCTTGAATATTGAGTTTCCAGTCTTGGTCACCCTGCAACCACGTCTCTTTAATAGCTATCAAGTCATATCCACGTTTTCAAGAACCAAGCTACAATAAGGATAAAGAAAAAAATGTCTTAAAATGTTTTTACATGAAAATATTTAAAGGTTTATCTGCAGTTTGCTCTGGGTCCCATTTTAGCCTTTAACTATAATGGAACCATAAGCAGACCCAATTTTCTGATTTGCAGAGGTGTTGTGTAATACGGGCAGTCACTGGGTGAAAAGGATGAGAAGTGAAACCCTAGAAAATGCTTTCCCCACCTGCTGCTATTTGCATTTAGCAGGTGTGGATGTAATAGTTAGAGGTCTGCCCCAGTAGGAGTGGAAGCAAATTTTCTGGACATTTTTTTGGAGTGGGAATTTGCTGTTAGGCTTCCCTGCCCTATTTTCCTCTGGTTAACATAAAAGCAGATGGATTCCTGGGGAAAACAATCTAACAAAGAAGAGAGGTTTTTGGGTAGGAGTTTGAAAGTAGTTACTCCCCTAATACACATGCTCTATTTTGGGAGGATGATGACTCTGAGACCATCAAATGGATTACAATGGCGCCAAGAAAAATCAGATGATGTGGAGGGCTATAAGCAATTCTGTTGAGAATACAGCAGTAATAGAAGGCTTAGATATCATCATTAGCAGTTCAGACTGAGAATTTCAGCTGGTTTGTTGTCTCTCTGGAGCCTAGAATAAGAAACATTTCAGGAAGACTGGAGAAGATTATTGGAGAGCAATGAGATTGGCGAGCTATTGTGTCTACGTGAGAGCTAGCGATGTAGTACAGGAAAACCCTGATGACATTCTAAAGAAATTTAATATTTGACAATGGACTCAAGAGAAGGACTGCAATGCTGGCAATCTCTGGGTGACTCCTCAATCATGTGCTAGAATAGGGAAGTGTAGGATATGCCTGAAGAGATGTCAGAGAGCTTTGCTTTTATAATTTATTGGCACCAGTTCTGGGGAAGAAAGTTCAATTGGAAAGAGAAAAAGTTAACACACAAACGAGGACATCAGGCAAATTTTAGATAAGGACTGAGATATTAGAGCTGGGAAGAGAAATGGGCGCACAGGACTATAATTTTTTAAAAAGCTGATTGCAAATGTACAGAATAAATATAGAGAATTAAAAATACTACTTCACGTTTCAGGATGGATAAATAGAGCTTTGAAACAATCTAAAATTAAGAGGAAGTAAAATGTGGTATTAAAAAAGTAATGAAATAAGGGAGGAGGTATGAGAAGAGGATCTCAAAGAAAGTGAGAAAATATATCAGAAGGATTGTTAAATGTGAGATGCTTCCCCCAAGAGGAGAAGATAGTGAATTAGTAGAAGGTAAAAGGAAATAGGGATAATTGTGAAGTACTTTATATCAAAAGAGAAGGATATTTGGGAGTTGTTAAATCCAGAATTGGTTAAAAGCAAGATGAAAGATGTAATAAGTTAAAGGAAAGTATCAGAGAAGTTTGTTAATCCAGGGGAAGACAAAGTGCCATGTTTATTCAAGAACCCTGAAGAAGATGGTGGGAGAAATATCAAAGGCCCTAGATTTCAAGACTCTATTGAGTGTGGATGTGTGATGGAGGACCGGAGACTGGCTAGTGCAATACCAATCCTTCAAAAAGCGATACAGATCTAATTTGATTAATTACAGGCCAGTTAGTTTAACATCATTCTTTACCCAATATATAAATAAGGAGAAAATAATTAGAAGCAGCCGCAGGTATTTCAGAAAGGAGAATTGTCCTCAAAAATAGGTGTGAGAGTTCTGAGGTTGACATGTAAGGTAGAAGGAGGAAATGCAGTGAACGTCTGTTCATGGACTTTTAGAAAGCTTTAGAGAAGGTCGTATGAAATATTGGAGAAAATTAATAGATATGGAATTAGGGGGAGGATAGCATATTAGATTAAAAACTGGTTAGAGGAGAGGAAATTGAGCTAATGTTAAGGGCAGTTTTTCAGAATGTTTGCAAGTTGGCAGTGGTGCCCTACAAGCACCTGTTCTGGAGTTAACTGTTCACTGTGTACAACAATGATTTGGATATAGGACTAGGTAAAGTGGTAATTGCAGGCAATACTAAAACAGTTCTGGGAACCAAAGGAAGTTACAAGGTGATATTGATAAGATGGTGGAATGGGCTTAAAATGCAGCAGATGGAATTCAGAAACAGTGTGTGAATTGTCACTTTTTAGTTTACTTTTTTTTTAAATGGAAGGCTGTGCAATGTATCAATGCAGAAAGATTTGGGAGTTCAGGTTCACAAAGCATTAAGTGGATAAGACTATACAAGATAAGGCTATTGCAAAAGGTGTAGCATACAATAGTTGAGATGTAATAGATCTGTATAATCTGGAGTATTGTATATAGTTTTGAGTATAGTAAGGATGTTGAAGCAATTAGATTCATTGAAATATATGAGAAAATATAAAAATGAAAAAAGTATGAAAAATTAAGGCTGCTTTCAATAGAGCCATTCAGCAGTGGCTCAGTTGGTAGCACTCTCACCTCTTGAATCACAAGGCCGATACTCCAATGCAGTATTGAGAGTGTGCTGCACTGTTGGATGTGCCGTCATTCAGATAAGACATTAAACTGAGGCCCCATCTGCTCTCTCAGGTGAATGTAAAAGGATCGCATAACAGTATTCCAAAGAATAGAGATGTTATCCCGGATGTCCTCACCAGCTTTTCTCCCTCAATCAACATTACCAAAGAAGTAGATTATCTGATCATTATCACATTGTTGTTTGCTGTGCACATATTGGTGTTTCCTACATTATAATATTTATTACTCTTCAAAAAGCACTTCATTGGCTGTAAAGTGCTTTGGGACATCTGGTGGTCATGAAAAGCACTATGAAAATGTCAGATTGCAGAGTGTTCTGAAAGAAGTGTTTAAAATTATGACAGATGGACTAGAGTAAATATAAACAGACTATTTTTAGTAGTCGCTCTAGAATGAGGAGACATACATTTATGATTATATGTAAGAGATTTAAGGCAGAGAGCATAAGTCTTTTTTAGAAGGTTGTCGGGCTGCAGAATGTGTTACCAAAGTTAGTGATTAAGCAGAGACCACATCAGCATTTAAGGATAGATTAGATAGATGGCTGAAGGGAAGGCTGATAAAGGATATGGGAACAGGATATATACCTGAGATTAGGACCTGTGGAGAATAAACATCAGCATAGCTGGTTGGGCTCAATAGTCTGTCTCGTAGTATAGTTCTATGTAATTCTATCTTTAAAAGTGTGTTGGTTTGGCACCAGATTGAATCTGCTTCATCTTGTTTACAAGCATGTATTTTGAAAACAAACATATTTTGTCATATAAACTTGAACTTTCTTTCTTTAAATTCCAGGTGTACAACTAAATTTCACTCTTACTTGGGGAGACTCCCACTACCTTGGGTTGACTGGACTGGAAGTTGTAGGCAAAGATGGTCAGGCACTACCTGTCACAATGGAAAATATTGAAGCATCACCAAGAGATCTAAATGAATTGCCAGAATATAATGAAGACAGTAGGACATTAGACAAGTATATACCATTCATTGACTAGACAAGAAAAATAATTTTATAGTGAGAGTGCTATTTAAAATATTTACCCTGGTGTTTATAAATGTTATACCATACCTAAAGCTAGGGTTATCCAAACAATGTCCCACCTATGATCCCTAGCAATCTGTTCCAAGTGACCCAAGCACCTAACTTCCATTTAGGCTTGTATTTCATGGGCATACTTGTTAATTAGTTCTTTTTGAATTTTGAGTCTGGTGCTTAGAAAAGTTTGTTCTTTGTATCATTGCCTCTTAGTAGACAAATTTCATATTAAGTCCCACTCCAGGGTTTGAGAGCAAAAATCAGGGTTGACACTTCAATGCAGTCCTGATGGAGTGCTACACTGCCAGAGGTGCCATCGGGTGGATGTAAAGAACCCGTGGCTACAATTTCGAAGAAGAGCAGGGGAGTTATCCCCGGTGTCCTGGCCAATATTTATCCTTCAATTAACATTGCAAAAACTGAATACCTGGTCATTATTATATTGCTGTGTATGGGAAGTTTGCTGTACACATATTGGCTGCCACATTTCCTACATTATAACAGTGACTACACTTCAAAAGATTAACAAAAACTTGCACATTTTGCCTAAGGCTGTAAATTCAGCAGATTCTCATGAATGGAAATACTTCCATTGGGAATAAATATTCTCCTCGTAAGTCAACAATGTTGAATGTTTAGGGAATTAATCACCATCAGAAAAGCATAGTTTTGTTTATTGCAATGCAACCATTAATTGATCATTAATTTATTGTATGGGAAGGAGAGAAGACAGAATCTTCCTTTGTAAACGAGTGTGACAAGTGTATAGAGCATTATTTTTTAAAAATCACATTTTAAAAGCCAGAAATGCCTACCACATCCAATGAAAAATGGACAACCAGGAAAATGGTGAGAGCAGGAGACTCCATGAACACCAACATCCTCAGCCCTGATAAAGCTCAGCATATTAGTGCAAGAAACAAGGCTGAAGGTTTTGCAAGTGTCTTCAATCATTAGTGGTAAATAGACGATCTACTCCACTTCATCCCAATGACCCCACCATTAAAAAGGCCATGAATAGACCCATGTGTCATTAGAAGGCATCTTAATTTGCATAGGCACAGCATAGGATATGAGCTCTGGTCACATCTTGGATGTAGTGCCAGAGGACTTGTGCACCACAGCACCCTGCTATCCCCAGCCAACTTGCTGTAGTATCTACTCGACAGTGTGGAAGGTTATCAACTACACCCTACACACAAAAAAATTAGTTAAATTCATTCCAGCCGATTACCCCCGATGTGCATGCTTCTGATCATCCATAAAGGATGTAATAGTGATGCCATTGAGAAACACTTATTCGGCAATATTCAGTTCCACCACCATTCCTCTGATCCAGACCTCATCACAGCCTTGATCCAGCCAGAGGTGAGAGTGCTGACCTCGACATCAAGACGGCATGACCATGGCAGCTAGGAGCCCGACTAAAATGTTCAAATCCTTCTTCCTCTCAGTCCCTTCTTTTTCCTTTCCTCATCCCTTTTTTGCTGCTGTCTCTGCTGCCCCCGATTTCTTGCTCTCACTCCCTAGCTCTCTCATTGACCCTATTCTCCCACTCCCATGGAGACTTGCTCCCCCCCGCCATCTCTCTGCCTCTTCCCATTCTCACCATCCCAACCATGTTTCCTTAACCCCTTCTATCACTGCTCCCTATCACTATCCTTTTTATCCACCTTTTCTACCTCTTTTGCAATCTCTCTCTCTCGCTCTTGCTCTCAAAAAGGCACCCTCTGTTTAAAAGATTGCAAGTAGGAAGAATTTTTGGAGTCATCAACCTCCCACACCACCTGGATCCTTCAGCACCACTCCTGTTGCCCCATCCTTCAGGTAATTGACCTAGGTTCCATTTTCCATTGTAAGTGACAGTTCTGGATACAATAATAAAGGCTGTGAGATGGATGGTAGCAGGGGATTTAAAGGTTCTAAAACTAAGAAACTGAGGAGGTACAAAGGAGAAATTCAACCTAACAAAGTTTCTAAGGACTAATTAGTACCTGGTACCTATTTGTTAAAGGCTGATTGATGGGATTAATGTCACCTCGGAAGATGAGCACATGTGGCTGATTCCTTTTACCTACGGAGATAATCACATCCTCACAATTAATTTCAATAAGCAACAAACTATTATTGGACTTCGCTTCTGGAACTATAACAAATCCCCAGAAGATACGTACAGAGGGGTGAGTCATGAGAAGGGGTTTTCTGAATGGGATCTTTGGAGGGTATAAAAGAAAGATTTTACTTTAATTTACATGTTTAACGTTGCTATAAATTGATAAATATGCTGGTGTAATTTCTTAGTTAAGGAAATTTAGGGACTTAAAGCAGTCCCACAGTGAAATGTAGTTTTTTGATTGCCGGTCTTGAATTTATTTAGCGCCTCCTCAGAACTTCAAAACCAATGAATTACTTTGAAATGGTATCTCTGTCATGTAGCTAAATGCAACAACCAATCTGCACATATAATAAGGGTCCACAAGCAGCAAGTGAATTTTGGTGATGTTTGTTGAGGCAGAAATGAGGAACAAAAACGGCTAGAAACATTAAGCATTGGCCTTGAGAATTCTTTGTTCTTTGAATGGCAGCATGGGACTATTGTGGCCATCAAAACATATGGACATGATCAATGATAATGCCATAACTATGGTTTTGGAATGAAACCTATATATGAGAATTACTAATGTATTCATCCAGAGGAATCCTCCCACAACTGTGCCTAATTGTTTCCTAAATGATTCCAGTGTTTTAGTCTCCACTAGTCTACTCAAAATGCCATTCCAAGTGTTAATTACTCTCTGCACGATGAAGTTACCATTTATTACTTCATTATTATTTATTAATTTACCTTTGCCCCCCTTATTCCATGGTTTAATTTAAAGAATTTTCCTGGATTAATCTTTTCCATACAAATTTACTGTCTTATGCACCCTCCGTTACCTCTCAGTTGCTTCCTTCCATGACTGAAAAGCCCAAGTCACCTCAGTCTTTCCTGATACAGCGTGTAAATTGGACCCTTGACACCAAGCATGATCGTTGTGTCTCTCTCAGCACTTGCCTGCAGTGCTTGTTTCTTCTTGACTAAGACTGGACACAATGTTCAAATAATGATCTGACCAGAACACTGTGCAGTTTGATCACAACTTTCTCTGACTTGTATTATTCTGTTCTGACTAGGTAAATGAATTTTTGATTGGCCCTGTTGGTTAATGTTCTGCAGTAGATCACCAGTTTGTGTTTACAAAGACTTCAAGGTCTTTTTCATTTTATCCTTGGGTATTTCAACACGATTCCGTAATGAGATCATTACATTAGTGGGAGAGAATCTTAAATCATGAGATCAAGATGTAGAATCCGTCTGGGGTGGAGCTAGGAAACAGCAAGTGGCAGCAAACATTGGTAGGAGTTGTTTATAGATCACCGAACAGTAGAGGTAATGAAGGGCATAGTATAAATCAGGAAATTAGAGGTGCATGTAACAAGGGTAATACAGTAATCATGAGGGACTTCAATCAAAACCCTCCCAGAAATACTAGAGAACCAAGGGACTAGCAAGAATGAGGAACTGAAAGAAATTTGTATCAGTGAAAAAGTAGTACTGGAGAAATTAATGGGACTGAAAGTTGATAAATCCCCTGGACCTGATGATCTACATCCCAGACTGTGGAAAGAGGCGGCTGTAGAGATAGGGATGCACTGGTGGTCATCTTCCAAAATTCTATAGATTCTGAAATGGTTCCTGCAGATTGGAATATAGCAAATGTAACCCCACTATTAAAGAAAGGGAGGAGAGAGAAAACAGGCAACTCCAGACCTGTTAGCCTGGCATTAGTCATGGGGAAAATGCTAGAATCTATTATAAAGGGTGTGATAACTGGACGCTTAGAAAATAATGGTAGGATTGGACAGAGTCAGCATGAATTTATAAAAGGGAAATCATGCTTGACAAACCTGTTAAAAGTTTTTTGAGAATATAAGTAGCAGACTAGATAAGGGGGAACCAGTGGTTGAGGTGTATTTGGATTTTCAGTAAACTTTCAATAAGGTCCCACACAGGAGGATGGTAAGCAAAATTAGAGCATGCAGGATTAGGGTAATATACAGGCATGGATTGAGGATTGGTTAACGGACAGAAAACAGAGGAATAAATGGGTCATTTTCAGGTTGGCAGGTTGTGACTAGTGGGGTACCACAAGGATCAGTGCTTGGGCTCCAGCTATTCATAATCCATATCAATGATTTGATGTGGGGACCAAATGTAATAATTCCAAGTTTGCTCATGACACAAAACTAGGTGGGAATGTGAGTTGTGAGGAGGATGCAAAAGCTTCAAGGGGATTTAGACAGGCTAAGTGAGTAGGCAAGACATGGCAGATGGAAGATAATGTGGAAAAATATAAAGTTATCCACTTAGTAGGAAAAACAGAAATGCAGAGTATTTCCTAAATGGAGAGAGATTGGGAAGTGTTGATGTCCAAAGGGACTCAGGAGTCTTTGTTCACAAGTCACTGAAAACTAACATCCAGGTGTAGTAAATAATTAAGAAGGCAGATGGTATGTTGGCCTTTATTGCAAGAGGATTTGAGTACAGGAGTAAAGATGTCTAGCTGCAATTGTATACAGCTTTGGTGAGACTGTATCTGGAGAATTGTGTACTATTCTGGTGTCCTTACCCAAGGAAGGATATACTTGCCATAGAGGGAGTACAACAAAGGTTCACCAGACTGATCCCTGAGATGACAGGATTGTCCTATATGGAGAGTTTAGAAGAATGAGGTTATCTCATTGAAGCATACAAAATTCTTACAGGGGGTCAACAGGGCATGCAGAAAGGATATTTCCCCTAGCTGGGGTTGGCCAGCCTCAGAATAAGAGGTAGGCCATTTAGGATCGAGATGGGGAGCTATTTGTTCAGTCAGAGGATGGTGAATGTTTGATATTCTCTAACCTAGAGGCCTCTGGAGGCTTAGTCATTGTGTATATTCAAGACTGAGATCAATAAATTTCTAGATCTTCAAGCAATCAACGGATATGGGAATAGTGCGGGTAAATGGCATTGAGGTAGAAGATCAGCCATGATCTAGTTGAATGCCGGAGCAGACTCGAGGGGCTGAATGGCCTACTCCTCCTATTTCCTATGTTCCCATTCATAAAGTATGTCTACCTTTTATTGCTTTCCATATGCAATAATTTTCAGATTTCTGCATAGGCTGAGATCAGTTCCTATAGAATAATCATATCCTTAAACTAAAAGCTTTTTTACTTCTGTGTAAAATTTATGCACAATGTTTGCAAAAAAGGATGCAATTGAAGTTTGATGTTATATTTAAATCTGTATTTTCTTAACTGTTTTTCACCAGTAGTCTGATATAGATTTGGGCATGGAAAAAGGAACATATTATTTGATGAATGGTATTTACCTTTGAATCTTGACTAGGCAAAAATTGTCCATGTTACCCTTGATGGATATTGCATTTCACCACCAGAGGGCTTCCTCCTTCGAAAAGGGCCAGGCCACTGCCACTTTGACTTTGCTCAAGAAATTCTCTTCATAGATTATCTCCAGAAGAGCAGTGAAGTAATAACAAAACAGCAAATTGGGTAAAAACATTTTCTACTCATATTTTTTCTTATATCTTCTTGAAATTAGTCATGCTTTAAACTGATTTCAGAAGGCCAAGACAACTCTGAATTTCTTACAATGCTAATAACTTTAAAATATTAAATTGGTAACTGCTTTAAGCTGCATTGTATATGCGATTTTTTAGCATCAAAGGTTTGTTTCCTTTTTCAAAATTAGGTACAATCACATGGAACCTAAGATGGCAGACAAATGGCCTTTAGGTTAGACTTTATTGTGTTAATTTAGTTAAATTTGAAACTGTTCAATCCTTGTGAAATTGTATGATTTATTAAGCAGTGTGACTCACTTACACATGCTAGAAGCTATATGTGTTCACATACAGGGCCCTGTTTTTGCAAACAGAAAGAACATATCTATGCATTGCACCTTTTTCAACCAAGCAAAAGCTTGGGGAGCAGCCATTCCCTGGTACCATCCCCAAGGCAATGCCTTGACCAATCAGAGTCGACCTGCTTGGTTTAAATTTGAACAAAGGCTTGGCAATTAACTGTTCCCTGGTACATTCTCCATTACAACGCCTTTACCATTTGGGGCCCATCTGCCAACCAATCAGCACCCTCTTCTTATGCAGTTGTTCTCTTTAGATTTGGTATTCTTGGAAATCTGTCTTGACGAGTGCAAGACGAAAAGTTTCAACAAGGTGTGTCTTTATTCAACAATTTATTTTTGTATTTTAAATCCTACATTCTTTTAAGAATAATATGTCTTTCCAACTATTAATTATTGTTATTTATTTATTGCTTTACAAAGGTTGGTTTGTTTATTTAAAACACTGTATAGTTAGCAAGAGTGTGGAAATCTGTAACACAAATAGTAAATAAAAATGTAATGGTGACAACGTAGGATGTTTCCTTTGTCCTAATATGCAAATTAAATTGCACATATTTTTGAGTTGCATGCTAATATGTTTCATAGGAACTGTCCTAGGAACATGGAACAGGCCAGTATGGACTATGAAGCCCCATTAATGCCTTGTGGCTGTATCCTTTAACTTCAGAAAGTCTGCTACAAAATATGTATTACTCTTATTCAAATAAAATATGGGCTTGGAGTTTCCTCAATTTTCACTCAGGTAATAGAATGAAATTAAATAGCTCAAATGATCATTGGATTTAAAAGTGAGTTGTGTCCTTTATATTGGAGTTTCCACAATTTTTTATGCTGTTTAAAGTGTACCTTTGCCTGAATAGTCCCTGCAACCAGAACTGCCCAGATATCTGGGCGCATAGGCATCTATAATCACAACCCATCTTTAATTATCTGTACCTGCAGTGACTAGAATTCAGTGAAACCTCACTTGGATCTGTTTCTCATATTAATCTACAATTACTTTAGGTTACTTCACATTCAGTTTAATTAGAGGTGTCAGCTGTGGCTCAGTTCATAGCACCCTCGCCTATGAATCAGAGGGTTGTGGGTTCATGTCCCACTCCCGGAAACCAAGAACTGTGATTGTACTCGAAAGAGTTGCAATTTGTGACTGTTGATAACTCGAAAGAGTTTCAGTTTAATTAGAGGTGTCAGCTGTGGCTCAGTTCATAGCACCCTCGCCTTTGAATCAGAGGGTTGTGGGTTCATGTCCCACTCCCGGAAACCAAGAACTGTGATTGTACTCGAAAGAGTTGCAATCTGTGACTGTTGATAACTCGAAAGAGTTTCAGTTTAATTAGTTCAAATTCAGTCAGTTCATCAGTTGGTACATAAGACCAGTGACCAATCAATTGAAACAACTGATTGATGTAATTATGCAGCTGCAGCAATTATTTGAACAAATTTTCAGTTTAAATTAGTTTGAATGCAGTCATCTGGAGGCCCCATTGGCCATGTGCCAGTTAGTAATCAATTGTGATCGACAGCACTGCTTGATTGTGCTGATTCAAGAAGATTTTACCTTTGAGCATATGCTAATAGGTTTGAGCTGAATCGTGGACATAACTCCATTTCAGTACATCAGGCGCAGTGCCCTGCACATTCTGGATGCATTTTATCGGTTGCATCCACCAGGCTATGGCGTGCAACAGATCTGACCTTTCTCTCGTGATTAAATGAGCAGAAGCGAGTTTTCATTTTAGGTTAGATAGCTTAATTTCTTTAAGTCACTAATGCCACATTTCATGTAAACAGTAGTTCAAAAAAAAAAGAGAAACAAAAACACCTGGAAAAACTCAGCAGTCTGACAGCATCTGCGGAGAGGAACACGTTTCGAGTCCATATGACTCTTCAACAGAAAGAGTTGTTTGTCTGTTGTAAATGTCATGTTACACTGAGCCAATAAACTGTTTATCTTGAAACATATACAATGCTGTTGTAAAATGTGTAAATTCAATTAAGTATGCAAATCAATGCAAGTAAAATGGATTGGCCCTGGGCGATGCGAGCCCAATACTACGACTAGTGCAAGAGTATTCCAGTTCTAACAAAAGCTATTTAAAGATAAGAACTTTAGTTAATACTAGCAGCCTATTGTAGTTAAGCAAGATTTTTTTCCTTTCTTAGCATGTCTTGGTTAAGTTACGTAAGGTTGGAAATTCCTTAGCAATATTAACATATGTGTAAATAATACATTTGCATGACTTTCCAGTGATTGCTATTTTAACACCAGCATAAGCTTCTTTAAAGCAAGTGGTTGAGTATGTCAGTCAAGATAGGAGACAGAAAAGTTTTAAGTAAATATATTAAGCATTCATGTGCTAAAATCTTTATAAAGGTCAACAAAAATATTTGCTGTATGTTTATATACATTATAGTTCATGAATGTTTATTGTTTTAAATGAAAGAGTCTATTTCTGAAGATTATGTTAGCATTTGAACATTAATATATGTTAATACTAGTAAAAGATTAGCCTCTGAAATATTTTCTCGTTTTGTACTGTGTTAATTTCCTTGATCTAGCTTCTGCCAGTTATTTTCCAGCTACAGTTGCTGACAAGCTGGGGAGATCCTTACTACATCGGTCTTAATGGACTGGAATTCTATGGAGACAGTGGTGAAAAAATTCTTCTGACAGAGAATAGTATCTTTTTGCCACATGATAAACTGAAATTAATAGCTTTCTGAATTTTGTTTGATCTGAGCCAAAGTTGAATTTTTAGACTATGGCTCTCTTTCTTTTAGTACATATATTGCTGAATTAACAAAGTGAGAGGAACTGCATGATTTTCTGAACAAATGCTCAGGGTTGAATCTCGATATAACCTTTCCATATCCCAATAACCTCCACTCTCCCTATAACCCTGCCACCTCCCCCATACTCTTCGTTCCTCTGACTCTAGCCTTATATATCCCCTCTCTCTTCACCCCCCACATGAAAGCCATGCTTTCAATCACCTAAGACTAACTGTGGGATTCCCTCGCTGAAACACTCTGCCTCCCTACTTCTATCCTCTTGGTAGAAGTTTGAAACCCTCTTCCACAAACGTCAATTACTGCTAAATCAATTGTAAATTTTAAATCTGAGATTGATAGGTATTTGTTACTCGAAGGTATTATCGGATATGGGCATAGCTTGATATATGGAGTTAGGCTGCAGATCAGCCATGATCTCATTAAATGATGGGGCAGGCTCAAGCGGTGAAATGGCCTCCTCCTGTTCCTATAACTGAAAATTGTAAATCACGAGAGGATATATCAGGAAGGTTGTTAAAACTCGAGGTAGATGAGGTTCCTGTCTCTGACACCTTCCATTCCAGAGTTCGGAATGAATTGGATTGACAATTGTGAGTCCTCTTTTGAATGTTTCTCAGTCAGTGAACTCGAGCCAAATCCCAGAGAATTATAAAGTAGCAAATGGGAGCCTTCAAATTCTGGACTTGTACATCTTATTTTGCTGGTTCATTGTAGCACTTTTTGCATATTTTCTTAAGTTTTTAAGTCGCTTACAAATCAACATTATGACCCTGATAAAAGCAAAATACTGCGGATGCTGGAAATCTGAAACAAAAACAGAAAATGCTGGAAAAACTCTGACAGCTTCTGTGGAGAGAGAAACACAAAGTTAATGTTTCGAGTTCATATGACTCTTCTTCAGATTATGACCCTGATGTGTTTTGCTCAGACTACACTTGGCTGTACACTTAGTCGTGCACTGTAGGCCCACTGATCACTGATTTTAATCCCTGACCTAAATTCTATTAATATCCATCAGAAATCTTGGGCTCTTAATTAAAGGGAATGGCTTACTGACTTGTATATTTATATATTGAAATCATACCCTATGTAAAGGCAGGGTGTACATCGGGCATATCAAGGCAGGGTGTATGTTGGGCGTATAAAAGCAGGATATATATTGGGGAATGGAAGGTAGAGTATATTATGTACCCACAAATGATGAACTGTAGATTAATAGGTTTTTTATCATACTGTGGAATTTATCATTCATGGTTTAAGTAGTTTGGAGTTAGCTGAAAAATTAATTTACATAAGACATTTTAATTAGATGTTCTAAATTATGATTAGTGAAGTATTATAGTTTCAGTACTTGATATCTTGCTGCTAATTAAATGCAGCTGAATAATCTATACCGACTGTCGCCTAGTGATATATAATAATTAGTTAGTTCTGAATTATTACTGCGTCCTGGTCAAATAAGTTTGTTGCTCAAAAAGTCCTTAACTCGCCATTATCAGACATTTCTGCTTTTCCAGACAGTGTGAATGTTTTAGATAGTGTTTCAGGAGATGTTCGAACCCCAGACAAATTAATTGATGGAATAAATGACACAAATGATGGCAGACACATGTGGTTAGCCCCTATACTTCCTGGTTTGGTAAGAAACAAATTTTCTCTCCAATGTCTATTCTATTTTGAAGATAATAAAATCCAATTATGTGCCTTTGTAAAACTTGCTGCTGTTTAATGGTCTTTGGTATAATGGCCTATCATTTGCTGTCAAAATAATAATGGGAATGATTTTGAAATTCGTGTGCAAATGCCATTGCAACTTCATTTAAGGGCAGATGGGAGGTTAAACATGAAAATGAAAACGTTGCTGCCTCAGATGTTCTGCTATGCCGTTAGCTCTGAGAAATGGCAGGCATCTTGTTGTCTAGCTCACATAGAAATAAAGCGTGAAGTTGATGGATTTACACAGCCAGCATGAACTAAACTCAACACAAAGTTAAATAATTTCAAGATGAATTACCCATTTAATATATGGCATGGGTTAATTATTACCAGTCAACCTCTCTGGCACTGAAAATTAACTGTTACAAGTCTCATTCCTTCAGGTTTTAATTGTTGGAGATTTTATTAACATAGCTTTAAAAAATACTTTCCTTTTTTTTTCTTATCTCTCTGTCAACCAAGTCGATCTCTCCCTCTCTTCATTTCTCTTTCTGTAACTGATTTGACATTGCATTCTTTAATTTAAACTCCTAATGTACACTATCTTCTTAGTTGTTATATTGTTCTCATATTGGTAATGTCACAATCCTTCAATCTGATTGGCTAAGGAGATACAGAGTTACCTGACATGTTCATTCATGTCCCAGTTACCCAGTTTCCCTTTCACTGTGACGTTCAGCCCACACTTCCAGCAATTTGACATGCCCTTGTACCATCAGGTTTTCAAACTTTTTGGCAAGCCTAACTGATAGCAGGCTTATTGTACACAAAGCGCTACGTTACCTATGACTATGTTTATAGCTTATCTATATCACAAAGTATTTTCCTAATAATCTTATTGAGGCACACAAATTATACTGTAAGAGATGATCTTTTCTTCCTGCTTACAAATTAAAAATCAGGTTTTATAGGTAACTGCCATGATTTGAGACAGCTGTACACCTGAGTTTTCTGTTGAAAAAAGCAAGAAATTCATTTATTAATTATAATGTTTTTGAGGAGATCATTTTGTAAGTTTACACCCTATCCTGGAGACTAACTCCCTGGAAACACAGATTGGGAATTTAGATCTGTGCTTCCACAATTTTCAGCATTTAATTTTTAATGAACTGAAAATTAGGAGAGGATGTGCATAAATTCCCAATATCTCAGGAGGAAGAGTTTGTAAATTACACCTCTAATACAGTCTCCTGTGCTTTTTTTTTCCTGAGCATACAATTGTTTTTACCAAGTGAGAGAATGAAAGTTGAACGGGGTTGATATAACTCCTAGATAATTATCTTGATAAGGTGATTTGGAAATACAGTGAAACCTCAACAAACAAACTTTGGTGGGGAGAAATGAGAGTACGGATGAATGGACTGTACTGTACAGTAACTCTCAAGCTCCCACAGTCATGAACTACTGAAATAGAACTATTCCTCAAAGATGCAAAATCTGTAGCGTCTTCAAGAAAGTATGGAGAAGGGTGGGTGCCTGGAATTGATGAATGAGCAGTTTCGGTGCATCCTGATTTTTTGCTATTGGGAGGAATGAATTTGCAATTTTCTATTTATTGTAAATCCTGTAGATCAATGGTCAGTTCTAAATAGATTTCTGACCTGTTAAGGCACAGTGTAGATACACTTTGCAATCCTTAGACTGCATCTTCCAAACCCTTCTACCACCTTGAAGGACAAGGGCACAGACACATGGGAACACTACACCTGGAAGTTCCCCTCCAAGCCACACACTATCCTGACTTGGCGTATATCGCTGTTCCTTCACTGTCACTGGATCAAAATCCTGGGACTCCCTTCCTAACAACACTGTGGGTGTACCTACACCACAGGGACTGCAGCGGTTCAAGAAGGCGGCTCATGACCACCTTCTCAAGTGCAATTAGGGATGGGAAATAAATGCTGGCCTAGCATCGTGTGAAAGAATAAAACAATAGCTAAGGATGCTTTTGTAAATTGATTGCAGCTGTATTTTAGCAAAGAATCCCTTGCAAGTGGTTGATCAATATGTAATTGAAGAATTGCATTAGTCATAGAGTGTAAATGGCCATGTGCTAATTATTAACTGTGTGGCATTGAAGAGTATAGGGCTGAACCTGCTGAAGACTCTCTCACATTGATGGATTGGATTGATGGAGGACAAAGGATTTAGAAGGTGTAGATGGCTGGGAGAGTTTGCAGGGATGATGTAGGACAAGGTCATGAAGGGATTTGAAGAGAAGGCCAGAGATTTTAAATTTAATGTGTTTGGGGAAAGATAGCCAATGTAGGTCAGTGAGTGAAAGGATACAGACAGCTGTGTTTTGGACATGTTGGAATTTATAGATGGTGTAAGGGTGTCTGAGAAGGAAGTGTGGATTGAAGTTTTAACAGAAGAAGGGGCCTGAGTTAGAGGCAAATAGTGTTATGGAGGTGTATGATGCATGTCAGGCAATTCTTGAAGTCAGAACCAGGTCAAATACAATAGGTTGAGAGATGAGGTGAACTTAAAAGGGAACCCAAAAACCACCTACCCCCAAGTAAGAAAGCTGGTAGTAAGAGGTAGAGTGGGACCTATTAGAGACAAAAAAAGGTGATATGTGCTTAGAGGTGCAGGACAAGGCTAAAATACTTAATGAGAACTTTTGTATTAGTGTTTACTAAGGAAGAGGAATCTGACAAAATATCAGTAGAAGCGGAGATAGTAGAAGGAATGGGTAGTTTGAAAATTGAGAAAGAGGTGGCACTGGAAAGGCTGGCTATGCTTAGGGTAGATAAGTTACCTAGTCTGGATGGCTTGCATCCCACGTTGCTAAAGGAAGTAGGGGTGGAGATAGTGGAACTGCTTGCCTTAACCTTTCAATTTTCCCTATATATGGGGGCGATGTCAGTGGATTGGAGATTGGCAAATGTGACACGCTTATTCAAGAAAGGATGTAAAGACAGTTTGAACAACCACAGGGCCAGTCAGTTTAACATCAATAGTGGGTAAGGGTTTAGAAATAAGAATGGAAAAAATCAACATGCATGTGAAGAGGTTTGAGTTAATTAAGGAAAGCCAACATGCATTTTTAAAAGGCAGAACATATTTGACTAATCTAATTGAATTTTTTGATGAAGTAACAGAAGAGTTAGATGAAGGGAATGCAGTGGATGTTGTCTGTATGGATTTTAAGAAAGCGTTTGACCAAGTACCACATAGGGTTAACAAAATTGAGTTTTGGAATAGAAAGCTCACTGTCCAATTGGATAAAAAAAAATTGGCTTGAGGACAGAAAATAGTGAGTTGTGGTGAATGGTTATTTTTCAGACTGGAAGGTGGGAGACAGTGGTATTGCCCAAGGGTCAGTGCTTACACCACTGCTTTTTTTTGCTATATATAAATGACTCGGATATCGGAATACAGAGCAGAATTTCAAAATTTGTCGATGGTACCAAACTTGAAGGAGTGGCAAAAAGTGAGGATGATACAAATCGAATGCAACATGACATAGACGTAGCCAAATCGCCACACAAGTTGCAAATAGAATTTAATACAGAGGAAGTAAGGAATTAAACCAGAAGGACCAGCCAGCACTGACCTAGGCACTGGAAACAACAACAGCATACCCAGCCCTGTCAACCCTGCAAAGTCCTCCATACTAACATCTGGGGGCCAGTGCCAAAATTAGGAGAGCTGTCTCACAGCCTAGCCAAGCAACAGCCAGACGTAGTCCTATTCACTGAATCATACTCTACAGATAATGGGCAGAATTTTCTGCCTGTCGGGCGGGCTGGTCCGACCCAATCTCCGGCAGGTGGGGAGCCGATCCCCGCCGGAGAAGCGGGACGCACTACCATTTTATGTGGGCAGGCCAATTAAGGCCCGCTCAGTGTGATGTTCAGCGGGAAGCACTATGCGCTCCCTGCGAGGGCACGGGGTGGATTCCCCAAAAGCGAGAGTGCGCTCTCGCGCATGCGCACAAAAGAGCGCACATCTCCCTGAGGCAAAGTGCAGCCTCAGGGAGATTAAAAATAGAAAAAAATTCCCTAACATGTCCCCCTCATGTGACAGTGTCACATGAGATGGGACATGTTCATAATTTACACTAACTTTATTAAACTTTTTAAAACCCTGCATGAAACCTCATCCCGCCGGTGGAGGAGGTTTCATGTTTTTTCTATTTGCCGCCAGGAATCCTGGCCTGCCCGTCAACCTTAAGGTTGGACGGGCAGGTCCTTTAATTGTTCAAATGATCCTGTCAATGGCCTCAATTGGCCATTGACAGGTTGGCGGGCGCACAGCTGATTTTGCTGTGCCCCTGCCTCCCTGAAAATTTAAATGGGGCGGGGTGACGGGAGTTCCGCTTGACGTCATCCCGCGTCATTTTACACGTCAGCAAGCGGGCCCCGCCCCCTGCTCGCCGACAGCAAAATTCTGCCCAATGCCTCAGACACAACTATCATCATCACTAGGTATGTCCTGTCCCATCATGAGGACAGATCCACCAGAGGTGGTGGCACAGTGGTATACAGTCGGGAAGGAGTTGCCCTGGGAGTCCTCAACATTGACTCGACACCCCGTGAAATCTCAAGGTGTCAGGTGAAAGATGAGCATGTAAACATTCTGCTGATTACCATCTGCACCTCCAACCCCCCCGCCACTCCCATCTGATGAATTAGTACTACTGCATTTTGAAAACCAATTGGAAGAGGCAATGAGGGTGGTAAGGACACAGAATGTACTATGGGTGGGGTACTTCAATGTCCATCACCAAGAATTGCTTGGTACCGAGCTGGCCAAGTCCCTAAGGACAGAGGTGCTAGACTGGGTTTGCAGCAGTCCCATCTTTACAATGAGGACACCATTGTGTGTTTTACTTTATCACTGTGCTGAATGGGATAGATTCAGAACAGATCTAGCAACTCAAAATGGAGTATCCGTGAGGTTCTGTGAGCCATCAGCAGCAACTGAATTGTATTCAACCACAATCTGTAACCTCATCCCCCACCCTACCATCACCATCAAGCCAGGGGAAATCCCCTGCTTCGATAAACAGTGCGGGAGGGCATACCAGGAGCAGCACCAGGCATAACTAAAAGTGAGGTGTCAACCTGGTGAAGCTACAACACAGGACTACTTCCATACCAAACAGTGGAAACAGCATACAATAGACAGAACCAGGCATTCCCACAACCAACGGATCAGATCTGAGATCTGCAGCCCTGTCACATCCAGTCATGAATGGTGGTGGACAATTAAATAACGAACCGAAGGAAGAAGCTCCATAAACATCCCATCCTCAATGATGTGCCCAGCACATTAGTGCAAAAGGCAAGGCTGAAGCATTTGCAACCATCTTCAGCCAGATGTATCAAATGAATGAACCATCTCGGCTTCCTCATCAGATGCCAGTCTTCAACCAATTCAGTCACTCCACCAGATATCAAGAAATCACAGAATCTCAGTGCGGAAAAGGCTCTACGGCCCATCGAGTCTGCACCGACACGTGAGAAACACCTGACCTACCTACCTAATCCCATTTACCAGCACTTGGCCCATAGCCTTGAATGATATGACATGCCAAGTGCTCATCCAGGTTCTTTTTTTAAAGGATGTGAGGCAACCCGCCTCCACCACCCTCCCAGGCAGTGCATTCCATACCGTCACCACCCTCTGGGTAAATAAGTTTTTCCTCAAATCCACCCTAAACCTCCTGCCCCTCACCTTGAATTTATGCCCCCTTGTAACTGACCCTTCAACTAAGGGGAACAGCTGCTCCCTATCCACACTGTCCATGCCCATCATAATCTTGTACACCTCGATCAGGTCGCCCCTCAGTCTTCTCTGCTCCAACGAAAACAACCCAAGTCTATCGAACCTCTCTTCATAACTTAAATGTTTCATCCCAGGCAACATCCTGGTGAATCTCCTCTGCACCCCCTCCAGTGCAATCACATCCTTCCTATAATGTGGCGACCAGAACTGCACACAGTACTCCAGCTGTGGCCTCACCAAGGTTCTATACAATTCCAACATGACCTCCCTACTTTTGTAACCTATGCCTCGATTGATAAAGATAAGTGTCCCATATGCCTTTTTCACCACCCCACTAACATACCCCTCTGCCTTCAGAGATCTATGGACACACAAGCCAAGGTCCCTTTGTTCCTCAGAACTCCCTAGTGCCATGCCGTTCATTGAATACTTCCTTGTCAAATTACTGCTTCCAAAGTGTATCACCTCACACTTCTCAGGGTTAAATTCCATCTGCCACTTATCTGCCCATTTAACCATCCCGTCTATATCTTCCTGTAGCCCAAGACACTCGACCTCATTGTAAACCACCCGGCCAATCTTTGTGTCATCCGCAAACTTACTAATCCTACCCCCCACATGGTCATCTATGTCATTTATATAAATGACAAATAATAGGGGACCGAGCACAGATCCCTGTGGTACGCCACTGGACGCTGGCT
Source organism: Cetorhinus maximus (assembly GCF_964194155.1). Classification (NCBI taxonomy): domain Eukaryota; kingdom Metazoa; phylum Chordata; class Chondrichthyes; order Lamniformes; family Cetorhinidae; genus Cetorhinus; species Cetorhinus maximus. The sequence goes on from NC_135893.1 coordinate 46,474,160, forward strand.
TCCAGTCACTAAAGCATCCTTCTGTCATCACCCTCTGCCTCCTACAACTAAGTCAATTTTGAATCCACCTTATCAAATTACCCTGTATCCCATGTGCCTTTGCCTTCTTTATAAGTCTCCCATGTGGGACCTTGTCAAAGACTTTGCTGAAATCCATATAAACTACATCAACTGCACTACCCTCATCTACACACCTGGTCACCTCCTCAAAAAATTCAATCAAATTTGTTAGGCATGACCTCCCTCTGACAAAGCCATGCTGACTATCCCTGATCAAACCTTGCCTCTCCAAGTGGAGATAGATACTCTCCTTCAGCATTTTCTGGAATAGTTTCCCTACCACTGACGTGAGACTCACTGGCCTGTAGTTCCCTGGCTTATCTCTACAACCCGTCTCAAATAGCAGAACCACATTAGCTGTTCTCCAGTCCTCTGGCACCTCCCCCGTGCCCAGAAAGGAATTAAAAATTTGGGTCAGAGCCCCTGCGATCTCCTCCCTTGCCTCCCTCGGGAGTCTGGGACACAAATCATGTGGACCTGGAGATTTGTCCACTTTTAAGCCTGCCAATACCTTGTCACTCCCTATATCAATTTGCTTAAGAACCTCGCAGTCTCTCTCCCTGAGTTCGATACCTTCATCCTCATTCTCTTGGGTGAAGACGGACATGAAGTATTCATTCAACACTCTAGCGATGTCCTCTGGCTCCACCCATAGATAGCCCCCTTGGTCCCTAATGGGCCCTACTCTTTCCCTGGTTATCCTCTTCCCATTGATATACCTATAGAATATCTTTGGGATTTTGGCTGAAGATACTGGATACTGCAAAGCGCTACGGGCCCTGACAACATTGTGACAATAGTACTGAAGACTTGTGCTCCAGAACTAGCCATGCCCTGAGCCAAACTGTTATAGTACAGGTGCAACACTGGCATCTACCTGGCAACATGGAAAATTGCCCAGTTATTCCTTGTCCACAAAAAGTAAGACAAATCCAATCCGACCATTTATCTCCCCATCAGTCTACTCTCTTATCTTCTTCAGAGTGTTGGAAGGTATTGTTGACAGTGCTATCAAGTGGCACTTGCTTAACAATAACCTCACTATGCTCAATTTGGGTTCTGCCAAGGCCACTGTGCTCATGACCTCATTACTGCATTGATCCAAACATGGACAAAAGAGCTGAACTCGAGAGTGACTGCCCTTGACGTCAAGGCCGCATTTGACCAAGTGTGGCATCAAGGAGAGCCCTAGCAAAACTGGTCAGTAGGAATCAGGTGGAAGACTCTCCACTGGGTGGAGTCATACCTTGCATAAAAGAAGATGGTTGTGATTGTTGGAAGTCAATCATCTTAGTCACAGCACACCATTGCAGGAGTTCCCCAGGGTGGTGTCCTCGGCCCAGCCATCTTCAGCTGAACTTCCCACCATCATAAGATCAGAAGTGGGGATGTTCGGTGATGTTTGCACAATGTTCAGCACCATTCGCGACTTCTCAAATTTTGAAGCAGTCCATGTCTATATGCAGCAAGACCTGGAGAATATTTGGGCTTGGACTGATAAGTGGTAAGTAACATTCTCACCACATAATAACCATCTCCAACAAAAGAGAATCTAACCATCGCCCCATGACATTTAACGGCATTAGCATTTCTGAATGCCCCACCATCAACATTCTGGGGATTACCATTGATTAGAAACTGAACTGGACCAGCCATATAAATGCAGCAGCTACAAGAGCGGGTCAGGGACTGGAAATTCGATGGCGAATAACCCATCTCCTGACTCCCCAAAGCCTGTCCATCATCATCTAAAAGGCACAAGTCAGATGCATGATGAAATACTCTCCACTTGTCTAGCTGAATGCAGCTCCAACGGCACTCAAGAAACTCAATATCATCCAGGATAAAGCAGCCCACTTGATTAGCATCCCATCCTCCACCTTAAGCTTTCACTCCCTCCACCACTGATGCACAGTGGCAGCAGTGTGAACCATCTACAAGGTGTATTGCAACAACTCATCACAGCTCCTCGGACAGCACCTTCCAAACCCCTGACCCCTACCACCTAGAAGGACAAGGACAGCAGATGCATGGGAACACCACAATCCTGAAAGTTCCCCTACAAGCCACACACCACCCTGGCTTGGAACTATATTGTGATTCCTTCACTGTAGATGGTGGACAGGCTTCGGGGAGGCAGTAGGTGAGTTATTGTCAAAATCCTGGAACTCCCTTCCTGACAGCACTGTGGGTATTCCTACAACACATTGACTACAATGGCTCAAGATGGCAGCACATCATCACCTCCTCAAGGGCAATTAGGGATGGGCAATAAATGTTGTCCTAGCCAGCGATGCCTACACTTAAATTGCCCAGCTCTAAATTTAAGAATATGTTGCTTCCTTATTGATTTGCACACCAGAAGAAATAGTTTCTTTATATCTATCCTAACAAATCTTTTTATAATTTTAAACAACTTGATAGGATCAGCCCTCAATAGTTGTTTGCCACCTTTTATTTACTAGAAGCTGTTGGACTAGCAATTTTGGGTGCATTCTAAAATATATATTTCATAGGAACTAGTGTAAGCTATTTAGCCCCCCAAGCTTGTTCAGCCATTCAGTGATGATATGGCTGATCTGGGACCTAATTCCATATACCTGCCATAGGCCTACATCCCTCAATACCTTCTGGTTAACAAAAACCTATCAATTTCAGATTGAAAATTAACAATTAACCTAGCATCAGTTACTGTTTGTGGAAGAGAGTGCCAATCTTATCCCATCTTTTGTGTATCAAAATGTTACCTAATTTTATTGAGCACTCTGACACTATCTTTTAGACTATATGCCCTATTCCTATGCTTCCCAACCGGTGGAAATAGTTTCTATCTACCCCATCTGTTCCCCTCAATATCTTGAAACCACCCCTCAACCATCTAAATTCCAGTGGTTACAACCCTAGTTTCTATAACCTTTCCTCATAAATTAACCCTTGGAGTCCAGGTATTATTCTGGTAAATGAGCTGCAGTCCCTCCCAGTTCAATATATCCTAAACTGTGGTTCCCAGAACTGCTCCCAGTACTCTAGTTGTGGCCTCCAGAGATTTTATTGATGTACTCCCTTGTATTCTATTCCTCTATATATGAAGACCACCATTCTGTTAGCCTTTTTGTTTTCAATCTTTGTGTATGTGTGCACATGAGACAAAGTGTGTGACATTGCGTTAATTCGGGGTAAGTGTGTGAGAATAAATAACCTTTTTTTATTTAAAACTCTCAAAAGCTTACTGCTGAATTATTTAATTGGAATGTATACTCCATGGGTAAGAAAAGACACATCTCTTTCCATACGATACATGCTGATTATGGGCAGTAAGAGAGCACATATATTCTGTCTGTGACAGCATAATTTTGTTATTTCCATCACCTGATAGTCCAATGTCCTTCTGTTGCTCCTGTAGATGGTTATCAACTTTACATTACATTACCACTGTGCCCTGTAATGTCTAGCACTAATACTTGGGTGACCGTATCTTTGGAAAGGGTGTGCCAGAAAACCCTCATCCACTCTTTTGCTGTATAGTGTGGCCAGTTGCTCCTTGAGTGCAAAGATCCTCAGCTCCAGAAAATCAATTTTCTGATAACTGGTGCTCTTGAAAAGGATAGATTCTTGGGTGATTTTGTGCAAGGATTAAAAGCAAAGCCCATTGTTGAATATGTGATTACTAAACTTGGATAATTGGGAGTGAAACCAAGCAGGGCTGTTCTGTGGAGCTAGACAACCGAGGATAGAAGACGAAGGAAAATGCTACTTAACCATATGTGTAAGCTATAAAGAATTTGCCTTATCATTGCAATAAAAATAGATCACACTGATCATATATTTTTACAAAAGCTGTGTGAGTTGTTGAATCTAAAATGTATATTGAGTTGCTGCTTCTGTTGCAGGTGAATCGGGTCTATGTAATTTTTGATCAACCCATTGCTGTATCAATGATTAAACTCTGGAATTATTCAAAAACCCCTCAAAGAGGAGTAAAAGAATTTGGGGTACGTTATTTTTTTAAGTAACTTGGTGCAATTAAACTGGTTAATTGTATGCTCCTTAGTAGCCACATCAAACTTGTTTTTATTGCATGCACGCTCATCATGAGCATAAAACTCAGGGATCCCAATTGCAGTCGGCCACTTTCACAGCAACCATTTGCTAAGAAAAGATCTTAAGTGCTTTATTGTTGATGCTACAATTGGAAAACCTAGATTAAGAATTTTGGTCTGCATTCATAATTTTTAAAATAGCAAAAAAAAATTTTGAATGATCAGACTCAGGAATCAATTAATGAACACCCTTATCACAATTGTCACTTACAAATTTAATCCATATACATGTAAGCTAACATGATATTTTTTAGCCTATGTCAGCACTGTTGACTGTGATCAATCAGTACAAGAAGTGCAATTAGTTCAGTGTTTGGTTTTGTCTATATGATTACTCCATATTTATCAGCATTTTTCTATCATTTCGCAGCTACTTGTTGATGATTTATTAGTCTACAATGGAATCCTAGATATTGTGAGTCAAGTGGCCCGTGGTATCCTTCCAACTTGTGAGCCTGTTATCCCATATCATACTATCCTTTTCACCAATGATGAGAAGATTGCACACAGAGAGAGAAATACTGTTATAAGGTATATTGAATCAAATATGTTATTTACTGTTCCTAAATTATGTTTCTCAGTCTTGTATTTGTGGAACCAAGTGAGAGTAGTCCCTCTTAGCTGGACATTGAAGGAGAGGTGTTGGTAGAAAATTGTGTGGTTGTCATGTCAATGGCTGCAGAGATGACAAGGGGGGATTATGCACCATGGTCATAGTCATTGAGGATGTCATTTGTATCTTTGGTTTTCATGCTATGACAGGGAAAGTACTTGATTGGTGAGGTTCATATTGGAAATTTGGGAATAGATTTTGGAGGCAACAACACATTCAAGAACTTTGGACAGAAAAGGGAGATTGGGGATAAAGATGGTAGTTTGCAGCAACAGAAGGGTCAAAGGTGAGTTTTTGAGAAGTGGGTAATGGACAGCTGTTTTATAAGATATGGAATAGTAGCTAATGAGAGGGAACCATTTGCAAAATCAGCCAGCATATGGGAAGGAAAGTTGTGATCAGCTTTGTGGCAATAGAGTCTTGAGGATGGGCCTTGGAAATGCTGTGCTATCATGCATTGAGGATTGATTGGTACTAGAGAAAAAAGTGAATAATTCTTTGTAAGAACTCTGATAGCGTACACTGGCCATTGCTGATGAGTCAGTTTTATAATAGCTGCCATTAAATCAACCCTTAGGCGGGAACCATTTTCATGGGTTTTTGTGAACTATTCTTGGTTGTCAGTGCAAGCTTCTTAAAATTCGTCTTTTCTTCTCTGATCTTTAGACACAAACCAGAAAAAATTATAAAGTATTCAATAAACCGATTACTCTATGCCACAGTGTTTCAGTGCTATTAGTGTCCTCCACCATAGCTAGTTTGCTCTCTAATCAGCAGTTTGTGAAAATGAATGTTTTGGACATCCCATGTTTTTTTAATATTCGTTCATAAGATGTCCATACATCATTGGCAAGGTCAACATTTGTTGCCCATCTCTAATTGCCCTTGAACTGTGTGGCTTACCCAACCATTTCAGAGGGAAGTTAAGGGTCAACCACATTGCTGTGGGCCTGGAGTTACCTGTACGCCAGATCAGATAATGGCAGATTTCCTTCCCCAAAGGACAGTAATGAACCAGATGGTTTTTACAACAATCGATGATAGTTTCATGATCACCATTGCTGGGACGAGCTTTCAAGTCCATTTTTTTTAATTAATTGAATTTTTTTTATGAAATTAACTTAAATTGCACCAGCTGCCATGATGGGATTTGAACCTATATCCCCAAGGCATTAGCCTGAGCCTCTGGAGTACATTACTACTATACCACCATCTCCCCTTCACTTTTCTTTACTTAACATTTCTTTTGTTTTCCATTCATTAAAATTCAGTGTTCTAGTTTGAATTGATATAAAGTGATCTTTCCATGAAGTACATGTTGCCTTCATCTAAAACTTGCTTTACAGTTTCCCATCAAGTTGATGATGTCAAAAGTCACTGGCAAATACTGTCAGTTCCCAAAAGAATTTGTCTTAACTAGGAACAAAGAATGTACTCAGCTTAAATGTACGTGTTTGAATCTGTATTTGAGTCTGTCAATTTATTATATGCAGGCCAGGATTTAATGTGGGTGAGGGGGCTTGGAAAACCAGTGGGAGGGACACATTGCCTTTCTCAGGGAAGCCTGATGCAATTTAGTTCCAACCAGGTACATACCTGGGCAGCATCAGGCTTCCTGTCCGATTAAGCCCACAGCATGGCAGAAATCCCACCTCCAGGACCTGTTGGCCAATCATAGTCCGATAGCTCTGCAGTACTGCCAGCACCTCCAGGTGCAGTGACTACTGCCAGTATTCCAGTGGGGCCTTCAGGAGGGATTGGTGATGGATCCCTAGACATAGGTGAATGTCAGGATGATGCTGCCCTTACCCCCCCACCCACCCACACCGGTAGCCCGCTGGCAAGCCCAAAAGGGTTTGTTGGGTGGCTTCCCTGCATGACAAGTACCCCACCTGCCTCAGGTTGAATACCAGCGAGATGAGGCCCATAAGGGTCTAAATTGGCCTCAAGGCAGGAACACTGCCCGTAAGCCTTCCCAGCCTAGCCTTAATCAGAGGGAGGCAGTGGGATCTCCAGCCCACACCTTGCTGCCCATTCACACATTTCCCATCCCCTTCCCCCACCTTCAAACTCACCCAGTTGGGGGGGGTGGCTGCGACATTACTTTCAACCCACCCCCCACCTCTGAACTCGCCTTGAGTGGGGGGCTGGGCATTATTATTTTACTTTATTCGTAGATTATATTAATTCAAGCGACCAAGTTGAGAGTCTGATAAGGCAGCTCAGCACCTGGAAAAAATGCAAGAACTGTGGCAGAGCTTTTAGCATATCTAGTTATTAGCATTAGAATCCTGCATGGCCAGTGAGGCGTAAAGCAAATTTCGAAGCCCTGGAAATAGTATACAGGATTACTAAAGTCTGCAGACTAACAGAAAGTTGGAAAAAATCTGATTCATCAGCCTTGAAAACAAGGGAATTAAAAGTAACCATTTAGCTATGTGTAAGATTCTAAAGTTTATATATAATAAAATGTATTAAAAAAGTTTAATCCAGAGCATTACTGATAAATCAAACCACAACAGTATGACAGGGAAACACAGGACCAAATTAAAAAAGGCAAGTTTCCATTCTGATGTCAGGAAGCATGTGTTCATCCAGCATCATTACTATCTAAAATGTTATTTTGGGCTTAGTGGAGGCAAAATGTCTGGAATTATTGAAGGGACACTTAGATACTTTAATGGTGGGAACAAATATTTCAATGGAGGAGCTATTTGGACAAGATATTTCTCATCTTCATATATTTTTATGATTTGATGTTTGTCCATTTGCCATTGCTTAACACGATTAAACTATTATCTCTAGATTTTGTCCTGTTTTTATCCTACTGTGCGAAACCTCAAAAGACATCTGCACTCCACTTCTATTCCATTCTGTGGTCGATGAAATCTCCTAGAATGTTACAGCACAGAAGGTCATTCAGCCCATTGTGTCTGTGCTGGCTCTTTTGAAGAATTATCCAATTAGTCCAACTTCTATTCTTTCACCATAGTCCTGCAAATGTTTTCCTTTTCAATTATTTATCAAATTCACTTCGGAATCGGCTTCTATCACCCTTTCAGGCAGTGCATTTCACGTCATAAAAACTCAAGGCAAAAATAGAAATTTGCATAATATTCACCAGCAACATTCTAACAGTGGCTTGAGTCTTTCTAGTAATACATTGCATCTGAGTCACTTATGGCAGTTCTTTTATCCAGAGCATCCATTATTTCCTGGTAATGTAAATTTCCTAGAAGTATACTGCTGCTGCTTGTAGCTACTCCTACCAGGAGATCTGCTGTCTTGGTATGTCACGCTCGTCTGTCTTGTGCCACCCTCACACATCCACTGTAGCTCGTTTGCAAACATTCTGTGACGTCCGTCATCCAACTGTGACTAGGTTGACCACTCTTTTCGCTGCCCTCCACTTTGCCCTCTGGGAGCAATCTCAGGAAAAGTATACTCTCCCTGTTAAAAATACTTTTGTATTTTTTTTATGTAGGCAGGGGGTTTTTATACTTCACTTTATACAATCCATAATGAGGAAGGGAAATAAAATGAGTTTCCACAATGATCGCTGGAATTTTGTCAAGAGATTGACTGAGACTCTGTACCAGTAAGGTGATGTTAGCAACTATATAAATTTAGGATTTTGAGAAGAGAGCAAGAAAAAGCAGCATACCCGATGAAACCAATGAATAAGTTCTCTAATGTTTTACTTTCAATTATTTTGTGCAGCAACCAAGTGGAAGATCAAGATGTGAAAATGACCAATGAAAACCAAATTATTCAACGATCCAAGAAGAAACAAACAGCTGACCCAGGTTCAATTTTCATCTTTTTCTCTGTTTCAGCTAGGTAAAGGGTTGAGGCCTATTAGAAAGAATGTAATAAAGGGTGATATGAATCAAGAAATTGATTTTTGATCACCCTGAATTCAGGTTGAAGAGATTGTAGGTTGTGACTAGAGCAGAGAAGGCCAAAGGTTACGGACAACATAGGAATCAATAACATAGGGGAAAAGGAATCAAAGCCCTATGGAGGCAGTGTATGAGGAGTTTGGGTCAAGGCTGAAAAATTAGGCCTCAGTGTAATCCTAGAATTACCTGCTGTGCCTCATGCTGGGCAATTTGGGTAAGGACAGAGAGGATCTATCGATTTGTAGTTTGATAGTGCAGGAGGAAGCATTTCGGATTCTGATGACATTGGGACCATTTCTGAGGGAGAGGGAACTGTGGAGGACTTCACCTGAACTGGTGGGTTACCAATGTACAGAAGGAATCAGTAAGGCAGTAGAATGGATTTATGCTGGCATTACATGGAAAGGGGAAAGTAGAACAGGCTGTAGCTTAAGAATAATTAAGAAGAAGGGAGTAAAGGTATTAACTTGAGTTATGCTTGTATGAAAGCAAGGAGTATACTGAATAGAACAAGTGAGCTAGAAGCACTGGTACATATGGAGGAAATAGATATAGGAGCAATAGATCCTTAGCCACGGGTGAGGTGCCGGAGGATTGGAGGGTAGCTCATGTTGTTCCGTTGTTTAAAAAAGGCTCCAAAAGTAAACCAGGTAATTACAGGCCAGTGAGCCTGACGTCAGTAGTAGTTAAATTATTGGAAAGTGTTCTGAGAGATTGGATATATAATTATTTGGACAGCCAAGGGCTGATTAAAGATAGTCAGCATGGCTTTGTGCGTGGTAGATCATGTTTAACGAACCTTGTAGAGCTTTTCCAGGAGGTTACCAAGAAAGTAGATGAAGGAAAGGCTGTGGATGTTGTCTACATGGACTTTAGTAAGGCCTTTGACAAGGTCCCGCATAGGAGGTTAGTTCAGAAGGTTCAGACACTTGGTATCCATGGAGAGGTTGTAAACTGGATTCGAAATTGGCTGTGTGGGAGAAGACAGAGAGTGGTAGTGGATGATTGCTTCTCAGACTGGAGGTCTGTGACTAGTGGTGTGCCTCAGGGATCTGTACTGGGACCATTTTTGTTTGTTGTCTATATCAATGATTTGGATGATAATGTGGTGAATTGGATCAGCAAGTTTGCTGATGACACTAAGATTGGAGGCGTTGTGGACAGCGAGGAAGGCTTTCAAAGCTTGCAGAGAGATCTGGACCAACTGGAAAAATGGGCCGGAAAATGGCAGATGGAATTTAATGCGGAAAAGTGTGAGGTGTTACATTTTGGAAGGTCAAACCAAGGTAGGACATACACAGTAAATGGTAGGGCACTGAGGAGTGCGGAGGAACAAAGGGATCTGGGAGTTCAGATACATAATTCCCTGAAAGTGGCGTCACAGATAGACAAGGTTATAAAGAAAGCTTTTGGCATACTGGCCTTCATAAATCAAAGTATTGAGTATAGGAGTTGGGATGTTATGGTGAGGTTGTATAAGACATTGGTGAGGCCAACTTTGGAGTATTGTGCGCAGTTCTGGTCGCCTAACTACAGGAAGGATATCAGTAAGATTGAGAGAGTGCAGAGAAGATTTACTAGGATGTTGCCGGGTCTTAAGGAGCTGAGTTACAGGGAAAGATTAAACAGGTTAGGACTTTATTCCTTGGAGCGTAGAAGAATGAGGGGAGATATGATAGAAGTTTACAAAATTATGAGAGGTATAGACAGAGTAAATGCGAGTAGGCTCTTTCCACTTAGATTAGGAGAAATAAACACAAGAGGACATGGCTTTAGGGTGAAAGGGGAAAGGTTTAGGGGGAACATTAGGGGGAACTTCTTCACTCAGAGTGGTGGGAGTGTGGAACGAGCTACCATCTGACGTGGTAAATGCAGGCTCACTCTTAAGTTTTAAGAATAAATTAGCTAGATACATGGATGGGAGATGTCTGGAGGGTTATGGACTAGGTGCAGGTCAATGGGACTAGCGGAAAATAATATTTCGGCACAGACTAGAAGGGCCGAATGGCCTGTTTTCTGTGCTGTAGTGTTCTATGGTTCTAGAACCCTGGTTGAAATCAGATGGTGATTGGAAAGCTGATATAAATATGATTTTGTGTGTTTTGGGAAGATAAGGCAGGAAGTGGGGTAGCATTATTTGCTAGAGACCAGTTGCAATGAAATTGAGTAAAGGAAGTGGTACTAAAGCACTTCAGTTAGGAACATCAGGAACAAGAGTAAGATGTTCAACCCCTCAAACGTGTTCCACTCTTCAATTTGACAGGTCTGCAAAGAGGGAAAAGAAATACGTGCATTTATTTCATAGTAGCTTTGATCAGGTTACAGCCCTTCCCCCACCACAGCTGTTCCCTGCTGAGCCTGTGACTGACCTACTTGTTCTAGTATTTCAGCTTCAGGCACAGAGGCACCAACTGTTGCAAATGTTCTGTGGGAGATGCAATTTCTAGGTAAAATTAAGCCTCACTCGCAATCTCATGATAGGACTCTGAGATCTCAGGGTTTTTTCACAGGCATTGACATCCTTCTCCTCCCCAGATAGATCATGGAGATGGAGTTCCAGATTGTTGGTGTTTGGATACAGGTTGCAAGTAAAAACCGGGCACGTTGGGCTAAGTCTCTGTTGCACGCAGTGTGTTTAGTGTTGGCACCCATTGTTACCAGCAGCAAGATGAGTGGGGTGGCTGCACACCCAAGAGCTGGCTGGTGACTCTCTCTCTCGGCAAGTGCTGATCAAGGCATCGTCGACCCAGGGAACACATCAAAGCTGTTATCTCATTAACACGTTGTTAAATCGGAATGAAGCCAAAACAGTTCAGCTTTGAGAGTTAGTAGGAAGTGCTGGTCAAGCATGTGATGGCAAGAGATACAGATTGAGGAAGCAATTAGATTTTGTTAGTGGGGTATAGTTGGGGTGGACAGCTGAATGGGGTGACGGGGTAGCTGGTTAGGAAATGTGGAGTTCTACTCTGACTTGCCTTTTCTAACAAAACAGGATTATAGGAGAAAAGTTTGAACTTAGACAACCTTTTGCACACTTGGTGTGAATAATGGTACTGTGTTATTGGTTACGTGGTCATAAATAAAGCCAATATTGTATAACATGTCACCTAGTTTTCATGTCCAATGAGAGGATGGGAGCAACAAAGGAAATTTTGCGGAAACATATATTACAGACAGAGGTTTGGGAATTGATGTGAATTATCCAAGGAGAGAAATGAACCCTCTGGCATTGGCACCTAGTTTTGGTCATTTTCATTACACTATTCTTTTCTGGGTTGTGTTTTATTTGGACTTAAGTGGTATTTAGAAATGTAGTAAGATACAGGATCACAAAAAAAATCACCTGGCTCAGTCCAGTTTTGTTTTGTAAATTTCAGATGTTTTATTGTGGTATTTACTGTTAATTTCTTGATTTTTATGCTTGTGAACTGAAGGTAATAATTGAGAACCAAAGGTTTATAGCACTGCCAGAGAGATTTGTATTTGTAGAATCAGGTTACAGCATGGAAACATGTAATTTGGACTGCCCTGTTGTTAGATTTTTTTTAAAGTTGGCCCTGTTCAAAAGATGAGTTAAATATAGAAAGTCTCTGTTGTGGAGAATAATCCCCTCAAGTGACATTAGAAAACTATAATTGAGCTGTAATTCTACTTGCATCATTTTTGTGTGGTATGTTATAATTATCACTAACTTTGCTGTGTTAAAACATCTGAAACAATCTTGGTTCATGATTAGCCTCCATTATTGTGTATGGTGTAAGTCTATTGCCAGAAAAGTTCTGTGGGTTTCATCATTGTTTTTGCACTCAACAAAAGGACTAAAATGAACAGGGTACATATGAGATTTACTACTGTGGTTCCCGGGATAAGGGACTGTAGTTGTATGTATAGACTGAATAACCTGGACTTGTCCTCCTTAGCATAGAGAAGACTAAGGGGAAATTTGAAAGAGCTGCATAAAATCATGACGGGTTTAGCTGGCGTATTTAGAGAAACTGTCTCCAGTGGCTCGTTGTTAACCAGAGAGGCACAGATTTAATGTGGACTGTACTCACCTGGATCCATTCTTATCTATCGAAACATAGCCAGAGAGTTACTTGCAATGGTTTCTCTTCCCACTTCCACACCATTACTTCTGGTGTCCCCAAGGATTTATCCTTGGCCTTTCATATACTATCTATATGTTGCCTCTCCCAGACATGGTCTGAAATAACAATGTCAATTTCCACATGTATGCTGATGACTCCCAGCTCTACTTTACCCATCACTTCTTTCAACCCATCCACAATCTCTAAATTGTCAGATTGCTTGTCCAAGACCTAATACTGGATGAGCAGAAATTTTCTCCATTTAAATATCGGGAAGATCAAAGCCATTTACTTCAGCCCCCACCACAAACCCTGTTCCCTAGCCACCGACTGCATCCCTCTCCTTGGCAACTATCTGAGGCTGAGTCAGTCTGGTCACGTCCTTGGTGTCATATTTGACCCCGATATGAACTTCTGATCACATATCCACACCTTTGTAACATTGCCCAGTCCCATCGCTGTTTCGGTCATCAGCTACTGAAACTCTCATTCATACCTTTGCTACCTCTAGACTTGACTATTGCAATGCACTCCTGGCTGGCCTCCCAAATTCTACCCTCTGTAAAAGTGAGGTTATTCCAGAACTCTGCTGCCTGTATCCGAAGTTCCATTCACCTGTCACCCTGTGCTCACTGACCTAATTGGCTCCTGGTCAAACAATACCTCGATTTTAAAATTCTCATCCTTGCTTTCAAATCCCATCCCTCATGGTATTACCCCTCCCTATCTCTGTAATCTCCTCCAGGTCAGCTACCCTCCAAGATACCTGATCTCTAACCTTGGTCTCTTGTGCATCCTCAATTATAATCACTCCAGAATCGGTGGCTGTGCCTTAAGCAGCCAAATCCCTAAGCTCTGGAATTCCCTCCCTAAACTTCATCTCTCTGCCTCACTTTCCTCCTTTAAGACATTCCATAAAATCTACCTCTTTGACCCATCTTTTGGCCATCTGCCTTCATATTCATATGGGGAGGCAGTGACATTGTAGTATTGTCACTGGACTAGTATTCCAGAGACCCAAGGTAATGCCCTGGGGACCGAGTTCAAATCCCACCCACCATCCAGATGGTGAAATTTGAATTCAATAAGAATCTGGAATTAAATCTGGTGATCAGCATGAAACCATTGCCAATTGTCGTAAAAACCCATTTGGTTCACTAATGCCCTTTAGGGAAGGAAATTTGCCATCCTTACCTGGTCTGGCCTACATGTGACTCCAGACCCACAGCAATGTGGTTGACTCTTAAATGCCCTCTGAGCAAGGGCAATTAGGGATGGGCACAAAATGCTGGCCCAGCCAGTGACGCCCACATCCTATGAATGAATTTTTTAAAAAATTTCTTGGGTGTAAAATTTTGCTTTAGAATGCTTCTGTGAAGCATGCCGGGTTGGTTTATTACATTAAAGGTGCTATATAAATACAGGTTAATGTTTGTTACTTTGGATTAGATTTGCCTCCAGAATCCCAAACTGATATCAAGCAAGATAGTCAACCTTTCTTTCACTCCCCCAACCCTACTGGCCTCGCTTTAGCATGTTAATGATGGCAGGGGCAGTGCTAAGACCCTGCCGTATTTCCCACCTGTATTCTTGGGTGGACGAGTGACAAGTAACAGTCACACCACACAAGTGCCAGGCAATGACCATCTCCAGCAAGAGAGAATCCAACCATTTCCCCTTGACATTCAATGGCATTTTATTGCTCTCTATCTGCACTGAGGTGCCACCATGAAGGGGACCAACCTTGTGTCAGCCTCCATTCCACTGCAGCACTTGCCGACTGAAAGAGCCCCTATCACAAATGAGGCTTTCAGTGAAATTATCAGTTCAATTGTTGTTGGAGCCTCTGAGTCTTCTCGTGTTGCTGTGACTGTCCCATGGTGACAAGACTAGGATTGTGCACAGACTCAGTAACATGCCTGCCTTGGCAGCAGGAATTCTGCCAGGAGCATGCCCTGGACACTAGATGACCCCAGAAAGAGTGGAACACTACTTACCCAGAATACTGCTGTTAGGGGAGCCTTGGCCTTTAGGTTGTGTTTCCAAATTTAGCAAAATTTGTGGTTATCCAGTGACTTTTAAAAAAAAAAATTCTTCTGTCCAGACAAGATTAATAAGAAATAGAGACTTCCAAGTCAAGTGACAACAAGTCATATTAAATTCTAAGTCCCTTGTAGGCTGTTGCAGTGCCCACACTGCAAGATAAAAGGATCACTACACTACCGAGAGTTCGTCAAAACAAACACAAGGCAGGGACCTTTTAAACTCCGAGGGTGGGTGGGGTTTAAAAATTGATTTTCAGAGTAAAAGTGCAGCCCAGATCCAACGAGCTCGCTAAATGGTTGTCAGGGAGGCTGTAACGTTGCAAATGTTCACGAAGGGTGCAATGTCACAAATGAAATCCTGTAGTCCACATCCGCTCTTTCCTTTTTTACTAAACAGACCTTCAACTACTTATCTACTCATTGCACACCCACCCAATTGGTCCCAGCATGCATTGACATTCATCATGAAGCAACTGAAAGAACTGTAATAATGGGCAAGACTTGGAAGTGACCTTAATCTATAAATCTTACGTAGTTTTATGAAGAAAAAGGAAACTTAACATTTTGGCAAACGTCTCTGTACATTAATTCCCTTGGTGAATTAAGATCCCCTGAACTTATGCTTCTAATCACTTCTTTATGTTGCATCCAGTGTGACATTAGTAGAGGTAGAGGCAGGCTGCTCAGATCCCTGTCAATTGCTGAGATGCAATCTAGAATTTGGAGCCCCTGAGGATCCCATCAAAGACTGTTACGCTTGTATCTGTGCAGAGGAAGACTCGGCCATCAGGATCAGGGTGGGTATTGACTGAGGGGGTCAATGGGTGAGAAGTTTGAGCATTTTGAGCAGCATTTCCATTTCAGTGGCACTCTTCAGCATCAACCCTCTCCTGGGCCAATGTTACGTCACTCCTACCATTGTGTTGCAGAACAGATTGAGCTCCACACTACTGGGAGAAGATTGAGGCTTTAGAGAGGGTAGAAAGCAGATTAATAGGGTGCATTCAGAATACGAAGATAGACTTGAACAAATAGGAGCCTTTTCTCATTAGAGCAATGCAGTTTACTGCCAATGTGACAAAAGTGTTTAAGATTATGAATTTATGGCACAGTGTAATAGATGTTTCAAGTAGTTGAGGGGTCTAGAACAAGATGAAATGTAAGATTTATAATAGACAGCATAAGGAGCTGTTTTAACAAAGAGATTCTCTTTCGTAAGCTGTGCCTACAAAGAGGTTTAACCTTTGGTTTCTTATTTTTAGCTCTGCGTCCAAAGACATGCATGACTGACAGGGGTTCAATTGGGAGAAGAAGATTCTGATGAAGATCTCAGGGCATTGTCTTGGAGTTATTGCTAGTGATTTGCATTGTGCTCTCCATGTTAATGTTTGAAACAGTTGTAATTTCTGTAGCAAAAGTTGACAGGAATTCTTCTTCAATCACACTTAAAGGCTATTTACCCTACATTGCCTTAATTTATTTGATTCTTTTCCCCTTTGTTTTGTTTTTTGGCTGCTTTATCAGCTGCAGGGGTGAATGAATGGGTCACCTACAGTTAGTACTCAGCACCTTCAAGCCAGGTACAGAATAAAGCTTCAGTTACTGTATGCCATAAGAACTGTCTTTACATCATCGGCCAAAATAATAATAGCTCTCCAAACCCCTTTTGGTGTGCCTATCTTACTGAAAATTTGTGCCTAATTGCACATTGTTGCCATTCAGTTGTGTCCACACAAAATTAGATTAACATTGTAACAAAATGATTAACAATCCCATCTCAGGCTTTTAAATTTTCGTTGTGCTTTGACTAAAATCAGTATTTCCAAAGTTAGGTGCATCTTTATCTAGCTGTGTCAAGTAAATAGCCCTTAAGTTTGAGAAAATCCTTGATATTTATGCTTAAATAGATATTCAATCACTTTGCAATATGGTGTACCCAAGCTTAATTGAGAGAATTCTTATTCAGAACTCTTTTTTAAAAATGCCTTGGTTTATTTATTATGCATGTTCTGTTCTCAGAAGATCTGGAACTTGTTAGAAACAATATTTTTTTTGATAAACTGTTCCTGTCATTAGAATATTACTTTTGTTGATTCAAGCACATTATTACTAATTGCTTCATTATCATTCAAGCAATATTATTTGATTATATATTCAATGTGTAATTGACATTTAAAACCTGATGAGGACTAAGTGACCTTTGAGCAACTGCTTAAACAGAGAAATGTTCAACTGAATGATTTGTTTTTTAAATAATCTATTGATAGTTTCACCCTTTCAGCAATTCAGTGGATAATAAAAATGCAAAGTACAGCCGTGTATATTCATCAGCTATGTTGAGTCAAAATGGCTTCTTCTCACATTGAGAATTCTTATTCTAGTTAATGCCTCACTTTGAAACACAAGCATTGTGAAATACGAACACAAGCATACGTGTGATTGATACATTGTTCGTAGCATTTGAAGAAATTTATAATGTACTGATGTCTTGTACTTAGGCATATGTCAGACTTTATTATTTTATTATTTCTAACATTTTTCATGTAATAATTGTACATATATGTATGTAGTGTGTAAAGAAAAGGTATACTTATTTTAAAAAATCCAGTTTTAATATCTGATGAGCAATTTGTAAGTAGCTTTACAGTTACAGTATAAATAAAAATCAACTTATGAGCAACAGCAAATGTATTTTGTGATGCGATTCATTTTGCTCCATGTATTAACTATTTTAATGTTCAGGTGGTGGTAAACTAATTCTCAATTTGTTGTTTGGAAAAGACTACTTTCATCAGAGTTAATTCAGTTCTACTATACTTGTCTGGATCAATTTTCCCAATTGCCTCAAAATCTCAATTAGGTCATATCAAAGTTTATTTTACAAAGAAAACTCCTTTAATATTACTCGTAACTTAAAATTCCGCAAACCCAGAATCATCTTGGCTCTTACAGTGTACCCACTACAGCCCCTTAGATAACTAGAACTGGACACAGTATCCAGTTGTTGATGACAACCAAGATCATTAACCTCATGACCCCTGACATTCTTTTATTGTAATGTTAAGATTTTTGATGCGGTTTGGTGGGGGGTACAACAAAGTAATGTGAACATTAACCTCTCTGAAAAAAGTAAACCTTTTGTTGGCATTGTGACATAAGGACCACTTTCCATGACTGGTTCCCTTTAGTCATGTAAGATCCCATTTGTCCTCAAAATGCCATTTATAATCTACCATCACCATACTTGCTAGTATAATATTTGAGAATTAGTGACCTAGAAATTGGGCCAGTTGATGTCCATTTTTCAAGCGTCTGTGGCTTCCTGAGGCCCTAAAATGGTAGGTAGGAAGCATTTTCTAACAATTTCTACTGCATGTTTCATGAAAATTCAAAATTTTAAATAATGGAGGTTTGAAAAGCTGCACTACAGAATTTAAAATCATTGTAAGGGCAGGTCTTTATGGCCTGTGTTACCATGGCCCAGATTTTCTGATCAGCATTGATGCTGTGTGCATTGACACTCCCTGCAAAGATTGCTGTGCCCTGATCCTCTTGTGATTTCAGCCAGGATTCCAGTCCTAGCTGAAGCATCGATGGATCAGTGCAACCTTCCAGAGAGAAAGCAGTTGAGCGCAAGAAAAGCCAGATGAAGACAGGATAATGCCCCCTTTTCATGACAGTCACTGTTGTATTCGGGTAGGTTCTTAAAGGTCTCAAGTCTTTCAGTAATTGAGTGGGCAGACGGATGAGTGGCTGGAGGGGCGATTTTGGGTGGTAGTGGGGTTGGTTGTGGTGCTCAATTCAGTTACACTGGTTAATTTCAGTTAGACCAGCTGTTAACCAGTGTCACGTTTCCTGGGTAAATATCCAGGTATGTCCCGCAACCTGACCCAAACCTTTGACCCGAACCCAGTGTCATAGACATTTGCAGAGGGCCCCAGGCAGCGGCAATCAATCCATCAGAAGTTTAAGCTTCCTGTGCATGTGTCAGGACTTCCGCGGGGTCCTGAAGCGCATCTCCCAACTTGATTACAATCTCCAAAGATCCAGATACCAGAGGATTTGGGCCAATGTGCATTTTAGCAAGGCTGCCTTTCCTGAAGGAATCATGGATCTGAATAATCCTGCACCACTTCCTTATAGACACACTATTCAATGGGCTTTTAAACCACTTTCATCATTTTGGAGTGCGTACTGGGCATAAACTTTTCCTTCACCATCCCAATATTTGAAGTTCTTTGTGGGCAAGGACAGAGATTGACTCACGGATATAAATTGGATAGCTACAAAAAAATGGGCATGGGGATTGTGATGTGAGATTAACCTGCACGCATTAAATGTAATGTAGGCAGCGCACCAACTTTCTACTGCTTGTTCATTAGCTGTTGTATGCAGTTAGTGCAAACCACACTGTTCATTGGTAACATATGTCAACAGGAACCCCAAAATCATAACTTCTTGGTACCATTTAAAGCTAGCCTCACTGCTTCAAGAGGGTGTATTTTGACTGGAAAAGATGCTGGGAGTTGTGCAGGAACTGAATCTAACCTGGGAAACAAGGAATGATACAACATGGGAGAGCGTTGTCTCCACTTTTTGAACGCTTCACTGGAGGCCTTGGTGGAGGTGGTGGAAAGGAGGAGAGATGTCCTGTGTCTGCAGGGTGATACAATCCAGTTAGGGACCAGTAACTTTTGTTGTAAAGTAGGCAACATTTGAAAACCCAGTTACCTACTAAGAGAATAAAACCACAAGATTCCTTTGTTTTTAGTAAACATGAATTAATAAGCAAACTGTGGTTGAACACACCACAAACTGCACTTTAAATGGCAGATGTGACCAAGATAGATCTCTCAGATTTTCTCAGCAATCTACCCAGACGTCAGTGATCATTAAGAGTCACAACAAATCCTATAAAACTGTCTTTTTCATGAATAATTCCAGCTCCTCTCCTTTAAAGAGCTCAATGGACAGCAGTTCTACTCCACCCAAGTTCCACAGGTGCAATTCTCATTAAAAGGCACACTAATCCAGATCTCTGTCAGATTTGTTCCCAGATTTGGCTTGCTTTGTCTTCTTTTCCGGCTGAGCTGATCTACTATCAAGACAGTGTTCCCCTGTGTCAACCAGGCTATGTTCCAGCATCAGGCCCAGTCCCAGCCCCTCAGCCATACTGCAGCCAACAACTGCCAGCTTCATGGAGCAGACAGCTTCACTGAGCTGACAACTGCTCCAGAGCTTCTCTGAGCCTCAACTCCCACGGGCTGCTCTGGGCTGCAACTGCACAGAGCTTGAGATCTTCTGCCACCTCTTCAGCTCCTGACTAACCTTGTCACATGGGCATACACTCAGGCCCAAAAACCCAGCCCGATGGCCAATCTTTTTGCACCATCTCTGAGCGGCCGTCTTTGAGCCTGCATGACCTGTGCCCACTGCTGCTCTCTGGACTTGCACTAGAACCCGAGGCAATGCAGGGGTTGTAGTCCTTGGCCTCTGCCCCTGCCATCTCCCAATGGTACATCGTAACCACTCCCCTGCAGTTGCCCTCACAGAGGGGTAGGCAGCGGTGTCTGTTTCCTTCACAAGGGGACCAGTCCTCCAGCATACACACACAACCTAGGGGGAGCAGATAGGCATGGAGGTCAGTGTCAGGAATCATGCCCCAGTGACCTGGATGCAATGCTGCAAGACGTTCAATAATCTCTCACAAGTAATCAAGGGCAATAAATACATCTTCAAATGCCATATCCTCCTAACTGTACAAGTGACCTCAGCCACTGCTCAAATCACCACCTGCTCATCATTCACCTATAGCCAATCGCTATCAATTCAGATACCCAAGTGGTCCAACCTGCCCCTACGAGGAGGAACACCAAAAGGAGAGTGATGATGAAGACTCACTCGCAGCCATTAGCTCAGATACTGACACTGCTCACATTTTGAGGACAGGTTAAAAGTGAGATCCGTACATGGTGAGATACTGGGCACAATTTGGTTGCAGCCAATGTAGGGACAAAGACAGGACAGTGCCAGCTGCCTCTCAGTTAGCCAGCCCAGACTGCTTCGCCCATCTTGAGATAGTGCAGTCTGAAGCTAGGCTTTCTAGAACTGCTCAAGATAGTGCTCCAAGACCATGTACTGTCTCCTCCAGTGAAAGTCAGCAGCCTTCCATTCTCTTTTTATTCGGCTAAATTGATAAACACAAAATATTTTATAGATTTTATTTTGGCGTTTCTCTGATGCTGCAATAATGCAGGCTGCAGAGATTCTTCTAGAAACTTGTTTGCTGCTATTTTCTTGCCAGTTTTATGTTAGAATTATGTTGAGAAGAGCTGAAGAAAATAAGAAGTTTCGAAGAATTGAAGAAAATTTATGATAATGTAAAGGGAAAAAAAATCATACACCTTAAAATTTGAGGTAGATTGGGTAAAGACTTAAAGCAACACCACGTGACATCCCTCTCCCTGACGACAGAAGATGAAAACTGTTGGGTAATCAGAAGGACATAGATATTGGGAAATGACACTTTTTGCGAGTCAGTTCCTTCCACAAGCTTGTGCAAGCTGCTGCTTAGCAAAAAGTTCTTTCTGACTGCCAGATGAAATGGAGTGAAATTCCAGTATCACTGCCCTGATTTTAACTGGGAAACAGTTTCGGAAGAGGAGGGGTAGGGTCCAATATCACATGGAAAACCCAGAGGTCTGCTCAGCACGTCTGACAGTTTTTTTAATGCAGACGCCGCTTTATAATTTTACTTCTGGATTTGCTGTTCAATCAGCAGCAGTGCGTGTGTGATGCAATCGCAACTCCAGTCTGTGAAGGGCCAATCCAAAGATGGAATTTGGAGGCGTTGAAGTCCAAGACTGTGCCCCATTCAATGATGCCTCCTCCAATGTATCGCGAGGGGTTGTGAAGAGCTTGAGGGGAATATTATTCCCACAGTGGGAGGAAAAATCCTTCGTCAAAAACAAAAAAGTTTGGTTGGGGATTGTGCAGAAAACATTTTAATGACCTACCTAGGTGAGTACATGGCATGATCCTGCAGTCGATTTGAACATCCCCTCACTCTGCCTTCTCAAGCTCCATCACATCACTCCTCATACCTACTTACCTTGCAAGTGTACCCAACCACCGTCAATGCAATTCCTCACATCACCATCTGTCCATCCATCCACACCTACTCACCCTCATCTCTATTCAATGTCATGCCCCTTCCTCATAGTCATGGACACCCTCACAAAATTAGCTACCATTCACTCATAAGCCTGCTCTTTCCTTCTTAGCTGTCTTCTCCTACACAACAACAGTAAGAGGGAGAGAACAGGAGGAGGCCCTCCAGCTAGATGACAGTTACAGATCAGTGGAGTTTTGCCTTGCTTGGCTGTCGGAGATCGAAAGAGGGGAGCTGCCTGATGACCTTATTAGATAGCAGCCATGCACATGTCATATGGCGCTCAGTCATGTTGACTTGGTTTCAGTGGTGAGTGAAATATAATCATCTTCAAAACAGCTTGTAACAATTTTAGCAGTAAACATTCATGTCATTTACCTCCATCTGCACCTTCACAGACACAGTAGGAGCTGGAAGTCGTTCCGAATTGCCTTGGTCATAGTCATAGAGGTCTACAGCACAGAAAAAGGCCCTTTGGCCCATTGAGTCTGTGCCAGTCAAACAAGTACCTAACTATTCTAATCCCAGTTTCCAGCACTAGGCCCATAGTCTTGAATGCCATGGCATTGCAAGTACACATCCAAATACCTCTTAAATGTTATGAGGGTTCCTGCCTCTACCACCCTTTCAGGCAGTGGGTTCCAGATTCCCACCACCCTCTGGGTGAAAAAATTCTTCCTCACATCCCCTCTAAACCTCCTGCCCCTTACCTTAAATCTATGCCCCCTGGTTATTAGTCCCTCCACCAAGGGGATAAGTTCCTTCCTGTCTACCCTATTTATGCCCCTCATAATTATACACCTCAATCATGTACCCCCTCAATCTCCTCTGCTCCAAGGAAAATAACCACAGTCTATCCAATCTTTCCTCATAACTAAAACTCTCCAGCCCTGGCAACATCCTGGTAAATCTCCTCTGCATTCTCTCTAGTGCAATCACATCCTTCCTATAAAGCGGATTCCAGAACTGCACTCAATACTCTAGCTGTGGTTTAACCAGCGTTTTATACAGTTCCAGTATAACCTCCCTGCTGTTATATTCAATTCCTTGGCTAATAAAGGCAAGTATCCCATATGCCTTCTTAACCACCTTATCTATCTGTCCCGCTTCCTTAAGGGACCGGCGGACATGCACACCAAGATCCCTCTGATCCTCGGTACTTCCCAGGGTCCCACCATTCATTGTGTATTCCCGTGCCTTGTTTGTCCTGCCCAAGTGCCATCACCTCACACTTATCTGGATTAAATTCCATTTGCCACTGATCAGCCCATCTGACCAGCCCATCTATATCCTCCTGTAATTTAAGGCTATCCTCACTATTTACCACCCCACCAATTTTCATATCATCTGCAAATTTACTGATAAACCCTCCCACATTCAAGTCTAAATCGTTTATATATACCACAAACAGCAAGGGACCCAGCGCCGATCCCCGTGGAAACCCACTGGACAGAGGCATCCAGTCACAAAAACACCCCTCGACCATCACCTTCTGCTTCCTGCCACTCAGCCAATTCTGGATCCAATTTGCCAAATTACCTTGGATCCCATGGGCTCTTACCTTCGTTATCAGTCTCCCATGTGGGACTTTATCAAAAGCCTTGCTGAAGTCCAAATAGACTACGTCAAATGCATTGCCCTCATCTACACACCTGGTCACCTCTTCAAAAAATTCAATCAAATTGGTCAGACATGACCTGCCTTTAACAAAACCATGCTGACTGTCCTTGATTAATCCCTGCCTCTCCAAGTGTGGATTAATTCTGTCCCTCAGAATTGCTTCCAACAGTTTCCCCACCACTGAGGTTAGACTGACTGGCCTGTAGTTCCCTGGTTTATCCCTTCCTCCCTTCTTGAATAACGGTACCACATTGGTTGTCCTCCAGTCCTCTGGCACCTCTCCTGTGGCCAGAGAGGTATTGAAAATTATTGCCAGTGCCCCTGCTATTTCCTCCCTTACCTCACTCAACAGCCTGGGATACATTTTCTGATAATGTCCAGCAGCCCTCGTTTGCAAACTAATGTAGAAGGCATAATGATTCCTTTGTTTCTATTTCCCAAGGAGTGGAATTATTTAATTCTCCTCAATAAATGTTACTTGAATTGCACAATTGCAGGTAGTTTTACACAAATAAAAAGCACGAGACTCAAAAAATGCATTCAATATTTAGGATTTATTTTGGTAAAAGCTGTTAAGCTTAGGAAACATTGTAGGGGCTCCAACCAGACTGCAACAAGTCAGATTTTCCCAGGGAAGGTGCCTTCTTCCAACTGATCATTCCATTTGTTTATCTAAGATGTAAAATATAAATAGTTATTTCACAGAAAACAACTTTATTAAAAGCAGCAGAACCGCAGGTTTTAAGATATCTAAATAATTTCTTGTAGTTAATTGATCTTTTATAAAATTATTTTAAAATGCAAGATTTTTGCTCAATGAGTTAATATAATTTAAACAATAGAAAACCAATTTTATTTTAAAACTGCAGACTTATAAAATTGATAACTAGTTTATCTGTTAATATCTGACTTTATAAAGCACAACTGATTGTTATATTTTATAAAATATAGATTGTTTTGTCATACCCATGAAATTGGGCACAAGGACTTGTACACCCTGCGAAACCACTCACATGGAGTGGTGTCAGCACCTTTTGCAGTTAGTACTTTAGTACAACGATGGAAGTCTGTAAGACAAACCACAAACAGGACAGTTTAATTATAAATGCCATCCACAAGTATATTTAATTGATGGGCAATTTCAATGACATCAATGAAAGAGAAAATCAGTGTGGTATAAAACTGCTGATTCACTATCAGCCCATATTGCACAACTGGTGTTAACCAATTTTAATCCCAGAGACATTCATACACAATTGGCACAGGGATAAACAGATTAGATGGTTAAATGCAGGGCTGAAATGAGTGGTGGGAGTGTCTGGTTTTGATTCATGGGCCACTGTTGTTTGCATTGAAATGCAATCATGTACTAAAGGTCCTACCGGGCTTGACATAGTCAGGTGACCTCTGCCATGAGACACTGACTGCAAGCAACCATGTTACATTCATTCCTAATAAAAGATAGAGTACAAGAAGCACTGTACTCATTGAGCTTGTAACATGGTGTCAGAAGTGGAGCCAAGATTGAGTTTGAAGAGTTGCATATAGCACAGCTACTAAAAGAGGAACACAGATATGTTCAGTGCCCCTGAAAAGGAAAAGCAAACAAAAGAAGCAGGCTGCAGTTGGATCACTGGGTGAGCCACAATGGCTGTGAATTTTCCACTCCGGCTCCTTTCGAAATGAAAGGCGATATGTGGCAGAGCTGACAGTTTTTCCACTTACGATGGCAAAAGTACGAGATTGCAACAGAATTCATCAACAAACTGGAGCAAATACAAGTAGCAAAACTTTTCACCCGAGGACAAACAGAAATTTTCTAAGCCTTGGAGGCACACTTTGAACCAAGTGAATGTAACATATGAGCAGTATATGTTCAGCATTAGGGCTCAAGGGGAAAGAGTCTATAGATCAGTATGTGACTACAGTAACAGCTCACAGAATCCTGTGATTTTGGGTAACTAAAAGATGGTCTCATTAAAGATAGGATTGCCTTAAGCATAAGAGGTCCTGCAGTGAGAGCATGTCCACTGGGAGAGGAAAAACTTACTCTCAAGAAAGCGATCGACATGTGCAGAAACGCTGAGGTTGTAAATCATCAGCTAGAACATATTCATGGCTGAACAGTCCAGGCTTTGCATTATGCAGATAGACATTCGAGGCCAAAAGAGCAGAAAGATCATGAACAAAGGACAGGATGCAAATACTACGGAGGATAGCACACAAGGGAAAGCAGTGTTTTAACTGCAAGAAGCCAAATCATTTTACACAGAAGTGTTTGGCTAGAAAGAAGCAAAACAAGCCCATACAGATAGCCACTGGAGAGATATCAGCCAAAGAGTCTGGGAAGAGTGCCCTCTGCAGTCACTGTTGCTGTAAAGCAGTCTGGGAAGAGTGTCCTCTGCGGTCACCGTCGCCGTGAAGCAGTCTGGGAAGAGTGTCCTCTGCGGTCACCGTCGCCGTGAAGCAGTCTGGGAAGAGTGTCCTCTGCGGTCACCGTCGCTGTAAAGCAGTATGGGAAGAGTGTCCTCTGCAGTCACCGTCGCCGGGAAGCAGTCTGGGAATAGTGTCCTCTGCGGTCACCGTCGCCGTGAAGCAGTCTGGGAAGAGTGTCCTCTGCGGTCACCATCGCTGTAAAGCAGTCTGGGAAGAGTGTCCTCTGCAGTCACTGTTGCTGCAAAACAGTCTGGGAAGAGTGTCCTCTGCGGTCACCATCGCAGTAAAGCAGTCTGGGAAGAGTGTCCTCTGCGGTCACCGTCGCCGTAAAGCAGTCTGGGAAGAGTGTCCTCTACGGTCACCGTCGCCGGGAAGCAGTCTGGGAAGAGTGTCCTCTGCGGTCACCGTTGCTGTAAAGCAGTCTGGGAAGAGTGTCCTCTGCAGTCACTGTTGCTATAAAACAGTCTGGGAAGAGTGTCCTCTGCGGTCACCATCACAGTAAAGCAGTCTGGGAAGAGTGTCCTCTGCGGTCACCATCGCCGGGAAGCACTCTGGGAAGAGTGTCCTCTGCGGTCACCATCGCCGTGAAGTAGTCTGGGAATAGTGTCCTCTGCGGTCACCGTCGCTGTAAAGCACTCTGGGAAGAGTGTCCTCTGCGGTCACCGTCGCCGTGAAGCAGTCTGGGAATAGTGTCCTCTGCGGTCACCATCGCCGTGAAGCAGTCTGGGAATAGTGTCCTCAGCGGTCACCGTCGCCGTGAAGCAGTCTGGGAATAGTGTCCTCTGCGGTCACCGTCGCCGTGAAGCAGTCTGGGAAGAGTGTCCTCTGCGGTCACCGTCGCCGGGAAGCAGTCTGGGAAGAGCGCCCCATGCGGTCACCATTGCTGGGAAGCACTCTGGGAAGAGTGTCCTCTGCGGTCACCGTCGCCGTGAAGCACTCTGGGAAGAGTGTCCTCTGCGGTCACCGTCGCCGTGAAGCACTCTGGGAATAGTGTCCTCTGCGGTCACCGTCGCCGTGAAGCAGTCTGGGAAGAGTGTCCTCTGCGGTCACCGTCGCCGTGAAGCAGTCTGGGAAGAGTGTCCCCTGCAGTCACCGTCACCGGGAAGCAGTCTGGGAAGAGTGTCCTCTGCGGTCACCATCGCCGGGAAGCAGTCTGGGAAGAGTGCCCTCTGCGGTTACTGTCGCCGGGAAGCAGTCTGGGAAGAGCGTCCTCTGCAGTTACCGTCGCCGGGAAGCAGTCTGGGAAGAGCGTCCTCTGCAGTCACCGTCGCCAGGAAGCAGTCTGGGAAGAGCGTCCTCTGCAGTCACCGTCACCGGGAAGCAGTCTGGGAAGAGCGTCCTCTGCAGTCACCGTCACAGAGTGAAAAAAGAAAGTGACATCACAGGAAAACCGTAAGTTCGTTGGTTGGTAAGTAACTGCTAGTTTGAACTACCTATTCTAAGTTCATTTCAGATTAAAGGTGACTACTGGGGCCCAGGATCGGAGGCCTAACACTTCAGCTTCAACTCAGCAGAGAGAGCGAGTTCCAGTTGATTTTAAAAAGTGTATTTTGAATCTCTATTCTAACTTGCTTTCAGATTAAAGGTAAATAGGAGAAATATTTTACAGTTTGATAAACTAAAGACCAGTGGGAAATTTAAAAACAAATTGAAAAACTAATTAAAGAAAACAGCTGCAGGGCCAGGCGATGTGTTGTAGTTGCATGATGTGGGAGCTGGGGGACCACATTGTGGTTCCTAGTTGACCACATCTGTAGCAAATGTTGGTTGCTCGAGGAACTCTGGCTCAGAGTTGATGAGCTGGAGTCTGAGCTTCGGACACTGTGACACATCAGGGAGGGGGAGAGTTACCTGGACGCTGTGTTTCAGGAGACAGTCACACCTCTTAGATTAACTAGATAGATAGATAGAAAATAGGAGCAGGAGTAGGCCATTCGGCCCTTCAAGCCTGCTCTACCATTCATTATGATCATGGCTGATCATCCAACTCAATAGCCTGCTCCCGCTTTCTCCCCATATCCTTTGATCCCTTTCAACCCAAGAGCTATATCTAATTCCTTCTTGAAAACATACAATGTTTCGACCTCAACTACTTTCTGTGGTAGCGAATTCCACAGGCTCACCACTCTCTGGGTGAAGAAATTTCTCCTCAGCTCGGTCCTAAATGGTCTACCCCATATCCTCAGACTGTGACCCCTGGTCTGGACTCCCCCACCATCGGGAACATCCTTCCTGCATCTACCCTATCTAGTCCTGTTAGAATTTAATAGGTTTCTATGAGATCCCCCCTCATTCTTCTGAACTCCAGCGAATATAATCCTAACCGACTCAATCTCTCCTCAGATGTCAGTCCCTCCATCCCAGGAATCAGTCGGGTAAACCTTCGCTGCACTCCCTCTATAGCAAGAACATCCTTCCCAGATAGGGAGACCAAAACTGCACACACTATTCCAGGCGTGGTCTCACCAAGGCCCTGTATAATTGCAGCAAGACATCCCTGCTCCTGTACTCAAATTCTCTGGCTATGAAGGCCAACATACCATTTGACTTCTTTACCACCTGCTGCACCTGCATGCTTACCTTCAGCGACTGGTGTACGAGGACACCCAGGTCTCGTTGCACATTCCCCTCTCTCAATTTATAGCCATTCAGATAATCTGCCTTCCTGTTTTTGCTACCAAAGTGGATAACCTCACATTTATCCACATTATACTGTATCTGCTGTGCATTTGCCCACTCGCTCAGCTTGTCCAAATCACACTGAAGCTTCTCTGCATCCTCCTCACAGCTCACCCTCCCACCCAGCTTTGTGTCATCTGCAAATTTGGAGATATTACATATAGTTCCTTCATTTAAATCATTAATATATATTGTGAATAACTGGGGTCCCAGCACCGATCCCTGCAGTACCCCACTAGTCACTGCCTGCCATTCGGAAGAAGACCCGTTTATTCCTACTCTTTGTTTCCTGTCTGCCAACCAGTTTTCTATCCATCTCAATACACTACCCCCCAATCCCATGCGCTTTAATTTTACACGTCAATCTCTTATGTGGGACTTTGTCGAAAGCCTTATGAAAGTCCAAATAAACCACATCCACTGGCTCCCCCTCATCAACTATACTAGTTACAATATATAATATACAATATACAATTACTATACGCATCAACTATACTAACTACCTTAAATTCTGCCAGTGGTCAGGGACAGGAGGGTGTGACTATGAGTGAGGCAGGTAGAGGGATCCAGGAAGTAGCACTGCAGGAGCCTCAGCCCTTGCCCTTATCCAACAGGTTTGAGATTCTTGTTCCCTGTGTGGATGAGAGCGGGGACTATAGGGAGGATGAGCAAACTGACCATAGCACCGTGGTACAGGGAGACATTCAAGTGGGGGGAGAAAAGAGAAATGTAGTTGTAATCGGGGACAGTATAGTTAGGGGAATAGATACTGTTCTCTGTAGCTTGGAGCGAGCGTCCTGAAGGCTGTGTTGCCTACCCAGTGCCAGGCTTAAGGATATCTCATCTGGGCTGCAGAGGAACTTGGAGTGGGAGGGGAAAGATCCAGTTGTTGTGGTCCACGTAGGTACTAACGATATAGGTAGAACGCGGAAAGAGGTTCTGCTGAGGGAATACGAGCAGCTAGGGGCTAAGTTAAAAAGCAGAAAAAAAAGGTAATCAAAGCAAAAAACTGTGGATGCTGGAAATCCAAAACAAAAACAAAAATACCTGGAAAAGCTCAGCAGGTCTGACAGCATCTGCGGAGAGGAATACAGTTAAAGTTTCAAGTCCGTATGACTCTTCAACAGAACTAAGGAAAAGGTAATAATCTCCGGATTACTACCTGTGCCATGAGATAATTGGCACAGAGTCAATAAGATTAAAGAGGTAAATGCGTGGCTCAAAGATTAGTGTGGGAGAAATGGGTTCGAATTCATGGGACATTAGCACCACTACTGGAGAAAGAGGGAGCTATTCCGATCGGACGGGCTCCACTTGAATCATGCTGGGACCAGTGGCCTGGCAAATCGCATAACTAGGGTTGTAGATAGGGCTTTAAACTAAATAGGGAGGGGAGAGGGGTGGGTTCAGTTGCATGGAAATATAAAAAATCAAAGTTTAAGGAGAGGGTAAGAGTGCAGGTTAGTAACAAAGCTGATTGTTACCAAAAAGTGAAAGGAAGGGACAGGGTGTGTGAACGCCATATTGCACCAAAGAATCATATTAGAGTAGGGAAAATTGACAATATGGCAAACTTAAAAGGCTTTGTATCTGAATGCATGTAGCATTCGGAATAAAACTAATGAATAACAGCGCAAATAGAGATAAATAGGTATGATTTGGTGGCGATTACTGAGACGTGGTTACAGGGAGAACAGTTTTGGGAGTTGAATATCCAAGGGTACTCAGTGTTTCGGAAGGATAGGCAGGAAGGAAAAGGAGGTGGTGTAGCTTTGTTAGTAAAGCAAGAGATCAGTGCTATAATGAGGAATGATAGAGGCACTGGAGAGCAAGACGCAGAGTCAGTTTGGGTAGAAATAAGAAATAGCAAGGGAAAGAAGTCCTTGGTGGGAGTAATCTATAGATCCCCAAACAGTAGTTCAGCAGTAGGGCACAGTATAAACCAGAAAATACTGGGAGCATGTAAGAAAGGCACGGCAATAATCATGGGTGATTTTAATATGCATATAGACTGGACTAATCAAGCGTAGCCTCGAAGGAGAGTTCATGGAGCGTATTAGAGATTGTTTCTTGGAGCAATATGTTGTGGAACCAACCAGGGAGCAGACTATTCTGGATTTGGTTTTGTGCAATAAGACGGGATTAATTAATGATCTCATAATAAAGGATCCTCTTGGGAAGAATGATCATAGCATCCTAGAATTTCAAGTTCAGTTTGAGAGTGAGAAACTTGAGTCCCATACTAGTGTTCTGGAGTTAAACAAAGGTAACTACATAGGCATGAGGGCAGATTTGGCCCTAGTGGACTGGGCAGGAAGACTACAAGGAAGGACAGTTCACAGAATCACAGAGTGCAGAAGAGGCCCTTCGGCCCATCGAGTCTGCATCGACACATGAGAAACACCTGACCTACCTACCTAATCCCATTTACCAGCACTTGGCCCAAAGCCTTGAATGTTATGATGTGCCCAAGTGCTCATCCAGGTTCTTTTTAAAGGATGTGAGGCAACCCGCCTCCACCACCCTCCCAGGCAGCGCATTCCAGACCGTCACCACCCTCTGGGTAAAAAGGTTTTTCCTCGCATCCCCCCAAACCTCCTGCCCCTCAACTTGAACTTGTGTCCCCTCGTGACAGACCCTTCAACTAAGGGGAACAGCTGCTGCCTATCCACCCTGTTCATGCCCCTCATAATCTTGTACACTTCGATCAGGTCACCCCTCAGCCTTCTCTGCTCCAACGAAAACAACCCAAGTCGATCCAACTTCTCTTCATAAATTAAATATTTCATCCCAGGCATCATCCTGTTGAATCTCCGCTGCACCCCTCCAGTGCAATTACACCCTTCCTATAATGTGGCGACCAGAACTGCACACACTACTCCAGCTGTGGCCTCACAAAGGTTCTATACAACTCCAACATGACCTCCCTACTTTTGTAACCCATGCCTCGATTGATAAAGATAAGTGTCCCATATGCCTTTTTCACCACCCCACTAACATGCCCCTCCGCCTTCAGAGATCTATGGATACACACACCAAAGTCCCTTTGTTCCTCAGAATTTCCTAGTGTCATGCCGTTCATTGAGTACTTCCTTATCAAATTACTCCTTCCAAAGTGTATCACCTCATACTTCTCAGGGTTAAATTCCATCTACCACTTATCTGCCCATTTGACCATCCGTCTATATCTTCCTGTAGCCCAAGACACTCAACCTCACTGTTAACCACCCGGCCAATCTTTGTGTCATCTGCAAACTTACCAATCCTACCCCCCACATAGTCATCTATGTCGTTTATATAAATGACAAATAATAGGGGACCCAGCACAGATCCCTGTGGTACGCCACTGGACACTGGTTTCCAGTCACTAAAGCATTCTTCTGACATCACCCTCTGTCTCCTACAACTAAGCCAATTCTGAATCCACCTCATCAAATTACCCTGTATCCCATGTGCATTCGCCTTCTTTATAAGTCTCCCATGTGGGACCTTGTCTAAGACTTTGCAGAAATCCATATAAACTACATCAACTACACTACCCTCATCTACATACCTGGTCACCTCCCCAAAAAATTCAATGAAACTTGTTAGGCATGACCTCCCTCTGACAAAGCTATGCTGACTATCCCTGATCAAACCTTGCCTCTCCGAGTGGAGATAGCTTCTGTCCTTCAGAATTTTCTCCAATAGTTTCTCTACCACTGACGTGAGACTCACTGGTCTGTAGCTCCTTGGTTTGTCTCTACAACCCTTTTTAAATAGCGGAACTACATTAGCTGTTCTCCAGTCCTCTGGTACCTCTCCCATGGCCAGAGAGGAATTAAAAAATTGGGTCAGATCCCCTGCGATCTCCTCCCTTGCCTCCCTCAGCAGTCT
Source organism: Cetorhinus maximus (assembly GCF_964194155.1). Lineage (NCBI taxonomy): Eukaryota > Metazoa > Chordata > Chondrichthyes > Lamniformes > Cetorhinidae > Cetorhinus > Cetorhinus maximus. Next base: position 46,506,750 of record NC_135893.1, read on the forward strand.
GGGACACAAATCATCTGGACTCGGAGATTTGTCCACTTTAAGCCTGCCAATGCCTCCAATACCTTGTCACTCCCTCTATCAATTTGCTCAAGAACCTCACAGTCTCTCTCCCCGAGTTCGATACCTTCATCCTCATTCTCTTGGGTGAAGACGGATGTGAAGTATTCGTTCAACACTCTACCAATATCCTCTGGCTCCACCCATAGATTGCCCCCTTGGTCCCTAATGGGCCCTACTCTTTCCCTGGTTATCCTCTTCCCATTGATATACTTATAGAATATCTTGTGATTTTCCCTACTTTTACCAGCCAGAGCTTTCTCATATCCCCTCTTTGCTCTCCTAATTGCTTTCTTAAGTTCCACCCTGCACTTTCTGTACTCCACTAATGCCTCCGCTGATTTGCTTCCCTTGTACCTGCTAAAAGCCTCTCTTTTCTTTCTTATCGTATCCTGAATATCTCCGGTCATCCATGGTTCTCTGGGCTTGTTACTCCTTCCTATCACCCTAGAGGGAACATGTTGAGCCTGTACCCTCCCCATTTCCTTTTTGAACACCCCCCACTGCTCTTCTGTAGATTTCCCCACAAGTAGCTGTTCCCAGTCTACCTTGGCCAGATCCTGCCTTATTTTACTAAAATCCACTCTCCCCCGATCCAAAACATTTTTTTGCAACTTGTCTATTTCTTTGTCCATAACAAGTTTACAACCATAACAGTTCAAGAACAGTGGCAGATATTTAAGGAGATATTCAATTCCTCCGAAGTAAAATATTTTCCAAATAGGAAGTAAGATGGTAAGAGGGGAAAAAGCATTCATGGCTAAGCAAGGAAGTTAAAAGATAACAAAGGCAAAAACTAAGGCATACCAAATTGCAAAGGTCAGTGGCAGGCTGAAAGATTGGGATAATTTTTAAGATTAACAAAGGGTTATTAGAAAAATAAAAAGAGCAAAGGTAAATTATGAAAGAAAACTAGCGCAAAATGTAAAAACTGATAGTAAAAGCTTCTACAAGTATATAAAAGAAAAGAGAGTAGCTAAAGTAAATGTTGGTCCCTTGGAGGATGAGATTGGGGAGTTCATAGTGGGGAACGCAGAAATAGCCGAGACGCTTAATCAATATTTTGCCTCAGTTTTCACTGTGGAGGACACTAGTACCATCTCAATAGAAACAGGTAGTGCAGTAGCTATAGAGGAGGAACAACTTCGAACAATCACCATCATTAGAGAAAAAGTACTGAGCAAACTATTGGGATTAAAGGGTGACAAGTCCCCTGGACCTGATGCCTTCATCCCAGGGTCTTAAAGGAAGTGGCAGCGAAGATAGTGGATGCATTGGCTATAATATTCCAAAACTCCCTGAATTCTGGAAAAATGCTAATATAACGCCCTTATTCAAAAAGGAGAGGGGGAGGCAGAAAGTAGGAAACTATAGACCAGTTAGTTTAACGTCCGTTGTTGGGAAATTGTTGGAATCCATTATTAAGGAAATAGTAATGGGGCATTTGGAAAGTCAAAATGCAATCCATCAGAGTCAGCATGGTTTTATGAAGAGTAAATCGTGTTTGACTAATTTGCTAGAGTTCTTTGAAGATGTAACAAGCAAAGTGGATAATGGGAATCCTGTAGATGTAATATATCTGGACTTCCAGAAGGCCTTTGATAAGGTGCCGTACAAAAGATTAATACACAAGATCACATGAAGTTGAAGGTAATATATTAGCTGGGATAGAGGATTGGCTAACCAACAGAAAGCAGAGAGTCGGGATAAATGGGAATAGAGTATAAAAATAGGGAAGTGTTGTTGCAACTGTACAAGGCATTGGTGAGACTGCACCTGGAGTACTGTGCACAGTTTTGGTCCCCTTACTTGAGGAAGGATGTAGTTGCACCGGAGGCAGTTCAGAGGAGGTTCACTAGATTGATTCCAGAGATGCGGGGCTTGTCTTATGAGGAGAGACTGAGCAGTTTAGGCCTGTACTCGCTAGAGTTTAGAAGGATGAGAGGAGATCTAATTGAGGTATATAAGATGCTAAAGGGGGTAGACAAAGTAGACGTGGAGCGGATGTTTCCCCTTCTGGGGCATTCTAGAATGAGAGGCCATAGTTTTAGGATAAGGGGTGATAGATTTAAATCAGAGATGATGGTGAATTACTTTTCTCAAAGGGTCGTGAATCTGTGGAATTCACTACCTCAGAGTGCAGTGGATGCCGGGACACTGAATAAATTTAAGGAGGAGATAGACAGATTTTTAATTAGTAATGAGTTGAAAGGTTATGGGGAGAGGGTTGGAAATTGGAGTTGAGGCCGAAATGAGATCAGCCATCATCGTATTGAATGGTGGGGCAGGCTCGAGGGGCTGAATTGCCTACTCCTAGTTCTTATGTTCTTAGATTCTGACAAACCACTGTACACTATAAAACAGGTTGGCTCCATCAAGTCTGGAGGCGATAAATGGTTTGTGACTGTTAGAATGATGACTGCATAAGGAGAGCATTGTGTGAACATGAAGTGTCAGATTGATACTAGTGCATCATGCAACAGCATGACCTTCACAGACCTATGCGAAGTGGCTCAACAGCCACAATGATCCAAAAATGAAGCCTTTGAAGATAAGGTTTAGGCTATATGGTGGCATGACACTCACACCGAGAGGACAGATTAATCTGAGAGCCCAATGCAATGGTAAGAATGAAGATCTGGAGTTCCACATCATAGGCGGTAAACAAAAGCCACTCATCTCAGTTGGAATAAGTCTAAAGCTTGGACTGGTAGCCCTGAATGTGCCAGAGATTCACAATGTGTCACAGCACACAAAACCACTGCTGAACAGATCCTAGAGGAGTACAAAGATATGTTTACAGGGTTTGGATGTCTACGTGAAGAATATTATCTGGAAGTAAATGAGTGTAAGTGTAAGACCAATTCAGCATCTTCCACAAAGAGTTCCAGCTGCCCTTAAGTCCAGTTTAAAAGACAAGATAGAAGAGCTGGAAAAGAAGGGAGTAATCAAGAAAGTAACAACTCCCACAGACTGGATTAGCAGCACGGTAGCAGTGAAACAACCTGGAAAGCTAAGAGTATGCTTTGACCCAAAGGATCCAAATAAAGCTTTGAAGAGATCTCACTCCCCTATGCCAATCATTGAAGGAATTTTCCTGCAATTTGCCGAGGTAAAGGTATTCACAACACTAGGTGCGAAGGATGGTTACTGTCAAGTGAAGTTGGATGAAAACAGTAGCTTTCTAACTACACTTTGGATGCCGTTCAGGTGATACAGATGGTTACACATGCCATTTGGCATTTCCATGATTCCAGAAGAGTATCAACACAGACAACATGAGATAGTCAGAGATCTTCCAGGAGTGGAAGCCATAGTGGATGATCTGCTAGTCTATGGATGTGGAGACACAATGGAAGGAGCCATAGCTGACCATGATCAGAATTTAATACGACTGCAGGAGAGAGTTCGCCAGATGAATCTGAAGAAAAAATTGCAACTGAAGATGCCTAAAGGCAAGTACATACGTCATGTACTGACATCAAAAAGTCTTCACCTGGATCCTGACAAGGTGAGAAATGTAGCAGCGATGCAACAACCAACAGATGTGAAAGCAGTGCAACGATTTGTTGGATTCGTGAACTATTTCGCAAAATCTTTGCCTGATGTGTCGGATTGTGAACCATTCTGCCAGCTCATTGCCAAGGATGTGCAGTGGTATTGGGGCTACTATTCTGACTACTGGAAGTTAGACCAGCTGACTTCAACGACGACCGGTGAGATAGTAGAATTCCTGAGAGCACACTTCAGTCGTTATGGCATTCCAGACATTTGTGATGAGTGACAATGGCCCTCAGTTCACAAGAATTCAGCCGCTTCACAAAGGATTGGAAAATTAAACACTATACATCATCTCCACACTATCCCCAGTCGAATGGGAAGGCTGAGGTGGCAGTGAAAATGTGCCAAAGGAATTATCAAGAAATCATATACATCTATGCTAGATTTGCTGAAGGCTGTCCTCAAGTGGAGAAACACACCAACTGAAGGCATGGAAAGTATTCCAGTCCAAAAACGAATGTTGCGCCATACCCAAACTACTCTTCCAAATATCAAAAGAGCCACTGAAGCCATTAGTAACCGGCGTGAGTAAAGAAAAAAATCAAGGTGAAAATGGCAGACAAAACTGCCAAACCATTGCCGAGCCAATCAGGGTACAAACTTTCAGTGCCCTTAACAGGAGTTGGTCCACATGGCAACTTAGGACAAGTGTACAGCAGTCGGCACCTCAGTCGTATGCAGTGGATGTGAATGACCAAATATACTGGCGCAACCACAGACACATTCAAACAACTGGAGAAACTGTTCCTTCACTGCAGGCAGCCGGTCAGGAAGACAGGATCTCACCAGCTGCACAGAGTACAGAACGACCATCACTTCCAGAGGTTCACTGCTTCCCAACAACAGAAATGGAACGGCAACAGTTACCATGGCAACAACAAGTGCTACAGGAATGACACTCCTCAGAGAAGGAACATCACCCAGATGAACAGCCAATGACAATGTGCGCACGTACCACTGAGACCTGCACAATTTGACAACTATTTATGCAATGCAGATGCAAAGACTAACTAGAACAACAAACAAGTTGGGAACAAACGGGAACAGTTGTAAAGAACATAACTCATGCAACTCACAGTTACACATGATAGCACATGCAAATTTGTCTTTTGTTCATTATGAAAACGGGGTGTTTCAATTGAAATGCAATCATTTACTAAAGGGCTTACCTGGCTTGCTGTAGTCAGGTGACCTCTGCCATGAAGTACTGACTGGAAGAAGCCACATTATATTCATTCCTAATAAAGTTAGAGTACAATAAGCACTGTACTCATTGTACCACTTAAACCAGACTGGGACCAGTGCTCTGGCAAATTGTCTATCTAGGACAGTAGAGAGGGCTTGAATGAAGTTGGGCTGGGGGAGGATCTCAGTTCAATTTATCCACCTTTGTCCATGTCCCACCATCCATAAACTTCAGCTCATCCATGTCCAACCTCAAAAGTCCCGTTCACCTATCACACTGTGCTCAGTGACCTCCACTGGCTTTCAATTTTAAAATTCTAATCCTTGTTTTTAAAATCCATCCATGGCATCACCCCTCCCTGTCTTTAATCTCCTCCAGCCAACCACTCTCCGAAATACCTGCGTTCCTCCAATTCCAGTCACTTGCACATGCCCCAATTGTAATTGCTGACTCCATCATTGGTCGCTGTGGTCTGGAATTCTCTCCCTCTCTCACCTTCCTCCTTCAAGGCACTCCTTTAAAACAACCTCTTTGACCAATCTTAGTCATCTGCCCAAATATCCTCTTTTGTGACTTGATGTCAAACTATGTTTGCTAATGCTCCTGTGAAGTACCCCATGGGATATTTTGACTACATTAACAGAGTGCCATATAAATGCAAATAGTTGTTGTTGATATCCTTATTTAAAAAAAATCTCTTTTTCTCAGTCTTGAAAATTTCTATTGACCTGCCATCCAAAAGCATTTTGGGGAATGCTTTGTAGACCAGGTTTGACATAATTTACATTCCTTGCTATGTCAAACTGAAATGCTTAAGTTTCTTAAAATAGAATAACAATCCCAACCATTAGGCACAAATTTGCAAACTTGCTCCACTTCACTCCAGGTCAGTGCCGACTCCAGAAATGGATTTGTACCCAGGCTAAACTGCCAGTATAAATGCAGTTGGACTCGAAACGTCAACTCTTTTCTTCTCCACCGATGCTGCCAGACCTGCTGAGTTTTTCCAGGTAATTCTGTTTTTGTTTTGGATTTCCAGCATCCGCAGTAGCTTTTTGTTTTTATGCCAGTATAAATGCATCTTAAGAGTGCTCTCTCCTGATACAGGGGAGAATAGTTCTATTCTCCAGCGCCCACATTAATCACCATGCAAATAATAATAAATAAAAATAACTACCATTAGCCAATAATTGAAGAAAGATAGCTAGAAATTCTTGTGTAATGCATGGTATAAATTACTTTTAATTTTCCCAGAAAGGTACCAAGTTTCTTTATTCTGGAAAAATGTATTTAATTAGTCATTTTAAATGCCATTTAGGCATTTTAGCTTCACTATCCTATAGTTCTGTACATTTAAATGTATTGTTAGAATATTTATGGATATTAATTCATATGTTGAAATCTTTTACATTGAGAACAGGTTAAATCTAATGTTTATTCACTTTCAGCAAAAAGCGGAGAATTTGAGAAAATTAATCACAGAACAATCAAGGAATGAACAAGGTAATAGAAGCTGGTTAGTATCTTGGAAAGAGAAGTACCAATTTTAAGGCCTATGTTTTCTGCTTCTGCTCTATGCACCAACTCTCATCACAACAATTTCTCACCCAGGTAATTTTGGAAGCAGTTCCTGGTTTGGTTCTGGTTGGGAAACCTGGCATCAAAAGGCGCCGTCTTGTAATTCTTCAACTTTGCCTGGATATCCTCTGCCATCATGTCTGACAAAAGAAACGTAAAATATTTTAAAATTGAACCCCAAGCACAAAAACTCTTTCGGAAAGTGTGCTGCTAATTTAACTCAGGTGTTTTTTTTTCTGAAGGACCTCAATCACGGGCAAACCGGGGGTTATTGGGAATCCTGCCTCTGCCAGCTCTTCACTCACTTGCTCTTCCTTTCCAATGAAAGATTGTTGTTGGAGGTGGTTTCTGCTGCTGGCTTTCTTCACACTTGAGACTTTCACTGCAATCATCACAGCAACCGCTTTCCACAACAGCCTCCCACAAAATATAATGCGGACCCACAGCTCTGAGTGAGACAGATTAAAGTGATCCTAGCTGGCACTGGGGTGTATTTGGCTGTGTCTCAAGCTTGTAGTTTGAATGGAATAAGATTCCGCAATAATTAACTCATAGCAGAAAACTACCTCCAATTAGCATAGATTGTAGTCTACCCTAAATTAGGTCAAAAATAGAAAGAGTGAATCGATTAATAATTACATGAAAACAAAGTGCACCAAGTTCTGCCTTAATTATTTAACGATATGCAATGGGCTCAAAATATTGCCATTCAGAACTAAAACCCTTCATTGAGAAAAAAAGGTTGAAATGCAATGTCTGACATTTCTTGAATCTAATCATGTCAACTGGAACTGGCCAAAGCATTGCCATATACCTTTAAAATCTCTCATCACTTAGTATCTTCTGGCTATGTGATAAAACCTTATAACTACAGGATTACTAAAATGGTACAAAAATAATGTTTTTTGCTTCTAGTGGATTGATATAGATCCTATTTTATAATTTAAAAAAATATTTTCACTGGTAATGGAGAAAAGATTAGCATAAAATATCTGACAACCATGCAGAGTAAAAGGGTACAAGAGGTCCAGTGGTATTAACTACACCTCAAAACTAATTCCAATTAAACCCCCTGCTGTGAGCCCAACCCAATGCAGTAACATCAACACAAAGTTTAAACACATTTTAAATTTGGATACTGCTGCATTCTACTTTTTTTTCCCTGTTCTTAATAAATGTACAAGCATATGAAGTACATGGTTTTACATATTAAGTTAAATGTTGGCTCGATGCAGTAAAGTCAACTGGATGCTGAGATGACCTTAAAGCTTGGGTATAAAAGACCTAAAAGATCAAAGCCAGGCCCACATCTGCCTGTTTCAGTCAATCATCATGTTTCCTCTCGGTGTCCAATGTACATGTCCAGTCAGTTTCCACTTCACCATCACTCTTTGGTGTGAGGTGGTGGCACAGTGGTGATGTCACTGGACTAGTGGTCCTGGGGGCACAGGTTCAAATCCCACCATGGCAGCTGGTGGAATTTAAATTCAACTGAAAATCTAGCCTCAGTAATCGTAACCATGAAGCCATTGATTGCTGTGAAAACCCATCTGGTTCACCAATGTCCTTTAGGGAAGGAAATCTACCAACCTTACCTGGTCTGGCCTGCATATTACTCCAGACATACAGCAATGTGGTTGCCTTTGAAATGGCCCCAGCAAGCAACTCAGTTGTATCAAACCACTATGAAGCCTACAGAACGGAATGAAACCAGACGGACCACCCGGAACCAATCTAAACACTGAAAATGACAATGGCAAACTCAGCCGAGTCGACCCTGTAAAGTCCTCCTTACTAACATCTGGGAGCTTGTGCCAAAATTGGGAGAACTGTCTCACAGACTAGTCAAGCAACAGCCTGACATAGTCATACTCACGGAATCACACCTTACAAGTAATCTCCCAGACACCACTATCACCATCCCTGGGTATGTCCTGTTTCACCCACAGGACAGACAAGTAGAGATGGTGGCACAGCAGTATACAGTTGGGAGGGAATTGCCTGGAAGTCAACATTAACTCTGGACCCCTTGAAGTCTCATGGTGTCCGATCGTACATGGGCAAGGAAAGCTCCTGCTGATTACTACATACCGCCTTCCTCAGCTGATGAATCAGTGCTCCTCCATGTTGAACACCACTTGTAGGAAGTACTGAGGGTGGTAAGGGCACAGAACATACTCTGGGTGGGGGACTTCACTGTCCATCACCAAAAGTGGCTCAGTAGCACCATGATTGACCGAGCTGGCCGAGTTCTAAAGGACATAGCTGCTAGACTGGGTCTTCTGCAGGTGGTGAGCAAACGAACAATCTCATCCTCACCAATTTACTTCTTGCAGGTGCATCTGTCCATGACAATATTGAGATGAAAATTGCCATAGTCCCAGAGGACTACAGACTGCTCTCTCATTAGAGACAGACCACTGGTGGCGAGTTTAACTTGAGGGTCACCACATCTCAAGCAAGGGGCGAGGTTGAGAAGGCTTGAGGATGACATTAAGGATCATGGATGAAATAATTAATACTTCGAGGATGACCTCAGCCGGTACAGGAATTGAACCCACGCCATTGGCGTCACTCTATCACAAACCAGCCAACTGAGCTAACCAACCCCCAATGACAATATGGGGTTGGAGTGACCACCGCACAGTCCTTGAGGAGACAAAGTCCCGTCTTCACATTGAGGATACCCATCATGTTGTGTGGCACCAGCACCGTGCTAAATGGGATAGATTTCAAACAGATCTAGCATCTCAAAACTGAGCACCATGAGGCACTGTAGGCAATCAGCAGTAGCAGAATTGTATATAACCACAATCTGTAACCTCATGGCCTGGCATATCCCCCACTCTACCATTACCATCATACAGGAGGATTAACCTTGGATCAAAGAAGAGTGCAAGAGGGCATGCCAGGAGCAGTACCAGGCATACCTAAATATGTCTCAACCTGGTGAAGCCTCAACACTGGACTAATTATGTGCCAAACAGTGAAAGCAGTAAGCGATAAACAGAGCTAAGCAATCCCACACTAATGGCTCAGATATAAACTCTGTAGTCCTGCTACATCCAGGCATGAACGGTAGTGGTCAATTAAACAACTAACTGGAGGAGGAGGCTCCACAACTATCCCCATCCTCACTGATGTGGGAGCCCAGCACATCAGTGCAAAAGCCAAAGCTGAAGCCACCTTCAGCCAGAAGTGCCGAGTGGATGATCCATCTCAGTCTCCTCCGGAGGTCCCCAGCATCACAGATGCCAGTCTTCAGCCAATTAGATTCACTCCACATGACATTAAGAAATGGCTGAAGGCTCTGGATACTGCAAAGTCTATGGGCCTTGACAACATTCAGCAATAGTACTGAAGACTTGTGCTCCAGAACTTGCTGTGCCCCAGCTGTTCCAGTACATCTACAACACTATGATCTACCTGGCAATGTGGAAAATTGCCCAGATATATCCTGTACACAAAAACAGGACGAATCCAACTTGGCCAATTACCATCCCATCAGTCTACCCTTGATCATCAGTAAGTGGTGGGGTATTGTCGACAGTGCTATCAAGCAGCACTTGCTTAGCAATAACTGGCTCACTGACGCTCAATTTGGGTTCCGCCAAGGCCACTCAGCTCCTGAACTCATTACAGCCTTGGTTCAAACGTGGACAAAAGAGCTGAACTCCCGAGGTGAGGTGAGAGTGACTGTCATTGACATCTAGACAGCATTTGACTGATTGTGACATCAAGGAGCCCTAGTGAAACTGGAGTCAATGGGAATCAGGGGGAAAACTCTCTGCTGGTTGGAGTCATATCTAGCACAAGGGAAGATGGCTGTGGTAGTTGGAGATCAATCATTTCAGTACCAGGACATCAGTGCAGGCGTTCCTCAGGGTAATGTCCTCGGCCCAACCATCTTCAGTTGCTTCATCAATAACCTTCCCTCCAACATAAGGTCAGAAGTGGGGATGTTCGTTGATGATTGCAAAATGTTCAGCACCATTCACAACTCCTCAGATACTGAAGCAGTCCATGTCCAATGCAGCAAGACCTGGACAATATCCAGGCTTGGGTTCACAAGTAGCAAGTAACATTCGAGCCACACAAGTGCCATGCAATGACCATCTCCAACAAGAGAGAATCTAACCATCTCCCCTTGACATTCAAAGGCAGTACCATTTCTGAATCCCTACTAACAACATCTTGGGAGTGACCATTGATCAGAAACTGAACTGGACCAGCCATATTAATACTGTGGCTACAAGAGCAGGTCAGAGGCTAGGAATCATGCGATCAGTAACTCACCTTCTGACTCCCCAAAGCCTGTCCACCATCTACAAGGCACAAGTCAGGAGTGTGATGGAATACTCCCCATTTGCCTGGATGAGTGCAGCTCCCACAACACTCAAGAATCTTGACATCATCCAGGACAAAGCAGCCCACTTGATTGGCACCACATCCACAAACATTCACTCCCTCCGCCTCTGATGCACAGTAGCAGCAGTGTGTACCATCTACAAGATGCACTGCAGGAATAGACTTGGGTTGTTTTCGTTGGAGCAGAGAAGACTGAGGGGTGCCCTGATCGAGGTGTACAAGATTATGAGAGGCATGGATAGGGTGGATAGGGAGGAACTGTTCCCGTTAGTTGAAGGGTCAGTCATGAGGGGACATAAGTTCAAGGTGAGGGGCAGGAGGTTCAGGGGGGATTTGAGGAAAAATCTTTTTACCCAGAGGCTGGTGACGGTCTGGAATGTGCTGGCTGGGGAGGGTGGTGGAGGCGGATTGCCTCACACCCTTTAAAAAGAACCTGGATGAGCACTTGGCATGTCATAACATTCAAGGCTATGGGCCAAGTGCTGGTAAATGGGTTTAGGTAGGTAGGTCAGGTGTTTCTCGCGTGTCGGTGCAGACTCGATGGGCCGAAGGGCCTCTTCTGCACTGTGAGATTCTGTGATTCTGTGAATTCACCAGACAGCACCTCCCAAACCCGTGACTACTACCATCTAGAAGGACAAGGGCAGTAGGCACATGGGAACACCACCATCTGGGAGTTCCCCTTCAAGTCACTCATCATCCTGACTTGGAAATATATCGCCATTCCTTCACTGGGTCAAAATCCTGGAACTCCCTCCCTAACAGCACTATGGGTGTACCTACACCACATGGACTGCAGTGGTTCAAGGCAGCAGCTCACCACCACCTCAAGGGCAATAGCAATGGGCAATAAATGTTGGCCCAGCCAGTGATGCCCACATCCTCTGACCAATTAAATAAAAACTATTCCCCCTTTCTTATCAATTCTCCCAGCCACAGATTAGAATCTCAGATACTCCTTCTTCACTAACAGTATCACAGCCAAGCCAACCCCATATAGAGTCACTTTATAACAGGAAACGTGGCCTATATCCTCATTCTTTCTGTACAAAACAGTGATGCCAAATGCAGCCAAGTTCTAATCTATGACCAACTGTTACACGGCTAAAAACAACTAATGCAGAACACAGCAGAAAACAAAAGCTAGGTCATTCTGCTCTGTCCGGAATATACAATGATGCTTGTGAAAAAATGACGGAACGGTTGGATATTAACTAAACAATGTCGATGATTAGGTTTCATATTTAAATTCCCATCCTATTTTTCACACAACTGTTTTCACACAACCTCCCAGCGCCCATTGTTCACCAATTCACTGCTGCGGTGTTGGCGTTGCTGTCAAGGTCAATCTTTATTGCCCATCCCTAAACTGACATTGAGAAGGGCAAACCAGGAGAAATTAAAATGACAGAAGTACCCACTTTAATTTTGTAACTGTATAGGAATGGGACGGTAAAGTATTCCGCGTTATTGGGCATGTTATGGTGAAATGACAACATAAACTTTCAATATCCGATCAAAGTCCTCTAGCAGACCTTTCACGGGTCTAAACCGGTGTGTTCAGTTTAAAAATTGCCCAGTCACATCGCCTGGATACAGTTAGACGGTGAGTAAAATAAATTAAAAGCAAAATACTGCGGATGCTAGAGTAGAATAAAGTGCTCGATCTTAAACCGAAAGTACCCCACACTTTCCAGGTGCCCCCAATTCATTTAAAACATGCCCCACTTCAACCTTGAAAGGCAAGAATCCTCAGATACATTGCAAGACGTTTAAAAGTCATATCCAAGAGCTTCACTTTAAACTACTCGATGCACCGAATAAGCCATTTACTCACTTTCAGTTCAAAGCGACAGCGAAATGTGCAAGACACAGGTTCACTTCCCTATTTGTCCAAGTGCGGCTGAAACAGCACGGGTCCGTGCCTGATCAATTACACTGCATGGCGGATAGGTCACAGGAACCAACCCTGACTGCCACACCTACAGCAGCTTTAAATAATTCACCATTAAATCACCCATTTGTGATTGAGTTACCTACTTACGTAGTCTGAGCGTGAAACAAAATAACAATATATTTTAAATATTGTTTTAAGATAAAGGAAGTTCAGATCCCGGAACAGGAACTTGGACAATAGCAGCAAGTGAATGAATTGTAATAAAATTTCGCAATTATGGTTCCAATATGTCCCAGTAGAATATGTGATGGTAATGCCAAAGCAATGTGTAAAAGTTGTGTGTTCGGGAGATGAACTATTCCCTATGGGATATGCGGCATTTTACAACTCAAGATAAAATATTCTCTATAAAATATGCGGCAATATTACAACTCTAGATGAAATATTCTCTTAAGACATGCGGCATTAATACAACTCGAGATGAACTGTTTCCTATGGGATATGCGGCATTTTACAACTCAAGATAAAATATTCTCTATAAGATATGCGGCATTAATACAACTCGAGTTGAACTGTTCCCAATTGGATATGCGGCATTATTACAAGTTGATAGCAAAACTCAGCTCCTTTTAAAAAAAGGAGGTAGAATCTTAAACCATGTTTATGTGTATAGTGCTCAATGAACCCTGTCACTGACCACAGCCCTGCCTGCAGGTAAATGGATTCAGTTTGACAACATATTAACGTCAACGAGTACAAAATTAACAAGCTTCAAACAGAAAATGGACTGTGAAGTTAAACTAAGCTTTTCAGTATTTCAGGAGGGCGCAAGTAGCTGGTTCCAGTCCACTTTGTCAGAGTCACATCTCAGCTTCGTGAAATTGACCTTTTCCCAATTTAAAACTTTTACTCTTCGGTCTATCTTTGTCCTTTTCCATAACTCTATTGGCTATCCCTCATGTCGAGGATGATTTTTTTTCAGATGGCTGGTTTTAAGTGAGATATCAGAGTTGACAGTGGGTTCACAGGTGGCTTATGAGTCCAATCTTAACCTTGCAGCCTCTCCCACAGTGAGGACATTGGTTCTCAGTCGGTAGAGGTGGTGATGGATTGTTGACTTGAGCAGCTGCTCTCTCTTTGTTTCTCTCTCACTGTTCTCTCTCAGTGGCTGCCCTTGTTGATTGGAAGGTCTTGAGACCATTTTTGATGATGAATCACCATTTTTGTCACAATGTGTTGATGTTAATAGATCAGATCTTCATGGGGGCTTTGAGATTGTCTTTTAACCTTCTCCTTTGTCTCCAATGTGATTGGGCTTGCTGGTTTAAGTCTGAGTAGAACACTTGTATAGGCAATCTGGAGTTGGACAATCTGATGACATGTTCCGTTCACCTTGGCTGATGTGAGTTACCATGGCCTCTATTTTTGGCATTTCTGTGACTCGGGGGGACACTCATGTTTGTTCTTTTCTCCTCCCACTTGATTCTCAAGCTCCTTCCAAGACAGCATTGATGAGGTTTTTCCAGGGCCTTGATATGGTGTCTATAAGTTATGCTTCAGCACCGTGGAGAAGCTTGAGGACAACTACGATAGACTTTGAGTTTAGTTTTGGGTCTGATATTCTCGTAAACTCAAATATATAATTTAATTTTGGCTGAGTTAGCACATTGGATTCGGCAGTGTACATCTCCATCAATGTCAGCTTTTTGGGACAGATAGCTTCCAAGATATGGGAAGTGGGAGAGATTTTCCAACTTTTTACCAAGAGTTTTAATGGAAGGTATTGGATTTGATACACTTGGTGTGGGCTGGTAGAGGATCTTGGTCTTTGTGGTGTTTAGGGCTCATGCTGTTGCAGGCTTTCGTGAATACGTCAACAATCAGTTGTAGTTCTTCTCCAGAGTAAGCGCTGATTTGTACATAGTCAGAAGACTGTCATTTGATTCCAGAAGCAGTTGTTGTCTTAGTTGTTGTCTTCTATCATACCCACCATTTTTGTTTGCTTCACCTTACCCTCTCATCTCTTTCATCATCCAGGAAGCTCTGGTTTTGTTTCCTCTACCTTTCTTCTTCCTGGGAATGTACCACCAAATGTACCTTCCATTGAAATTCTTGGTGAAATGTTGGAAAATCTCTCTCACTTCCCATATATTGGAAGCTATCTCTCCCAAACTATCTCCTCTTTAAAGGCAGTCATTGTTCTGGTACAGTTAACTGATTCTGGACTGTTAACAGATAGATCTAGAAAATTTTCCTGAATACTCTTTAGAAACTCTCCTCCCTCTTTGTGAATTTGTTCCTCTGTATCTTTACAACTAGTTGGAGACCGATAGAAAACATCCTGTAGTGGAATGGTACCTCTATTGTTTCTTAGTGCTAACTAAATCGATCCTGTCCTTGGCCCCTCTAGGACATCCTCCCTCTCCATCAATGTAATATTACCCTAATCAGTACTGTCACCCCTCCTCCTTTCTTTCCTTCCTTCTTTTTCCTGAACACCTTGAATGGGATTTTCCATTCCACTGGCCATGGAGGCTGGTGGGAATTTGCACTGTATCAAGCGATGCTGGTTGAATTAATTATGCAGTTGGAGGTTTCCCAGTGTTTTGCACAGTGGAGAGGGCTGGATGGCATGCACCCCTCCATCATGTCCGGACACTATATTTAAAAGGCACCCGGACATCAATTTAGCCACCACTGAAGGAGGAGAAGGGGGAGGCAGTGGTATTGTCGCTGGACTAATATCCCAAAGACCCAGGGTAATGGTCTGGGGGCCCGGATTTGAATCCCACAATGGCAGATGGTGAAATTTGAATTCAGTAAAAGTCTGGAATTTCAAGTCTGATGGTGACCACAAAACCATTGCCGATTGTTGTAAAAACCCATCTGGTTCACTAATGTCCTTTAGGGAAGGAAATCTGCTGCCCTTACCTAGTCTGGCCTACATGTGACTCCAGACCCACAGCAATGTGGTTGACTCTTAAGCGACCTCTGAACATGGGCAATTAGGGATGGGCAATAAATGCTGGCCTGGGCAGCGACGCCCACATCCTGTGAACAAATAAACTCCGGACCTCAGATTCAGTGACACATCCCTGGAAGTCCTGTTCCATGCATGGAGGCCAGGAGGGGCATTCTGTACCCAGAGAATGGAAGAAGGAGGCTGAGCCATCAGACCAATCTGGCATAGGAAGAAGTTTCCAGAGTGGTCAGTACCCTGGGCTCCACCAGAAGGCTGCCCTGCAGTGCTGGAAATGTGTCCACGCCGCCAGGGTAAGTGACCTCAACTGCTCACCCTCACCTCACTGAATGGGACAGGGGACATGGGCCTCAGTGGCAAGAGTACCATCCATGCAGCCCATACATAAATGAGCTACTCAACCTGATAAGGCCTCATGGCCCCAATGCAGTCCATCCATTCTGCAGGTGGAGAGGCCACTGCGGGTCCCTCACCCTTCCACAGAGAGAGCTCCCGATGCAGTCTGGGAGGAGCTGGTGAGAAGGGCATTAGGCGTTGAGGGCACCAGCAGGCTCCTGTAATGACATAGCCTCTGTGAGCCTCACCCCTCTATCTACACAGACCCACTGATCTGGAGGGTGTTCCCCCAGAACCCTTGTGGACAACCTGCAGTGCATCAATCAGATGGCACACAACCCAATGGGTTATTTGTAAGGGTGGAAGCATGTGAAAGATACCTGAAACCCAATTGCTCTCAACCCCATCACTCCTTGTGCAGGAAAAGATGAAGCACAACAGGAGAGAGAGAGCGAAGATGGGAGGGGGTCGGCCTGACTTCACTGAGTTTGAGGAGTGGGCAGCCCAGCCCAGCTGGCAGGGAGGAACCGGACTGAGCCTGCGGTGATGGAGAGGTTGGCGGGCGGCCTCATCAGGTAAGCATCCAGATATAATCTAGTCACATAGAAACCTGAGGGTCATACGTTCCTCCATGTTGGAGGCAACTCATGCAGTCACTCGCTCTTTCCTTTCTCACTTACAGGTGCCAGCAGGAAGAGGGGAAGAGAACAAGAGGAGACCCTGTCCAACAGTTCCTCCAGCTCACAGAGGACTGAGGACATTGGGGAGGAGGAAGAAAGTGCACCAGAGGCATCACAGCAGTTACCTGCACCGTCCACCAGCGCAGAGACACACACTCCAGTGGGTACTAAATGTAGTTCAGGCAGGGTCTCACATTCTGATCGTCACCTCACAGAAACGTATCCACAGCAGGAGGAGTCAGGGTCAGCCAAGATCAGCGGCACTCGGAGGAATGCTGGGGAAGAAGCATCTCCAACGTCCAAGTCAGATGACGAGGCTCTAGGATGGGCCATGCATGAGATGCTGGGGAAGCTGCAAGAGGCGGGGGAACATCAGGCAGAGGTGTCGGAGGCCCTCACGTGGCACGTGAGGTGGAGGAGTCCGTCTGCCTGCTCTCTGGTGAAGTGATGCTGACATGTGCACGCATTGAGGTCTCCATGGGGAGGGTGGCGGACGTCATGGAGAACCTGGCCCAGCAGATTCTGCCAGACATGCACACAGACCTTCATTCCATCGCTGTAGCCATGGGTGAGCTTTCACAGTGGCTATGCGAGAGGGGGACAGGGTGCCTCAATCTCCCTCCAGGTACCCTTTCCCCTCAAGGAGTTAGACAGGGACCCTCAGGCACCCAAAGGGAGGTGGAGCGGCTGTTGGACACCCCGGGACCCCCACTCAGGACTCTCTTGAGTGTGTCTGGCCCTGTGTCCGGCCCTTCCGAATCCTCCTTGCCCGTGACCCCTTCAGCTTCGTCCTCTGTGACCACAGACAGAGCAGCTGCCCCACAGCAGGACAGCCAAAGTAAGCCAGGGCCCTCCAGGCCTCGGGTCTCCAGTGGATGGCCACCAAGGTCGTCCTCCACCATGAGGCTTTGCATAGTTGTGAGCAGCCATGGTAGTTGTTATCTTCAATGTGCAGTCCAATACCTTTAACCCTCCCCCCATGACCCACACCCTCAAACACCCCATAATCATTGATCCCCCCCCTCCAGGTGCAACATTTAACCTTCCCTTCAACCCGCCCCCATCATCCAGGTGAATATTCACATCCCCTACTTTCCAAAGGAGCCCACCCCGGTGACAGTAGATCTCCCCTCTTTCATTCTGCAGACCCCCAGAATCTGCTTCTCCTTCCGTCTCCCCTCCAACCACCCTCAGTGCCCCTTCACCCGTCATTGCCGAACCCGCCCCTCCCACCCTACCGGCTCCCACTGCCCCCTTTAACCCTCACCAACCCTCCCTATCACCAATTTGTTCAGGATGTCCCCGAAAACCCGTCAGTTGATATCACAGACCCCTTTTCCCTCTTTCCTCCCCCAATGCCTGTTCACACCTGCACACCCCCTGTCCACACTCCCTTCCCAGCCTCCCGTTCCATTCCAGCTCATCCATTCCACAGGCCCTGCAGCATCTCTCTCTTTCCCCTACCACCCCAAACCTCCCCCACCCCCCTCTAGGCCACCACACCCGCCCCGCCTCTTCATTCCTCTCCTCCCTGTCTACTCCCCAACCCCCAGCACAGACCATGGCCGCCCAACAATGACTCTTGCAGCCGTCCACCTGCAGCTCGAAGATCCACCTCCTGCAGTGAGTGATCCACCTGGTTGATGCTCCACCCACCCACTGCTGCACGTGGTGTTCCAGGGTCCACGGTTGCTGGAGACCTCCATCTTGCACTCTCTGCAGCTGCCCCAGACTTTCTTGCAGTAGGTCTGACACATAGTCCAGGCATGTTCCAGACTGGCTGGCAAAACGGAAAGTCGGTCGGGAGGGACAATTCTGGTCCGGCCTTCATCTGCATTCCATTAATGGGATGCAAAATGGTTTACCGCCAGCCTCTGGCAGGAATGGTGACCTGCCATGATGGGTGGGTGCGCATGTTCCCACCATCATTTCACACCAGTGGGAAACCGATTTTTCAGCTCCTGCCTCATTGCTCCCCCGCCCACCCACCATTAAACCCACCATGTTGGGGGGGCGGGGGGTGGGGGGCATGAAAGTTCTGCCCCTTGTGTCTAGGAATGTTTAGTACTCAGTCCTGCCCTTTATTGAGCCAGATTGTCATTATTGCAATAACTTTCATATTCCCAATAATACCTGCAGCTGATTAACCTTATTCACCACACTCCACACATGCATGCACTGTAAGCCTAATTTAGATCTGATTGCACTCCCTCTTACTCTGACCCCACCTATTACCTTACCAGTTCTTAATTTAGTGCAACTGTCTAACCCAATTCTCAGTGAGCCTTGTTTTCCCTATCTAATATTATGTTGTGGTTCCTATCCCCCTGCTAATTAGTGTAAACCCTCCCCAACAGCACTATGAGTCTGCTCTGCAAGGACATTGGTCCCAGCTCTGTTAAGGTGTCCAGAACAGGTCCCATCTTCCCCAGAACCAGTCCCAATATCCTTAGAGTGCAGAGCCCTCTATCCTAACTCTTCTCTCCAGTCACACATACTTTATCCTGCTTTATCCTCCTACTTCTATAACACTGTGAGTAATCCAAAGATTACTACCATTGAAGTTCTTTCCTAGCTTCTGCCTGCAGGACCTCATCCCTTTTCCTACCTCTATTGTTGGTATTGATGCTGCTGGCTGTTCACCCTCCCAAGGTGCTCTACAGCTTCTCAGTGACATCATTGACTTTGCCACCAGAGAGGCAATGTACCATCCTGGATTCACATCTGTGGCCGTAGAAATGCCTGCCTGTTCCCATAACTATCAAAACTCCTATCACTATTGTTCTTCTGATCTTCCAAGCCAGGCATGGTGTATTGAGCCTGGTGAGTGAGAAGCACTCAGGGACTCCTGTACTCCCTGCCTGGACCTGCTTGTCTGTTTGCTGATCATCCATTCACTCTTTGTCTCCACACCCTTAAGCTGTTGGGTGACTGCCCCCAGAAATGTGCTATCCATGTATTTCTTATGGATTCACTGTAGTGATGCCAGTTGCTGCTCAAGCTCTGTAACCTGGATCTTAAGCTTGTCTAACTGATGGAAATTCTTGCACATGTTGTTGTACTTGTCGACCTTCTCACCATGCAAGAGCCTTGGAATACACTGTGTGCTTTGGCCTGCAGGGAACTGAAACAGAGTCTACTAGAATGGTAGCTGGGATGAAGGACTTCATTGAGATGGAGCGATTAGAGAAGTTTGAGTTCTTCATCTTAGAGAAGAGAAGGTTAAGAGTGCGACTAGAATAAATAAGCAGAAATTGGTTCCAGTGGCAGAAGGTAAGTAAAAGATACAGATTGAAGGTAATTGACAAAAGAACCAGAAGTAGGAGGTGGCAAAGGCACGATGGGCCAAATGGCTTCCTTCAGTGCTGTATCATTCTATACTTCTACTAAAAAATACTAAAGCAGTAGCGTGGCTAGGTTTAGCTGTTTTAGTCCTGTTGGTTGAGGGATAAATAGTGACCAGGAGACTGGACAAAATCCCCTGCTGTTTATCAAAAAGTGACTTGGGATCTTTTACATTGACCTGAAAAGATATATGAGACCGTAGTTCAACATCAAGTTTATTTGGGTTACGTATTCCTGTGAAAGGAGAAAAATTCCACAAGAAAGTTTAAGTTCCCTCTGGCTAGAGGCCAAAATAAGTAACTTTCCTTTTGTATCATAAAGAAAAATTAAACTCAGTGTATTTGTCTCCAATGAAACTTTGTCCTCCAGTTAATGTTTGTGCTTTGAGCCTTTCTTTTGATTTTAGTTCCAAAGGCCTGAAATTATCAGAACCCTTTCTCATCATCTACGTCTATTTTTCAGATGGGGTGAGCAAGCTATATTCTAGAAGCACGCTAACCTTGATTGTTACATTGTCAATATAATTTATCCTGATTGGTATTCCAATGCATGGAAGAATCAGTTTGCCCTGGTTCACACTTACCAGATTCATTTTATTAATTTCTGGGATGTGAGCATCGCTGGCTAGGCCAGCATTTAATGCCCATTCCTAATTGCCCTTGAGAAGGTGGTGGTGAGCTGCCTTCTTGAACCACTACAGTGCATGTGGTGTAGGCACAGCCAAAGTGCTGTTAGGAAGGGAGTTCCTGGGCTTTCACCCAGCGACAGTGCAGGAACGGCAATATATTTCCAAGTCAGGATGGTGAGTGACTTGGAGGGGGACTTCCAGGTGGTGGTGTTCCCAGGTGTTTGCTGCCCATGTCCTTATAGATGATAGTGGTCGTGGGTTTGGAAGGTGCTGTCTAAGGAGCCTTGGTGAATTCCTGCAGTGCATCTTGTAGATGGTACACACTGCTGCTACTGTGCGTTGGTGGTGGAAGGAGTGAATGTTTGTGTATGGGATGCCAGTCAAGTGGGCTGCTTTGTCCTGGATGGTGTCCAGCGCCTTCAGTGTTGTTGGAGCTGCACTTATCCAGGCAAGTGGAGAGTATTCCATCACACTCCTAACTTGTAGATTGTGGACAGGCTTTGGGGAGTCAGGAGATGAGTTACTCACCACAGGATTCCTAGCCTGTGACCTGCTCTTGTAGCCACAGTATTTTTATGGCTAGTCCAGTTCAGTTTCTGGTCAATGGTAACCACTAGGATGTTGATAGTGTGGGATTAGTGATGGTAATGCCATTGAATGTCAAGGTGCAATGGTTAGATTCTCTCTTGTTGGAGATGATCATTGCCTGAAACTTGTGTGGCACAAATGTTACTTGCCACTTGTCAGCCCAAGCCTGGATATTGTCCACGTCTTGCTGCATTTGGACATGGACTGCTTCAGTATCTGAGGAGTTGCGAATATTGCTGAACATTGTGCAATCATCAGTGAACATTTCTACTTCTCACCATGTGATGGAGGGAAGGTCATTGATGAAGCAACTGAAGATGGTTGGTCCTAGCACACTACCCTGAGGAATTCCTGCAGTGATGTCCTGGAACTGAGATGACTGACCTCCAACAATCACAACCATCTTCCTTTGTGCTAGATATGACACCAACCAGTGGAGAGTTTTCCCCCTGATTCCCATTGACTCCAGTTTTGCTAGGGCTCCTTGATGCCACACTCGGTCAAATGCTGCCTTGATGTCAATGGCAGTCACTCTCACTTCACCTCGGGAGTTCAGCTCTTTTGTTCATGTTTGAACCAAGACTGTAATGAAGTCAGGAGCTGAGTCGCCCTGGCGGCACCCAAACTGAGCATCAGAGAGCAGGTTATATCTAAGCAAGTGCCACTTGATAGCACTGTTGATGACCCCTTCCATTACTTTACTGATGATTGAGAGTAGACTGATGGGGTGGTAATTGGCCGGGTTGGATTTGTTCTGCTTTTTGTGTACAGGACATACCTGGGCAATTTTTCACATAGCCAGGTAGATGCCAGTGTTGTAGCTGTACTGGAACAGCTTGTCTAGGGGCACGGCAAGTTCTGGAGCACAAGCCTTCAGTATTATTGCTGGAATGTTGTCAGGGCCCGTAGCCTTTGCAGTATCCAGTGCCTTCAGCCATTTCTTGATATCACGTGGAGTAAATCAAATTAGCTGAAGACTGGCATCTGTTATGCTGGGGACCTCCGGGGGAGGCCGAGATAGATCATCTGCTTGGCATTTCTGGCTGAAGATTGTAGCAAATGCTTCAGCCTTATCTTTTGCGCTGATGTGCTGAGCTCCTCCATCATTGAGGATGGAGATATTTATGGAGCCTCCTCCTCCAGTGAGTTGTTTAATTGTCCACCACCATTCATGACCAGATGTGGCAGGACTGCAGAGCTTAGATCTGATCCGTTGGTTGTGGGATCACTTATCTCTGTCTATAATTTGCTGATTATGCTGTTTGGCACGCAAGTCCTGTGTTATAGCTTCACCAGGTTGATAACTCATTTTTAGGTATGCCTGGTGCAGCTCCTGGCATGCCCTCCTGCACTCTCCATTGACCCAGGGTTGATCCCCTGGTTTGGTGGTATGGTAGAGTGGGGGATGTGCCAGGCCATGAGGTTTCAGATTGTGGTTGAATACAATTCTGCTGCTGCTGATGGCCCACAGCGCCTCATGGTTTCCCAACCTTGAGCTGCTAGATTTGTTTGAAGTCCATCCCATTTAGCGCGGTGGTAATGCCACACAACACAATGGAGGGTATCCTCAATGTGAAGATGGGGTTCATCTCCACAACGACTATGTGGTGGTCACTCCTACTGATACTGTCTTGGACAGATGCTTCTGCGGCAGTCAGGTTGGTAAGGATGAGGTCAATTATGTTTTTCTCTCTTGTTGGTTCCCTCACCTGCCGCAGACCCAGTCCAACAGCCATGTTCTATGGGTCGTTGCCCCAAATGGAGCCAGCAGGTCAGTAGTTCAATTCTTAACACTCCTTTCAGGTGAAGCACCTTGCACCTCTTTCAATTTGGCCCACTGTACTCGCTGCTCCCAATGCGGTCTCTTCTACATTGGAGAGACTAAACGCAGACTGGGTGACCGCCTTGCCGAACACCTTCGCTCAGTCCGCAAGCATCACCCAGATCTTCCTGTCGCTTGCCATTTGAACTCACCATCTTACTCTCATGCCCATATGTCCGTCGCAACACAACCTGGGGGAACAGCACCTCATCTTCCTTTAGGCACTTTACAGCCTTTTGAACTTAACATTGAATTCAACAACTTAATCCATGAACTCTGTCCTCCATCTTTACCCCTTTTTAAATCCAATTTTAAAATGTATTTATTTATTTATTTATTTATTTTTAGAATTATCCTTTTTCTCCAACACCCAGCCCCACATCCACACAGGGCTATCTGTCACTGGTTTCAATGTTGTGCTTTCACAGAGCGCTGATCCTTGTTCTGCTATTGGCACATTCTGCTATCTTACCTTTATGCCACTATCAACACCTTCTTTAGTCTTTAACACTACCATTAACACTCCCTTTGTCCTGTGTCCATGACATCTTTGTCAAATTTGTCCTTAGCTCCTACCTATCCCTGACCTATTTTGCTCCACCCCCTCTTAAACAGTATGATATCCAACACATTTTTACTTCTCCTTTGCTCTGAAGAAGCCATATGGGCTCAAAATGTTAACTCTATTTCTCTCTCCACAGATGCTGCCAGACCTGCTGAGTATTTTTTTAGCACTTATCTGTTTTTAGTTCAGATTTCCAGCATCTGCAGTATTTTGCTTTTACCCATGTGCGCTAATTTTGCTTACTAACCTCTTGTGTGGGACCTTATCAAACTCTTTCTGAAAATCTAAATAGACCACATCTACCAGTTTCCCATTATCTAGTCTGCTAATTAGATCCTCAAAAAACTCCGACAGGCTTGCTAAACATGGGTCAGGATTTTTCCCTTGTTGGCCGGGCTCGGGGAAGCGGGCGGGAGCACTCGGGAAGCTGACCACCGCCCGTGATCAATTAAGGCCCGCCCAGTGTGAAACGTGTGCAGCAGCGCTGCCTGTGTGGGGGAGGTGGGGAGGAGGTCGTGTGCGCAAGTTCGACCGAGTGCACAGAGGAAAAGCTCCCCGAGGCACAGAGCTGCCTCAGGGAGATGAGGAGTTTCGAAAATTAAAAATAAAGATTTTAAAAATGTTAAAAAAACATGTCCCTTCATGTGACTGTGCCACATGTGACTCTGTCACATGACCAGGGACATGTTAGAAATTAAGATGAATTTTTAAAAATGTTTTTAAATTGCTGGATGAACTCATCCCGCCCTTGGTTGAGGTTTTGCAAAAAATGCAAAGGCCACTTGGCCTTTTTGCCTGCCTGCCAATCGTAAGGTTGTACGGGCAGCGAAAATTTTACTTCAATGACATGGTTAATGGCCTTAATAGGCCTTTTAATTATCGGCAGCCACACTGCTGACTCACGCGCATGCCTGCTAGCCAAAATATCACACGAGTGCGCGATGATGTCAGGACACTCTCTCGATGTCATCGCGCGTCATTTTACACTTGAGTGAGTCGGGCGCGCGCCCACCTGCTCAGCCAAAAATCCTGCATTTCTCTTTCATAAATTCATGTTGTCTCTGCCCAATCCTACCATTATTTATTATAGATTCTAGCATTTTTCCTACTACTGGTGTCAGGCTAACAGGTCTGTAGTTCTCTGTTTTCTCTCTCCCTCCTTTCTTAAATAGTGGCATTACATTTGCCACCTTCCAATCTGAAGGAACCGTTCCAGAATATATAGGACTTTGGAAAATGATCACAAATGCATCTACTATCTCTACAGCCACCTCTTTCAACACTCTGAGATGTAGATCATCAGGTCCAGGGGATTTATCAACTTTCAATCACATTAATTTCTCTGGTACTATTTTTTTTTACTAAAATTAATGCCTTGCAGTTCCTTGTTTAGACTAATCCTTTGATTCTCCATTATTTCTGGGAGGTTTGTTTATTTGTTTAGTTTCTCTGCCATTTCCTTATTCCCCATTATTAATTGTCCTGACTCCACTTGTAATGGACCCACATTTGCTTTTGCTAATCTTTTCCATTTTACATACTGATAGAAGATTTTACGGTCCATTTTTATGTTCCTTGCTATTTACTCTCTTACTCTATTTTCTCTTTCTTAATCTTTTTCTTGGTCCTCCTATTCAGATTTCTGAAATGCTCCCAATTTTTGCAACTTTATACACGTCTTCCTTTGATCCAGTACAATCCTTGATTTCTTTCGTTAGCCATTTTGGAACACTTTCCTTGCTGGTCTTTTGGCATTAAATGATTGTATTTTGTCGTAAACTATGTATTAGTTCTTTAAATGTTAGTCATTGCCTGTGTACTGTCATGCCTTTTAATGTAGTTTCCCAATCAGCCATAGCCAATTTGCCCCTCATACCTTCATAGATTCTTTTGTTTAGATTTAAGACCCTAGTTTCTGATTGAACTACATCATTTTCAAATTCAATGTAAAATTCTATCATACTGTGGTCACTCTTTCCTAAAGGCTCCTTTGCAAGATTATTAATTAGCCACTTTTCATTCCACAATATTAGATCTAAAATAACCTATTCCCTAGGTCGTTCCTCAACATCCTGTTCTAGAAAACCATCTTGCATATATTCCATGAATTCACCTTCCACAACATTTTTACTAATTATGTTTACCTAGTCTATATGTAGAGTGAAATCCCCCATGATTGCTGTACTACCCTTGTTATACACACCTTTAATTTCCTCATTTATAGGATGGTTTACATTGCCACTGCCGTTGGTGGCCTATAAACAACACCCACCAATGTTTTCTTTCCTTTGCTGTTTCTTAGTTCCACCCAAACTGATTCTACACCTTGATCTTTAGAACTAACTCTCTTACTACAGCAGTAATGCCCTCTTTAATTAATAGAGCTATCCCACCACCTTTACCCAGCTTCCTGTCTTTCCTGATTATCGGATACCCTTGGATATTGAGGTCCCAGCTTTGGTTTTCATGTGGCTCCATTTCTGTAATGGCTACTTCATCATACGTTTGAATTTCTATTTGAGCTGACAATTCATCTCTTTTATTGTGATCTTTTTTTGTATTTATCTAAAGGACGTGGGCTTCGTGTCCGGGCCAGAATTTATTGCCCATACCTAGTTGCCCTTGAGAAGGTGGTGGTGAGCTGCCTTCTTGAACTGCTGCTGTCCATGTGGTGTAGGTACACCCACAGTGCTCTTAGGAAGGGAGTTCCAGGATTTTGACCCAGCGACAGTGAAGGAAAAGCGATATATTTCCAAGTCAGGATGGTGAGTGACTTGGAGGGGAACTTCAAGGTGGTAGTGTTCCCATCTACCTGCTGGCCTTGTCCTTTTAGATGGTAGTGGTCATGGGTTTGGAAGGTGCTGCTGGAGGAGCCTTGGTGAATTCCTGCAGTGCATCTTGTCGATGGTACACACTGCTGCCGCTGTGCGTCGGTGGTGGAGGGAGTGAATGTTTGTGGATGTGGTGCCAATCAAGTGGACAGCTTTGTCCTGGACAATGCCGAACTTCTAGAGTGTTGTGGGAGCTGCACTCACCCAGGCAAGTGGGGAGTATTCCATCACACTCCTGACTTGTGCCTTGTAGTTGGTGGACAGGCTTTGGGAGTCAGTTGGGCTCGCAGTATGGTGTGTTGAAAGCTACATATATTAACACACAGGGCCCTGTTCTTTGCAGACAGGAAGAACATGTACACACACTGCACCAGTTTCAGCTAAACAAAATAAGTGACAGCCACTCCCTGACTCATTCCTCAGGGCAATGCCTTGACAAATCAGGGTCAAGCTGCCTGGTTTAAATTTCAAACAATGCTTGGCAGTTAACTGTCAGCCACCATCTATTCAGAGTCCACTTGCCAATCAATCAGCGCTCTCTTCACATAGAGTATAAATTGTTGTTTCCCTTTTTTTGGTATTCTTGCAAAGTGTCTTAATGAGTGCAAGACAAAAACCTTCAACATGTATCGTTTTTCAGTAATATTCAAGTTCTGCACTACCAAACAACTATTCGTAGCACTGTGGGTGTGCCTGCATCACATGGACTGCAGCGGTTCATGGGGGCAGCTCACCATCATCTTCTCACAGACGGTTGGGGGTGGGCAATGGATGCTGACCTAGCCAGCAACACCCGCATCCTGTGAAATAATAATTTAAAAAACTGGCAGATCTGGCTGCAGAGAGGCCTGTGAGTTCTTCGTTCAGCACATTTATAGGAGGGAGAGAGGTTAAATTGGTCCCTTGCCACTTTAAGTAGATGATGTGCGAGAGTTATGATATGATCAGAGACAGATTATAGGGAGTACAGTAGGAAGAGAGATGGAATATAGTCTCGAACTCTGAGCCACTTTTCCTGCATCCCTGTCTCTGACGTCCTGTACTGCTTCCCTCACTAAGGGATAGAACGCTTTCTCCTTACAGATTTGGGAGCAGCCACCTGTTGCAGATTAGGAGTTATATCCTTACACAGAGAGTGCTCAAAATGTAGAACTCATTGCTTCAGGCAGTGGTTGAATCAGATAGCATTGATGTATTTAAAGAAAGGCTTGATGCTCACATGAGGATGAAGGCAAAAGAGGGATTTAGGGACATGCTGGGAAGAGGTTGTTAGAGTATGAGGGGGCTCATGTAGAATATAAAAAAAACGCCCATGTAAAGCAGTTGGTCCACAAGGCCTGTTTCAGTGCTGAAGATTCTGTGTAATCGCAGCTATTATGGGCTATCTTACTCTTGCCAAAGAAAGCAGATAGAACCAAAAGATCTTTTGTTACTATGACTTGCTATGCAGCAGTATACTATTTTCCACATCCAGCCCAAGCATGCAGTAGGCATCCATATACCATATGTGGCTTTTTGTGGGTGTAAGATTGTAGACGAAGGAACACTTGCAGATGAAATAAAAACTGGAAATGCTACTGGGCTATGGGCCAGGTGCTGGTAAATGGGATTAGGTAGGTAGGTCAGGTGTTTCTTACGTGTCGGTGCAGACTCGATGGGCCGAAAGGCCTCTTCTGCACTGTGTGATTCTGTGAGTCAGGAGGTGAGTTACTCATCGCACAATTCCTAGCCTCTGACCTGCTCTTGTAGCCACAGTATTTATATGGCTAGTCCAGTTCAGTTCCTGGTCAATGGTAAACACCAGGATGTTGATAGTGGGGGATTCAGTGATGGTAATACCATTGAACATCAAGGGGCAATGGTTGGATTCTCTATTGTTGGAGATGGTCATTGCCTGACACATGTGTGGTGTGAATGTTACTTGCCACTTGTCAACCCAAGCCTGGATATTGTCCAGGTCTTGCTGCACTTGGACATGGACTGCTTCAGTATCTGAGGAGTCGTGAATGGTGCTGAACATTGTGTAATCATCAGCGAACATCCCCACTTCTGATCTTATGATGGAAGGAAGGTCATTGATGAAGCAGCTGTAGATGTTTGGGCCGAGGACAATGCCCTGAGGAACTCCTGCAGTGATGTCCTGGAGCTGAGATGATTGACCTCCAACAACCACAACTATCTTCCTTTGTGCTAGGTATGACTCCAACCAGTGGAGAGTTTTCCCCCTGGTTCCATTGATTCCAGTTTTGCTAGGGCTCCTTGATGCTACACTCGGTCAAAGGCTGCCTTGATGTTAAGGGCAGTCACTCTCGCCTCAGCTCTGGGGTTTAGCTCTTTTGTCCATGTTTGAACCAAGGCTGTAATGAGGTCAGGAGCTGAGTGGCCCTGGCGGAACCCAAACTGGGCATCAGTGAGCAGGTTACTGTTTGTTAAGCAAGTGCCACTTAATAGCACTGTTGATGACTCCTTCCATTATTTTACTGATGATGGAGAGTAGACTGATGGGGCAGTAATTGGCCGGGTTGGGTTTGTCCTGCTTTTTGTGTACAGGACATACCTGGGCAATTTTTCACATAGCCGGGTAGATGCCAGTGTTGTAGCTGTACTGGAACAGCTTGGCTAGGGGTGCGGCAAGTTCTGGAGCACAAGTCTTCAGTACGATTACTGGAATGTTTTCAAGGCCCATAGCCTTTGCAGTATCCAGTGCCTTCAGCCGTTTCTTAATATCATGTGGAGTGAATCAAATTGGCTGAAGACATCTGTGATGCTGGGGACCTCCAGAGGAGGCCGAGATGGATCATCCATTTAGCACTTCTGACTGAAGATTGTAACACATGCTCCAGCTTTCTCTTTTGCCCTGATGTGCTGGGCTCCTCCATCATTGGGGATGGGGATATTTGTGGAGCATCCTCCTCCAGTGAGTTGTTTACGACAGGATATGGCAGGACTGCAGAGCTTAGATCTGATCCGTTGGTTGTGGGATTGCTTAGCCCTGTCTATGCTGCTTATGCTGTTTGGCATGCGAGTAGTCCTATTTTATAGCTTCACCAGGTTGACACCTCATTTTTAGGTGTGCCTGGTGCTGCTCCTGGTATGCCCTCCTGCACTCTTCATTGAACCAGGGTTGATGGTAATGGTAGAGTGGGGGATATGCCAGGCCATGAGGTTACTTATTGTGTTTGAGTACAATTCTGCTGCTGCAGATGGCCCACAGTGCCTCATGGATGCTCAGTCTTGAGTTGCTAGATCTGTTCGAAATCTATCCCATTTAGCACAGTGGTAGTGCCACACAACATGATGGAGGGTATCTTCAATGTGAAGACGGGACTTCACCTCCACAACGACTGTGCAGTGGTCACTCCGACTGATACTGTCATGGACAGATGCATCTGCGGCAGGCAGGTTGGTGAGGATGAGGTCAAGTATGTTTTTCCCTCTTGTTGGTTCCCTCACCACCTGCCGCAGACCCAGTCTAGCAGCTATGTCATTTAGGACTCGGCCAGCTCGGTCAGTCGTTGTGCTACTGAGTCGCTCTTGGTGATGGACATTGAAGTCCCCCACCCAGAGTACATTCTGCAGCCTTGCCCCCCAACCAGGTAACCAGCAGGAGGCTTCCTTGTCCATGTTTGACCTGATGCCATGAGGCGTCATGGGGTCCGGAGTCAATCTTGAGGACTCCAAGAGCAACTCCCTTCCAACTGTATACCACTGTGTCGCCACCTCTGCTGGGTCTGTCCTGAGGGTGGGACAGGATGTACGCAAGGATGGTGATGGTGGTATCTGGGACATTATCTGCAAGATATGATTCCTTGAGGACGACTATGTCAGGCTGTTGCTTGTCTAGTCTGTGGGACAGCTCTCCCAATTTTGGCACTAGCCCCTAGATGTTAATAAGGAGGACTTTGCAGGGTCAACAGGACTGAGATTGCCTAGTGCATAGGCTGATGCTGGGTGGTCCATCTGGTTTCAATCCTTTTTTGTGACTTTGTAGTTTGTTACAACTGAGTGGCTTGCTAGGCTATTTCAGAGGGTATTTAAGAGTCAACCACATTGCTGTGGGTCTGGAGTCATGCATAGACCAGACCAGGTGAGGACGACAGATTTCCTCCCCTAAAACACATTCTTGAACCAGTTGGGTTTTTACAACAATCGACACTAGCTCCATGGTCATCATTAGGCTAATTCCAGATTTTTATTGAATTCAAATTCTGCCATCTGCCATTCGAACCCATATCCCCAGAGGATTACCCTGGGTCTCTGGATTACTGGTCCAGTGATAATACACCATGCCATCAGCTCCCCTCATGAATGTCCTATGGCTCTCACGAATCTGCTCCCTGCCAACTCGATGCCAAGCCTGTCAATCAGGCTAGCCTCTGGGTGAGGAAATGGCTGGTGACATCACATGCACATGATGGAAAATGCTGCAGGCATTCAGACATAGAGCCTTTCATTCAGCTTTTTTGTCTGTTTTGTAAACTCTGGCCCTATCTGCTGGCACACTCTAAGTTTGCATTCACTGTTCCTTCCTGCTATACTCTGATTATCATTATCTTTATTGCTATCGGCAAACCATTAAAGAAAGAATGGAAAAGACATACAAGTTATGTATAGCAATGATTAATGACTTGATTTTCATAGTTTTGATGTTCTTGTCTTTGTTGGTGCTTTCATTAGAATTGTTTGCCTTTCCGTTTCTCAATTAACATTATGTCCTATGTTTTGATATTTGTTTAAATGGTTAACTATCAGCAATATACATGCATCACCCTTCGAATTTGAATGAGGACTGAAGCTTGTACATTGGGTGAAAATCTGAAGATTTTGGCTGCAGGGACAGGAAGACTTTGGCCACATTGTTCACTGACAAATCAAGACTATCAGCTATCAGAGCCAAAGGCCTGGGTTTTAACTATTCTGACCCAGCAGGAGCAAGATGTGTCTGTAAGAAAGGGGGTTTCCATGAGTTGGGGTTCCCCAAACATTGTGGAGTTTTAACTCCATCGTGTGCATGTGATGTCACCAGCCATTTCCCCACCCAGAGGCTAGCCTGATTGACAGGCTTGGCATCCAGTTGGTAGGGCGCAGGTTGGCTCACCCCTGGGAAAGGTGGGTTGCTGATTAACATGTGCTATTGGTCAATTGAAGCAACATTTCAACAGGCTTTTAAATGTAACATTGCATCCCTGGGTTTCCCAGGCTCCCTGAAACTTTGCAGTGGAACACTTCCTGTACTGAATCCAGGAATATGGCTCCTGCTGCTCACCTTCTGAGCCACGTCCAGAACCATGTTGTCAGGCTTTGCAATTGGTTCAGTGTCATTATCCTTCTAGCATAATAAAGGCAGATATCCATTTCTGATAACTGCTAAGGAAACTCAGACTTGAGGTGAGAGTTGCTGGACCTTGTTATCGGAGGCCGGATATGGGAAAGGGCTCTCACGGGAATGGGTCATAATTGGTGTCTAGAGTTTTACATCTTCAGCCGATAATAGCACTTTTCAATGAGGTGTGGTTTCTGCTTATGCTGTGTTCAGGAGCAAAGTGATAATGCACTCACACATTTTATGATGTATTGCACTGCTCACTGAATGACTCCCGAGAAGATGTTTGTACCACCTCACTCTCTACAGAGAGCAGAAGGCCATGCTTGTCAGTTGTCTAATAACCAACGAATGATTATACTCATGAATGGGGTTAGAGAGGGTTTGTATATTCTATGCAATTATTACATAATGAAGGTGGAGTTGGGCCATGATCAGATCAGCCACGGTCTTACTGAATAGCAGAGCAGGCTGAAGGCACCAAATGCCCTCCTACTACTCCTAATTCATATGGGTGTTCATATACAACTAATGTCCGAACAGGTAGAATGCTTCAGGTTGGATATAAAGGAGCAAGGTTACCAATGCTCTATTATTGTCGGCTACATCATCTTAGCTACTTAAAATGCAGAATTACTTCTGGCAGCACACAGGTGGCTGTTGCTAACCTGGTGCCTAAATCTATCTGGTAGGGAATATCCATTTCGGGATAGCATTGCATTCCATATTGAGCAAATTGAAATGACCTGTGAAGATTGATTTTGAATGCTAGCTAGCTGACTAAAGTAAAATTCTAAGGAGGGATTTGATAGAACCATGGACTGGTTGAAGTAAAGATTGGATCTGTAACCATTTTTATAAAAATCAATAGAACAGTCCTCTCCACATTAACTACTTCAGAGCAATTGTTTTTATCTTCTATATATGAACTTAGTGATGTGGGAAATATTTCTCCTTCAAAACATTCCTGTCTAACTCTTTCTGCGGTTGGTATTTGATGCAGTGGCCATTCTCATTAAGATATTTAATGTTACTGTGGTGGGGCCAAAAAACTAATGCTGGCGAACCACCCATTATATAATTTGTTCAATCCTCATCCCTTTGAAGTCAATCTGCCACTGCCCGCTTTGCACCCCGGCTGAAGTTGAATTTCAAAGTGTCAGAAATCTACATAGCGAAGGGGCATCAGGCCATCAGAATAATGCTGCATGTTGTCCTAATAGCTTGTCTTTCTGCATGGTGGAGAGAAGAGGCTGTTTAGTGAGCAAACATACCATGGATTGTAATTCTGAGGCACTCTGGCCAGTAATAGAACAAAAAGAACAAAGAAAAGTACAGCACAGGAACAGGCCCTTCAGCCCTCCAAGCCTGCGCCGATCATATTGCCTGTCAAACTAAAACATTTTGCACTTCCGGGGTCTGTATCCCTCTATTCCCATCCTATTCATGTATTTGTCAAGTTGCCTCTTAAACACCACTATTGTACCTGCTTCCACCACCTCCTCTGGCAGCAAATTCCAGACACTCGCTACCCTCTGCGTAAAAAACTTGCCCCGCACATCTCCTCTAAAGTTTTCTCCTCTCACTTTAAATCTATGTCCCCTAGTAATTGACTCTTCCACCCTGGGAAAAAGCTTCTATCTACTCTGTCCATGCCACTCATAATTTTGCAAACTTCTATCAAGTCGCACCTCAATCGCCGTCGCTCTAGTGAGAACAATCCGAGTTTCTCCAACCTCTCCTCATAGCTAATAACCTCCAGACCAAGCAGCATCCTGGTAAACCTCCTCTGCACCATCTCCAATGCCTCCATATCCTTCTGGTAATGTGGCGACCAGAATTGCGCGCAATATTCCAAGTGTGGCCTAACCAAGGTTCTATACAACTGCAGCATGAATTCCCAGCTTTTATAGTCAATACCCTTGCCGATGAAGGCAAGCATGCCATATGCCTTCCTGACTACCTTATCTACCTGCGTTGCCACTTTCAGTGACCTGTGGACCTGTACACCCAGATCCCTCTGCCTGTCAATGCACTTAAGGGTTCTGCCATTTATTGTATAATTCGTACCTGTATTAGACCTTCCAAAATGCATTACCTCGCATTTGTCCAGATTAAACTCCATCTGCCATTTCTCCGCCCAAGTCTCCAACCGATCTATATCCCATTGTATCCTTTGACAATCCTCTTCACTATCTGCAACTTCTCCAACCTTGGTGTCGTCTGCAAACTTACTAATTAGCCCAGGTACATTTTCCTCCAAATCATTTACATATACTACAAACAGCAAAGGTCCCAGCACTGATCCCTGTGGAACACCACTAGTCACAGCTCTCCATTCAG
Source organism: Cetorhinus maximus (assembly GCF_964194155.1). Taxonomy (NCBI): domain Eukaryota; kingdom Metazoa; phylum Chordata; class Chondrichthyes; order Lamniformes; family Cetorhinidae; genus Cetorhinus; species Cetorhinus maximus. The sequence continues at coordinate 46,540,838 of NC_135893.1, forward strand.
AAAAGCACCCTTCCACTGCTACCCTCTGTCATCTATGACCAAGCAAATTCTGTATCCATCTTGCCAGCTCACCTCTGATCCCGTGTGACTTTACCTTCTGTACCAGTCTGCCATGAGGGACCTTGTCAAAGGCCTTACTGAAATCCATGTAGATAACATCCACTGCCCTTCCATTGTCGATCATCTTTGTCACTTCCTCGAAAAACTCGATCAAGTTAGTGAGACATGACCTCCCCTTCACAAAACCATGCTCCCTCTCACTAATACGCCGATTTGCTTCCAAATGGTAGTAAATCCTGTCATGAAGAATCTTCTCCAATAATTTCCCTACCACTGACGTAAGTAATAATAAGGAATAGTCCAAGTTTGATTCCTGGCCTGTGTTCAGTTAGTTAATTAAGCACATCCATGCTCAGGAGGAAACAAAACATAGCCAAAGTGGATTTTCAGTCACTCTATCTGGTAGGATCAGCTATGCTGTTGCCTTCCAGAAGGACAGGCTTGACAACACTCACTGCCCAGATTTGTAAAAGAATAGTCATTTGGTCCATATCACCTATTCATTTCCACTACAACTGAAACCTTTATCTATGGTTTCATCACTTCCAGGTTCTACCCTAACGTCCTTCCCACTGAGCTCCTGAGTTCCACTGTTCACAAGCTCCCAACTCATTCAAACCTCTGCTTGCCCACTTCTATTTTGTACGAGGTCCTGCTAATTTATCCTGATCAATAATCACTGGCTCCTCATGCTCCAGTTCTTATTAACATCCTCATAAAATCTTAGAATTTAGAGCACAAGAGGCAGCCATTTACACCAATGTGCCTATGCTGGCTCTTCAGCTGGAGTAATCTATTGTAATCAGATTCAACAACCATTCTACTATACCGTTCTGATTTTCATTTCAAATGCTTCTCCTATTCCCTTCTAAATGATTCCGTGCATTCTGCCTTAATAGTCACAACTCAATTGCCTCAGCATCTTCAAACTTCCCACAGCTCAAGGTAGGGTCACCCCCTCCATTCACCTTCTCAGTTAAATATTTCAGCTGGTATTGGAAACTATTATGTAAGTATTACATGTTTATCACAGCTACTTTTTATTTCCACAGCTTCCTGTTTTCTTTACTCATTACAGTTAAATTTTGAAAAAAAAATGTAAATATAAAGGTATGTTTTCAGTAATCTGAGCTTGCTTATGTTCTATACATGTGTAGCTACACTTGTTGATTGGTTTAAGTGTGATACAAGTATTTAAATCCATTTACTTGAATTCAGTTAGAATTCAAACACACAAATTCACAAAGTCATGACAAATAAAAGGATTTTTAGCCTCTGTGATTACATCAACAGATTATTTTGCAGGATGAAACAGAAGTATTTATTGTAAGCCACATTACAGACACTTACAGCACTTCCCACCACATTCATTCTTTGAACAAAAGTTTCATTGTAAAATTTTGGAAAAACAGTGCAAAGTACAGAAAAAGGACTGTATGGGTCTTATAAAAGCAAGGCACCTAAAGAGTAAGCACCTCATTTCACAATCAATTTAATAGATTAAAGTATGGACAATAGAATAACATATTTCTCCTTAAAATCCGTATATTTAAATATATACATTGAAGAAAATGACCAACCATGAACCTAATGCAGTTATACTGTCAAGGTAACTGATACTCTTTGTGTATATATAAAATCCCCTATGAGGAAGAATACAATATGAAATCATTTTGGCACTTCAATTATGTAATTTTTTTGGTAATTTTTTTAAAATCAAATTAATTTTCCTATTTTTATACTTTTATGTATTAGTACTCTTCTTCTGGTCCACAATCAGGCTTTGATTCAATTGTTAATAATTTACATGACTTGTTCATGCTTTATTCAATGAGCGTTTTTGAGGTAAATATTAAAATTAAGGGTTTTAAATTCCCAAATTTAGTAATTTCTATCAGTCTTGTACAGATTAAAAAATAACTTTAGATAGAACAGTATTTAACATATAACAGGTGTAAGAATCTTACTACCCAGCTATATCAAGCATTTCAGAAATGTAAAGACACTTGTCCTCGGTTTCTGTTTGAAGCCAACTCACTTTTTAAACTTAGTTAAAACATCAAATTTATTGACATGAAATCACTAGCACAAAGTTCAAGCTGCCAGAAACAATTCATTTTTCAGTGACCTCAAAAGCAAATCTGCCTTTCTTCCCCATAGCTATTTCAAGTTCCCTCTGAGAAAGACTTGCATTTGTATGGCACCTTTCATGACCTCAGGACATCATAAAGCACTTTACAGCCAATGAAGTACTTTTGAAGTGTTATCACTGTTGTAATGTAGGAAGCACGGAAGCCAAATTTTCACACAGCAATCTCCCTCAAACAGCAATGAGATCATTACCAGATATCCTGGGTATTTTAAGTTATACAAAAGTAAAACCTCAGATGTTGGAAATCTGAAATAAAAACAGAAAATGGTGGAAATGCTCCGCAGCTCTGGCAGCCTCCTTGCAGAGAAAAACAGGGTTAACGTTTCAGGTCAATAATCTTCCATCAAAATCAGAATCTGAAGAAGGGTTATCCACCTGAACTGATAACTCAGTTTCTCTTCTACAGATGCTACCTGGTCTGCTGAGTATTTCCAGCATTTTCTCTTTTAAGTTATGCTGGTTGAACAATAAATATGAACTGGGGAGAACTCCCCAGCTCTTCTTTGAATAATGCTATGGAACACTGTACCTTTGCCTGAGAGGATAGGGCCTTGGTTTAACATCTCATCTAAAAGATGACACCTCAAACAGTGTAGGACTCCTTTGGCACTGCACCACTTAGTCATGGATAAAAATTTACTGCCCACTCTTTCAAAAATTTCAGCAGTCAGTTCTATTTGCTGTAATAAAATAATTAATTACTCCAGTAATTTCTTGTTTAATCCAGCTTGCCCATTATACAATGCTGCTACATTCCATAGGTTATATTTTTCTCCAATGTAATAAGACGTGAATTTTGTGTTCAATACTAGTGATCAAATCTCTGAAGGTCATTTAGCACAGTTTCATCAGCAGCAACACCTCATTTACAAAGCTGGAGCTGCCATTAGCAACAGGTATTTAAACAACCTCAGAAATGTCAGATCCTTAGTTATTCCAATCTTCCCTTCTGCATATGAATTAAGCTACCAATTTTAAATTGAAACTTATTTTTACCGAACCACTATTATCTAATTTACCTCATCCTCTTCCTAATGCTTCTCAAACTTGATAATGCATCAGCTAGATTTGTCTATTAATAATGAAAACCTGGGAGGTAGTAACAAGCAGTAGGAATTTAATAGTAATCCTGGAATAATCCATTTTGTGTTGTGGGGAGCTTAATTTTAATCAGTGCACTACATGCATGATTAAGTTCAGAATAAGGTACAGTGTTCATTTATCCATTGGTCAACAGTGATCTCATTCTCCTGAAAAATGTTAAATCAATCAATCAGTCTCCAGTGAGTGCTTGAAAAGACTAACTCTTAAAATAATTAGTATTTATTTGTACTGAGATGAGATGAAAAGAAAAACTAAATATTGAAAAAAGTCCAAAATATAGAACATGGTAGAAATACAAAGCATATCTATCTACACACATTTTAACCATATTTCAAATTTGGGATGACTAGATTTAATTTTTAAAAAATCATGGTGGATTGTACAGTTTTACTTAAATAAACTGACCATAAATACATATGATACAAGTACAAAATATATTACGACATTTTATATAACACCATGTTTACCTAAATTGCTTCTAATTCCATTCTGGCTAATGGAGCTAATTTCTTAGTCTTCACCATAGCACGAGGCTAGTGTTTCAGGTACATCTCCCTAAAGCATGTTCCTTATTTTAAAACACTCATGCAGTGTGTACTCTTTCCAATGCAGTACACAAGGAAAAAAATACATTGTTGTTTCATTCCTTTTAAATTAATATTTCTGCATTGTATAACCACATTGTAATGCGGTAATAAACATTCAAAGATTCTCTCTCTAATTGGCACAAAACGTTTGTTATGCTTCAGTTTCATCAACTAAAGGGAAAAATATAGAAATGTTAAAACAATGCCTTTACATAGTATCTACCACATTGTGAGAGGGAGAGAATTAAAAATTAGAAATTGCAAAAGGCGACCCCAACCTACTATTTACATGCCTGCCATTATTTTTATGGCAGTGGCTTAAGAGCTGTCTTGAAGAGTTGGGACTCATACTTAAATCAGGTTCCCAGCAGTTGGGTTAAATTTAATGGTTGCTGACCAAGTTCCCTAGGACTCAGGAAACCTGCAGCTAAATGGGGAATGGAGTAGCTGGCTCACAGGCAATGCTTTTTAGAGCATTGCTTGTGAGTCAAGAGAAGTAGGAAAGCTCAAGCAAACCTTCCAATCATGGCTTCTCCTCACTGCTGTGATATGCTGCCTTCACCTTCGATCTGCGATCCAGAACCTTCTGCCCCACCAACTTGAGGACTCCTCACTGCCCACGCTTAGACCCACAATCCTTGCCTCCCAATTGTCGGTCCAACTCACACCTCCCTTTCAAACTCCCAATCTTTTCCTATTGTCAGGGACTGTCCCCAGTGGTTCCCAGATGAGCTCTGTCCACCTGTCATGCAGGAAACAGAATAGGCAAATGATAATGAGGTCCTGCCATTAAATTTAACAGGACCTCCGATTCCTCATATTTCTGAGTTTCCCCTCCCCCTGGCAAATATCCCAGCCAATGAGTTTTTCTTTGCGGGTGTAGCAGGGGTAAAATACGAAAGCAGTGAATAAAATATCTCCATCTGGTCCACCTACATTTTAGCTACCCTTTAAAGAATATCAACATGTATACATCGTAATCAGTTCTTCCTGACATAATTCAAATGTAGGGAATAAAAATATATATGCTTTCCCACCACCCCCTCCCCACAAAATGTTTATTTGAGTGAATCAGGTGTCACAGAGGGGAACAGTCCCTTGTATCTGATGGTGGTATCATGCTGGAGGATGATCCTTTGAATGTGGAGGTTGGTGGGTGGAAGGTGTGGTTAAGGGGAACTCTATCGTGGATCTGGGAGGGAGGGGAAAGGATACGAGCAGAAGTGTGAGAAGTGAGTCGGACAAGGTTGAGGGCCCTGTCAACCACAGTGGAGGGGAATGATTTTGAATGGCTGCATGTAATTTGACTAATTAATAAGTAACATATTAATTCTCAAGGGGGTGCATAGGCTTTCTTCTCCAATGTGCTGTTCTTGTTGCAAATACATTTGAGATTTAAACTCCCTGTTTCAATAAAGATTGAAGGAATACCATTCACTGATCCCATTGTATACAAACAATGCCCAGAGACTTGGCAATGTACTAATTAAAATATCAGGTGTCCAATATCATAACTGGTGCCTACGTTTTAATTTGCAAGTATATAAGAACATGGTAGTCAGCCTAAAATTGCACTGTCAGATATGGTAATTTATTTCCCAAGTGACTGAGATCAAGTAATGTAAATTTCAGATAATATTCAGACTCTTGAAGAGAATGAGATTATTTAGAGAGGTAGCTTAAAGATTAATTCAAATATTGAAAAGTTCCAGAACTGCTTTGCTTTGCATTTCCTTGGTGTTTTTTTGGGGCACACATAATTTATACTAATTAATAGGGTAACATTTTACTTGTGTTTCAAATAAGGAAAAAACCCACAAACGAGTCAGAGAGGTTAAAGTTGTGCCTTCTGAATTCAAGTCATGTGATCAAAAAGATGCTTTTCAAATCAAATATGAAGCAAAATGCTTGCAATTCAAAAACTTTGGATTTAATTAATAAAATTATAACAAAGACCACGGTTTGCTCAATGCAATAAGATAATGAAAGATATCAATGAGTACCGCTGTAATAGTTACTCTAATTGTTTGTGTTAAGGGAGGGAGCTTAGCCTTTTTAAATTCCAATTTTGTTTTAAGATTTAATACCAATTTTGGATTTCCCTTTTGGAAGCTCTTAGATGAAATTCTGAAGCCAGGAGGTTAAATTATTAACAGTCTTCAAAGTACTCCTAAAATACAATATTTTGCAAGCAACTGTTTTTGGTCAGCAAGAAATAAAACAAAAAATAATTTATATAGATAAATATATCTAGTAATAAAAAGAGAAGCACGTTTGTTCATTGATTTTTTTACCATTAGCTGCGGTATCGCATTCTATAGAAGTATTCCTTGATTTCGTCATCACTGAAGTCATCGTGCCCCTCGTTTAGTCGTCTAACCGTGCTCAAAGAGATGGCTTCCTTCAGTTTTTGTTTGGTGATTGTCAGTGGTCCTGGATTACTTCCTATAGGTTGCCCCATCATCAGTACATTGCAAGCATGTCTACTTTGTTCAAATAAAGCAGCTGCAATAAAATGTATGATACTGTTGTATTTTTCTCTTAGGAGTAGTAATAATAATTCCATACCATCAAAATGACATTTAAGTAACAGTGGTAAAAATAGCAGGTATGTGATAATTACAAATACTTTAAATTCATACATTTCCCCAACTTTTTTCTCCCCATTTTAGACTGTTGACTTTCATTGGATCTCAGTTCATCAACCTATTTTTAAAACATATATTTTTTATGACTATTATGGGCAGAATTCTTAATCAGTTGACAGAAGGTATGAGTGTCATTTTAACCTCACCCGCCTGACAAGAACTGGGTAGACGTCCATTTTACAAACTGTTTCCCATTGGGCAGCTATGGTTAAAATTTACCCTCTACATTACTGCTGACCAGAATTAACCTGGCACTTGTACAGGAAGGTAATCCGCTCCCCATATAATGCCTGTTTTAACGATCTTACGGAACTGGGCTCTGCAGAGGGGACTCCTTGCACCTGTGAGGGGCGGTGGTGGGAGGGGTGAAGTCGGGGGAAAAAAGCAAAATTATGAAGGTTCTTTGGCAGAGTTGGGTGGTTGAGAGCTATCTGTTGAAAAGGTGGGTGACGAGGGCTACCTGTTGAAAAGGTGGCTCATGACACCTCTCCGCCACTCAAGAACATGAGGCAGAGCAGCGTTACAATACGAGCCACGTCTCCACAAGAGCGTACTGTGCGCAAAGGGCTGTTTCACTTCCTGACCTGGAACGCTGTTATTAGACATCTGATATAATCATTGTTTTTGGAGCTATCTCCAAAAGAAATTGAAAACCTTGTTTCTCTTGTGCCTATTAGAGTAAAAGGTGGTCTTCTAGATTTAATTCTTTATATTTGAACTTCTAAATATCCAAAATGACAGTTCTGCATGTTTAAAATGGGACACAGAATTCCCTTTCAAGGGCAACTGACTATCTACATTCGATGACAGATAGATTACAGCCCTACTGGGCACAAGTGCCACAGTCACTGATTAAGGAAGAACTGAACAATATTCATGGGCTGATAACCAGATTTTATGCTGGTCCTGAGGGACTGGGCTATGATCAGGTAGAGTTATAACTCCTCACACTTGAGCAAGGATGATCGCAAAATTACAAAGGGTTCTGTGATGAGAGAGGGAATATTTACATGAACTGGTTTGCATTTTCTGATTTGTATCATTGCTACTAATTACTCCTAACTATTCTTTGTTCTATATACATAAATCTGCTTGAAGTTTTGTCTAGATGATATTGAACACCCTTAGATTTGCTAATAACATGGGCTTCACTGGAAATGCAGACTTTTTACATAGCAGGATTTTGAGGTGGTCGGGCAGGCGCAGTGGGCGAGCCGGGAAATGGTTCGCTGCCCGCGATCGGCCCCAACCACAATTTCATGCTGGCGGGCAAATTAAGGCCCCCCCAGAATGATATTTGCAAGTTCAGGGTGCTCCGCACTGGTCGGGAAGGGCCAAGCAGGGGCGGGGTCCTGTCGGCCGCTGGGTCCAATGGCTACTCGGCAGCCAGTTTATAAATGGCCCAGGCAGCCCCTGGAAGGCTGCCACGGAAGGATATCTGTTCTGCTGTCTCAATATTGAAGTTATAGAGTCGAGTGTGGCTGGGCATGGCAGGCGGGAGGGCAGGTGGGCACTCAGTCCCTCGCCTTTCAGACGAGTGCCTCCCATCCTCCTGGAGGTGGCGGCTGACAAGTGGGACACCCTTGTCCCCAGAGATGGGAGGAGGAGGCCAATGCGCCTCACCAAGAGGGCAAGGGAGGAGGTGGCAGCAATGGTGAGCAGCCATGTAGTGCGGAGCACATGGATGCAGTGCGAGAAGTACTTCAATGACCTGCTGTGCTCAGAAAAGGTGAGTGCCATGTTGGCATGGGTTAGTGTGCAGAAATGTTAAGGTCTGGCCATCCCCCTGTGGACCTCAGGGGTGCTAGAGTCTGAGTACCAACTGTTAATGACACTGGAGCTGGCCAAGGGGGTGAGCCATGGCTGCTTGGGCTGAGTGCCTTGCTGCTCGAGGGCCATGACTCGGATGTGCCCTGCGAGGTGCTTTTCAGATGGGGTGACAAGGCTGCAATGGCGCTGCAGGTAGAGAGTGGACTGATCAATGCTCCTCTGTCCTTTCAGGGGAAGATGAGCCATAACCGGAGAGGTCACATACGGGCAGAGGCCCGCCCAACCTGCTGCTGCTCAGCATGTTTGAGCAAGACGCCCTAGAGTTCGAGAGCTGGCACGCTTCCCGTGCAACCGGGCGTGGAGAGACCAGGGTGCTGGATGAAGGTAAGGGCACAGAGGTGAGACTTTTGGATAGTGCAACCATTCTAGTGTAGTCTCTTCATTGATGAGAGCCTCGAACCTGGGGTCCCCAATGATCATCGAAAGACGATGGTACCATGATGCAGATCTCCATTGTCTCACCAGGGTGCCTAGCATGCACAGTGACAGTGTGGTGTCTTTAACTAATGACATGTCTTTGTTCTCCCTTATAGATTCGCCAGCACGCACTCGCTATCTGGACCCCGAAGGGCCACCCCTGACAACGGAGGACCACTGGACTTCACTTGCACCTGCGTCACACCCGCTCTCTGAAGCAGGCACCAGCGCAGATACCAGCACCTCGGTGGGCATTATACCAGCAGCTAGTATCTCAGTGCACATTGGTGAGGGGACTTCACACTCACTTGAGGTGCAGGTGGAGGCAGAGAGTACCCAGGACACCAGCAGTCGGAAGACCGCTGGAGACCAGAATGATATCTCCAAAACGATATAGATGGGTTGGTGGAGTGAGCGGTAAAGTGGCAGATGGATTTTAACATAGAGAAGTGTGAGGTCATACACTTAGGGAGGTCAAACAGTTACAGGGATTATACAATAAATGGGAACATACTAAGAGGGGTAGATGAAGTGAGAGATTTTGGCGTACAAATACACAGGTCCCTGAAGGCAGCAGTTCAAGTAGACAAGGTTGTAAAGAAGACATATGGAATGCTCTCCTTCAATGGCAGAGGTATAGCATATAAAAGTAAGGATATAATGTTGGAATTGTATAAAACACTGGTGAGGCCACAACTGGAGTATTGTGTGCAGTTCTGGTCACCACATTACAGGAAGGATGTAATAGCTCTGGAGAGAGTGCAGAGGAGGTTTACAAGAATGTTGCCAGGGTTAGAAAAGTGTAGCTATGAGGAGAGATTGGATAGGTTGGGGTTATTTTCCTTAGAATAAAGAAGGCTGAGAGGTGACTTGATTGAGGTGTACAAAATTATGAGGGGAATAGATAGAGTGGACAGGATAAAATTGTTTCCCTTGGTGGAGAATTCTAGAACCAGGGGACATAGATTCAAGATAAGTGGCAGAAGGTGTAGGAGGGACATGAGGAAGAACTTTTTTTACACAGAGGGTAGTGGGCGTCTGGAATTCGCTGCCCAAGTTGGTGGTAGAGGCAGAAACTCTAAACTCTTTTAAAAAGTACCTGGATCTGCGCCTTAATTGCTGTAAGCTGCAGGGCTATGGACTGGGTGCAGGAAGGTGGGACTGGAAAGGGCACCTGGGTGTCCTCAGGCTGGCATGGACAAGATGGGCCGAATGGCCTCCTTCTGTGCTGTAACTTTTCTATGGTTCTATGGATGCTCAGTGGAAGGCTGATGATGAGCCTCTGGAGTCGTCCATTCGGCGAAAAATGCTGGATGTCCAGAGCGATGTGTGGGAGGATCTGGAGGGTCCATGAGGGTATGCATGTCATGGTCTCCGTTTTGGAGAAGTCCATATGGAGGGTGAGCACTGCGTTGACTCTCATGATCAAGTGAACTGCCTCCTCCATTGAGAGAGTGGCGACTCTTACGGAGAGGCAGCTCCAGAGACAGAATGAGGGGTTCCTGGGGATGCGCTCGGACCTGCAAGCCCTCACACAGGCACTGAGCTCAGATGGACAGTGCCATGTGGGAGATGGATGAGGCACCCAGTATCCCAGTGAGGTGCCCGTACATCAATGGTTAGTAGAGAGGTCCAAAGCGACCTCACGTTGGTGCATGAGCTGCCTGTCGTCTTTGCGGGTTCCTCTCAGGCCACTCTGGACAACGGCAACAGCTCCTCCGCCCCTCTGCCAGTGACCATCGCATCTGATGAGGTTGCGATGACTGGGGAGATGCCAGATGTGCACTGGCCGCACCCTCCCAGGTGGGGCCAGCACAGGCTCCAATGGCCAGAGGATGACCACCAAGGTCATCAAGACCAACAAGGCAACAGGCTGTCTCCAATGCGGGACTCAATGAGGGCGGGCACCAAGACGTAGCACTTGCAAACGTAAATTTAACACACCCTGAGCACGAGAGGGATAGTTCACAGGTGATTTTCTGTTCAATTATGTTTGGTTTATATGTCTGCTGGGTTGGACAACAACACCAGTAATTGCAATGTCTTAATGATTTCAATGTGACAATAACATTAAATTTGCTTTAGTTCTGATGGCCTGAGTATGTTTCACATTTTTTCTTTCTGATGCAGGGTGCGCCAGTATGTAATGCTGGATACTTTATTGCACAGGCATCGAGTGGACTTTGGGTGCAAATGAAAGGGTCCTTTCAGACATCCAGGATGGAGGCGGCAGCCCTGGCGTGAGGCTGAAGCTGAACTTTGGTAGCCTAGCTGAAGAAGTATTGGATCAAGGCATTCCTGGTGTCTCTGCCTCCCTGAAGATCTGAGATCTGCCTCCACACACTCAGCATTCTCCTCACTGTGCTCCTCTTCTGACTCATTACCGGATTCATCCTCTGTGGTCTGTGCAGCTGCGTCAAGATCCTCTTCCTCCAGTGGGTTCCCCCTTGCCAGTGCCAGATTGTGAAGAGCGCAGCATACAACCACTATCAGTGACACCCGCTCTGGGGGATATTGTAGTGCACCCCCTGAACGTTCCAGGCATGGGAAGCACATCTTGAGAAGACCTATGGTCCTCTCTATCACTGCCCTGGTGGAGACATGACTCGTATTGTAACACTGCTCTGCCTCATGTTCTCGAGTGGTGGAGAGGCGTCATGAGCTGCCTTTTCAACAGATAGCCCTTGTCACTCAGCTGCCATCCATCCAGTCGGGCTGGAGCACTGAAGAGCCACGGCACCTGGGAGTGTCTCAGGATGTAAACGTCATGGGAGCTGTCTGGGTACCTTGCACAGACTTGTAGAATCTGCATCCTGTGATCACACACTATTTGCACGTTCATGGAGTGGAAGCCCTTCCTGTTGACGAAGGCCCGTCCCGCTGGTGCCTTGCTGGCCACATGTGGGCAGTCAATTGCACCCTGAACGCCGGGGTGGGGGGGGGGGGGGGGGGGGGGCAGGGGGCGGATACAGCAATCGCTGCAAAGCCTCTGGCTTGCTTCATCCGTACGGAGGTTGAGGGCCACTGTGACCCTCAGAGCCACTGGGGTGTCCACCCACACAGTCGGAGCTGATCTCAGGCCCAATCATCTGACAAATGGAGGTCACTGTCTCTCTTGAGAGGCGGAGCCTCCTTCGGCATTGCACCTCGGACATATTGAGGTAGCTGCATCACCGCCTGTAAACCCTGGCAGCAGGATAGTGGTGTCTTCTGCAGCCCGATCCACTTTGGACTTCCTGCTGGCCCTGCACCCCTTGTGCCTGCGCCTCTGCTCCCACAGTTCGCTCCCCTGGAAGCTGCATTGGGACACCGGGCCTCCTCTCACCTCTGCCCTCTCTCCTCCTCAGAGAAGGTGTCACCAGCAGAGACCACAGTCCCCATTTCCAGGGCAAGAGAAGGCTGCCTGATACCCGGAAGGGTCCACAAGGTCTGAATCCTCCAGGGGCCTTTGAAGCACCAAGGAGACCGGAAATGAAGCCTGGAAATGCTAACAATGAAGCCCCGAACAGAGATGAAGCTGCCAAGTACCATTAGGTCACCAGCAGCAAACTATGTACCAAACTCCTCACCACTCACACTGGCAATGCTGCTCACCCCTTTTATCCTGTCCATGGATGGGGTTTTTGAAATTGTCAGCTGGCTGCCTGCCTGTTTTGCCAATGCAATGAGCACAAAATCGCACAGGCAACAAAAAAATCGGCGTCAATTGGCTTTTTAGTCGTCTTAAGTGGCCTCTTAATTAATGGCAGGTACGGCTCCGGCACCCGCTCGTGCCCCGCTGAGCGAAATATCGCGTGAGCATACATGACATCGGGACACTCCCCCAATGTCATCGCGCGCTATTTTATGCTTGAGCATGTCCATACGTCGAGCTAAAAATTCTGCCCCAAGTTTAACTGTATAACGGTAAGCTTGTGTGCTTAATTTTCTGCTCTCTACTTCAAAGTGCTGCAGGTAATGGCAGTGTCCCTGCTGCTATTTTGGATGAATGTGCCAAATGTTTTTTATAACTGTAGAGAACCTTTTGGTCTGTTATACCTAGTTATGCCTTTATCAAAGCAGCTCTTGTGGGAACTATTTATATATTGATTTGACAGTCGTTTGGTAGGACAGAACCCGAGTATTCCTGAAAAAAAAGACATGCTGAAACTTTTCATCTTGCACTCATCAGGACACTTCTCAAGAATACCAATATAAGAGGAAAACAACGATTTATACTGTATGAGAAGAGAGTACTGATTGGTTGGCAAGTGGACTCTGATTGGTAGGGGCGTTGCCATGGAGAATACACCAATTTATGGTGACTGACAGTTAACTGTCAAACATTGTTTGAAATTTAAATCAAGCAGCTTAATCCTGATTGGTCAAGGCACTGCCCTCAGGAATGAGCCAGCGAATGGCTGCCACTTATTTTGTTTAGCTGAAACAGGCACAATGTGTGTACATGTTCTTTCTGTCTGCAAAGAACGGGGCCCTGTGTATTAATATATGTAGCTTGGCAGTTAACTGTTAGTTGCCATCAATAGGTGCATTCTCCATGGCAATGCCTCTATCAAGCAGAGTCCATCTGCCAACCAATCAGCATTCTCTTCTCATATAGTATAAATTGTTGTTTTCCCCTTATATTGGTATTCTTGCAAAGTGTCCTGATGAGTGTAAGACGAAAAGCTTTGACATGTCTCTTTTTTCATCAATACTCAAATCAATGTATGTTTGAGGACATACATTAATATTTAAATTAAGCAAAGATTGTCAGGATCATGTCCAATTCATTCTTAGTCTCTACAAATTGTCACACAAAACAAAGTATGGTATTAGTTAAGTTTATCAGTAACCAATGATAGAAATTCATTTACAACACAAAAACAAAAATAAAAATACCTGGAAAAACTCAGCAGGTCTGACAGCATCTGCGGAGAGGAATACAGTTAATGTTTCGAGTCCGTATGACTCTTCAACAGAACTAAGGAAAAATAGAAGAGAGGTGAAATATAAGCTGGTTTAAGGGGTGGGGGTGGGACAGGTGGAACTGGATAGAGGGCCAGTGATAGGTGGAGATTGCCATAAGATGTCATAGATAAAAGGACATATGGTGTTGACCTCTTTGTCCTTTTGTCTATGACATCTTTTGGCAATCTCCACCTATCACTGGCCCTCTATCCAGCACCCCCTTAAACCAGCTTATATTTCACCTCTCTTCTATTTTTCCTTAGTTCTGTTGAAGAGTCATACGGACTCGAAACGTTTATTATATTCCTCTCCGCAGATGCTGTCAGACCTGCTGAGTTTTTCCAGGTATTTTTACTTTTGTTTTTGTTTTGGATTTCCAGCATCCACAGATTTTTGCTTTTATCATAGAAATTCATTTTATCCATGATATGATAAAATAACTTACTGGTATAGGCAAGCACATTCTCAGTACTGTTTTTTAGCTCCAGAATGATGATTGGATGTGATGGATGAACCATATAGAGATAATGTCTCTTCTTAGTTAAATCTTCAGACACCTAAGTAATAAAAATGATTAAAACATACAGCATTAATAAATTATTTTAAAAGAGGAACAGTAATAGATTAATGGCAAAAAGATTGAAATAGGTGGCTCATTTGAAGAAAAACATCAGCACAGAATGATGGGTTAAATTTTTCAAGTCCAGTGGAGGTGGGTTAGGATGTGGACTGAGGTTGATGCCTGGCCGTTGCCTGGAGATGGTCTCCTGGCAACAGACCGGTGTACCAGTATGGCCTCCTTTAAATCCCCCCCTCCCAGAACTACAAGTCTTCATTAAACAAGGGCGGGATAGCCTAGACAATTGCTTTCAAAGTGAAGACTGAGCTTATGAAGCAATCAGGTGCTTAGCCCTTGGTTTCTCTTTTACTCCTTCACCCAGCATATTATTCACCATGATAGCATATGTGGTAGTTTTGCTAACTCTACAAGTAGTGCTTGCAAGAAAAAAAAATACCAGTAATAAACACATGTAGTATAAGAATAATTTCTGATTTTAATAGTTATTTTATAAGGAAAAAAGTCAAGCTGACTTGTTATTTAAGTCTCCAGTTTTCCAAGACAGCTATGAATGAGTTCTGGAACACTTTTTGCTGAACATTGAGGTAAAAGACTGCATTTAGTGCAGTAATGCATGCATACATGAAGTGCTGCATCAATCAGCAAGTCCCAGATTATAGACATATGTTCTCCTAATATAAAACATTAGTTTCAACCTTTCACTAGCAGAATCCTACTTGACAGTTTGAATAAAAACATTCTAGGCAGTTAAATGCTATGTAGTTTGTACACTTCACATTAGCTGAAAATATCTCATAACAACAACATTGGCACTAATTTAACAAGGCACTGATGTGTTGTTCTTGCTAAGTATCTTGTATCCAAGTTCTTCTTGTTTAGTATCAAATCCAAATTTCACATAAACATTGTTTTACTAGTATCAATAACAGACTTACAGAACCATTGGCTTGGGTTGGAAGTTCACCCCAGAAAAGAAAAATTGACTGGGATACAGTGTTGATGGAAGATGGGCTTGGACAGTTTTTTCTGCAAATTAAATCTTCCTCCCACAGTATCTTGCCATTTTTACCATCCACAATCGTAACCTTGAGAACAAATCAGTCACAGATATTTATGTTTCTCAGCAAAATTATAAAACAAACCCAACTTAAAGTAATTTTTTTAACATTAACATGGAGCTAACTACTTATACAATTTACTTCAAATGCTTAGTAGCTGTTTTCTAGTAGAGTTGGTACCGGTTCCTTTACTTTTTAGAAGAAAATTACCATTTTTCACATCTAACATTCATCTTATTATCCATTTTTGTTTCTCAAACAAGATATAAGGTAACTCATCTGTTCCCAGGTCACTGCTATTTGAGTTAATCATGTGGAGGGTGCACAAGATGGATTTCTGGGTCAGTTACTGATCTTTATTTATATATGTCTTCTTTTCAAAAGGGACAAACCTAGGGTCTGCCCCTCAGGTAACTTGTTGTATGGAAAACTACATGTATCAATTTACCTCTTGGAGCACCCAAGACAAGTTAAAACACACTTTTCATACCCTACTGAATTCTAAATTAAATAACATCATTAAAATACATAGCCTAAAAATTCAAATAAATGGGTTATGTGACATTATATGGAAGTATTTCTGATATCAAACCTTCTTTTTGTTCTTTTCAATGAAATCTTCTATTAGAAAATCAAAAACATCATCCATGTTAAAGTATCCAGACACTGGTGCACTGAAAATAAAAATTATACAAAATATTATTTATGTTTACCAGTTGTAATAAATGCTGCACACTAAAATTCTTCCTAGCAAACCTAATCCATCTGCATTATTTGCAATAAAATTTAGCTTAACAAAAAATATATTAAAAAAAATAATGGCAACTGAATTTTGGGATTTTATCCACCATTTTTGCACAGAAAGCATTTAGGCAAAAGTTATGTTTAAGGGTTATGTTTTAACACAAAATATAAACACTTTTTCTAAAAAAAAAGCACTGATTCAAAGGGTAGCTAAGATGCAGATGAGTTAAGATTAGATGTTTCCTCAAAGACAGTAATTAGCAAACAATTTGTTAGTCTGTCTCAGCAATCCATGAGTAACTTCCAGTCATTGTATAAGGCTCCTATTCAGGGCTATCGAAAGGTGGGTGTCTGGCATAGACCATCCTTCAAGTTGCGAACATGAGATTAGTAAGACAGGTAGTCTTTGTAAATAGAAAGCTGTGAGGACAAACTTTCGCCAGGCTGAGGAGGAAAATGTTAGGAGTAATTTTAAGTCAAACATGACAACTCATGGATAAGCGGGAGGGGACAGGAGGCGGTACATTTGTTTTAATATGCAAATATAAGTTGCATTCATTGAATAGAGTATGTCTGATGATAATTGGTGCTCTGCATGTTCACTCGCTGTGAACTAAAGCGGCTTAGCAATTCGTACCTGGCCTCAATCAAGTATTTACTTGATCCACTTTCGAAGAGACTAGAGAGAGAAGTGGGGGAATGTGCAAAAGACACACATCTCCATAAATACAAACAACTCTATTATGGTTGTATCATATGACTAGCAGCATGGTAGAAGGTGAACTGGATTGTCCATGGTCCTTTTTTTTTTGTCTAGCAATCCTATTTTCCTATCTGGTTCACATAAGACGATACAATTGTTATATGCCTGCAGTACACCATCTTATAATTACATATGGGCAATACAAATTCACTCTATGCACAAAATGCATGGGGTTCCCATTTTACCAATGGGTTACCAATGATTATAAGATGCCAAAACCCTATACTTATAACAGTCCTAGTGACTCTAGATTTACTAGAAGTCTTAGTCATTGATTAAATAAAAATAAAGATAATAAAGAAGCATTAGTCATAGATTAAATCATAGATTAAATACCCTTGAATTTGAGATATATTATGGTGCCAATAGGTCTGCAGGCTTTGTCCATCCAAAAGCTGAACTATGTCTTTTGTGCTGATTAACAGGTTTCCAGCATTCTTTCCTGGCGCATGCACCTTCTGAAGGTATGTGGCTGTCTTGGAACTGCTTGGAAGAAAAATTGAGGGGAAAAAAACTACAAAAGATTAACAATTCAGACTTTTTTACTCAACGTAAATCATTACCTGATATTACTAATTAAAACCATTAAAACCAGATCTTTGAAGATGTGACAAGCAAAGTGGATAATGGGGATCCTGTAGATGTAGTATATCTGGACTTCCAGAAGGTCTTTGATAAGGTGCCGCACAAAAGATTAATACACAAGATAAGACACATGGAGTTAAGGGTAATATATCAGCTTGGAGAGAGGATCGGCTAACCAACAGAAAGCAGAGAGTCGGGATAAATGGGTCTTTTTCTGGATGGCAAGCTGTAACTAGTGGGGTGCCACAGGGTTCGGTCCTTGAGCCCCAACTATTTACAATCTATATTAATGGCTTGGATTCAGGGGTAGAAGGTACTATAGCTAAATTTGCAGATGACAGCAAAATAGATGGGAAAGTAAGTTGCAATGAAGAAATAAGAAATTTACAAATGGATATGGACAGGTTAGGTGAATGGGCCAAAATTTGGCAGATGGAGTTTAACGTGGATAAGTGTGAGGTTATCCATTTTGGTCGGAAGAATAAAAAGGCGACTTATTATTTAAATGGAGAGAAACTTCAGAATGCTTCACTGCAGAGGGATCTGGGTGTCCTCATGCATGAATCGCTGAAAGCTAGTATGCAGGTACAGCAGGTAATAAGGAAGGCAAATGGAATTTTGGCATTTATTGCTAAAGGAATAGAATATGAACATAGGGAAGTGTTGTTACAACTGTACAAGGCATTGGTGAGACCGCACCTGGAGTACTGTGCACAGTTTTGGTCCCCTTACTTGAGGAAGGATGTAGTTGCACTGGAGGCAGTTCAGAGGAGGTTCACTAGATTTATTCCAGAGACACAGGGCTTGTCTTATGAGGAGAGATTGAGCAGTTTAGGCCTATACTCGCTAGAGTTTAGAAGGATGAGAGGAGATCTAATTGAGGTATATAAGATGCTAAAGAGGTTAGACAAAGTAGACGTGGAGCGGATGTTTCCCCTTCTGGGGCATTCTAGAATGAGAGGCCATAGTTTTAGGATAAGGGGTGGTAGATTTAAATCAGAGATATGGAGGAATTACTTTTCTCAAAGGGTCGTGAATCTGTGGAATTCACTACCTCAGAGTGCAGTGGATGCCAGGACGTTGAATAAATTTAAGGAGGAGATAGACAGATTTTTAATTAGTAAAGGATTGAAAGGTTATGGGGAGAGGGCGGGTAATTGGAGTTGAAATGAGATCAGCCATAATTGTAATGAATGGCGGGGCAGGCTCGAAGGGTTGAATTGCCTACTCCTGCTCCTAGTTCTTATGTTCTTATGTCAATTCCTATCTCATGAAAGCAAAATTTTTGAAGCTTGTCAGGCAACAGTTAATTTACTAAAGTTGATTTCTCCAAAAAATTTCCAGAGTACCCAAATTTGACATAAATTAAAGGCTCCATTTTTTGAAGATATATCATAATTTAGTCAAGAAAATACATATGGACAAACTTACCTATAGATTTCTATCTTTCTAGACACTGGATCAGCCTTTTTCTCCCACTCAGGATCTGATTTAAGAAATTCTGCATTTGGTTTAGCTGCTGTAACTGGTATTCCAGTTGCTTGTACATAAATATCTTTCAGCGCCACTCCTTGTGCAGTTCCTGAGGATTAGGAAAATAGTTTTATTTACTTGTCTTCACACTATAGTTGGTTCTTTATCTGCATGGGAACCGAAGGTTAATATATGACCAAAAGGGTAAGGAGTCCATATATTTTAATGAATCAGGACGCAAGCTACTCTTTATAGGTACTAATAAATTGATAAAAACAGCAACTTTAGGTAATGTCACAAGCTACAGACGTTTACCACAAATGATGAAGCCATTCAACCAATCCTATCACCCTGCCTTTTCCACACAGACTGATATCTTTCTCTGCTTCACAAGTTTATCTGTTCTTTAATTTTTTTTTACTCTGTCTTAAATACTCCATGTCAAAGATTCCATACTCTAGCAACTCTGTACATAAAGAATTTTCTCCTAATTTCTCCTTGAGTTTCGGTGAAATGATGACTCTTCACTATTGATTTCCAACCATGGATGATAGGTTTTCCTTATTCACCCCATCAAATCACTTCCAAATTTCAAAAACCTCTATTAGATTTCCTCTTAGCCTTCTCTGCTGCATTGATAACAGTCCCATTCAATCATTTGTTATAATCTGTCTCTAGGATCATGTTGGTGATTCTACACCAGCTTTTCAAAGAAAGAACTCCTTTTTTATTCTTTCACAGGATCAGGGTGTTGTAAAGGAATTATCATTTTTTCCAAATATTACTGTGGGATATTGAAGCAGGTTTGTGTGTGTGTATGTGTCTGTATGTTTGTGCATGCCTGTGTGATTAATTTAATTAAACTAAAGATGGTCAGACCGCAAGGTTTGAATCATCAAAGGGATGAAGTGTAAAGCAGGCATTTTTGAAATGGAGATGTGTGAGCTAAGATGAAGTCTCAGCAGATACAGTGTGAATGGAATTTGTATTTGTAGATAAATTGAGAGGTTGTTTGATTTTCAAAGGGACATTTTTTTCCTAAAAGTGCTGGCCATAAGGACAACGTGAAAGATTTTTATATTCTGGGAAAAATAACTCCCAAAGCTAGGGTGAAACAATGGGATTTACCGATCAAAAGGGAGAAAATATATTTAAAGGAAGATAGAAAGCTGCATGGGGAATGGCCCTCTGAGATCTTGAGAGGTGGATTGTGCAAAATATACCTGTGAAAAATGGCCAATAGCCACCCCAGAGAGGTGCTGGCTTGGTCCAGAGTGCAAGGTTTTGTTACAAACCTTGGAGTTCCATTGTTTAGTGAAAGGGAGAGAGAAGCTGTGAAATACCTCCCTTATAACAACAGTGGTGATTGGTAGTACTGCTGGATGTTTGAGAGATTAAGAATCTATTCAGACTGTTGCCTGAAAGGGGTGTATAGTTGGAAGTCTAGTTAAGTAGAAATCTTTTGGGAACTGTTATAAAACTAAGGACAGAATTTTTGGGTCAGCGGGCGGCCGCAATCGGTGGGCCCGGGAGCGGTCGGGGAACGGACCGCTGCCCGTTATCAGCCCCTGACCGCAAATTCATGCTGGCTGGCCAATTAACGGCCAGCCAATGTGAAAGGCATACTGAAAGGCTCATCACTACTGGGGTGGGGGCGGGAGGAGGATGAGCGCTGGCGCTGAAGTCAGTGCGGGTGCGGGTGAGCACGGAATGAAAGCTCCCTGAAGGCAGAGAGCTGCCTTAGGGAGCTGAAGAATTTAACTTTAATAAAAACAGATTTTAAAATCCGGAAAAAATGCCCACGCGTCAGAATGAGTCACTGAAACATATGGATGCTGAAATTTGTGTCCAAACATTTTTATCTTTTTTTGTATTCGGGTCAGTTCCTTGGAACAATATGTTGTGAATCCAACCAGGGATCAGGCTATTTTGGGTCTGGTAATGTGTAATGAGGCAGGTTTAATAAATGATCTCAGAGTGAAGGATCGCCTAGGAAACAATGACCATAATATGGTAGAATTTAGCATTCAGCAGGGAGTGAGAAACTTGGGTCAGAAACAACTGTGCTAAACTTAGGGTAATTACAATGGAATGAGGGCAGAGTTGGCTGGAGTAGACTGGGAAAGAAGTTTAGCAGAAAAGACAGTTGATGAACAATGGCAGACGTTTAAGAAAATAGTTCATGACTCTCAACAAAGATATATCCCAGTGAAGAAGAAGGATTCAAGGATCGGAATAAACCAACCATGGTTAACCAAGGAAGTTAAGGATAGTATCAAATTGAAAGAAAAAACATTAACCGTAGCAAAGATTAGTGGTAAGCCAGAGGATTGGGTAAGTTTTAAAAACCAACAAAAGATAACTAAGGAAAAAAAGAGGGAGAAAATAAACTTTGAGGATAAACTAGCAAGTAATATAAAAATAGACAGCAAGTGCTTCTTTAAATATATAAAAAGGAAGAGAGAGGCCAAAGTGAACACAGGCCTCTTAGAGAATGAGGCTGGGGAAATAATAATGGGGAACCAGGAAATGGCAGAGGAGTTGAATAAATACTTTGCTACAGTCTTCATGGTAGAAGATACTAATAGCATTCCAAATATACTAAATAATCAAGGGGCAAAAGGGGGGGTAGGAAATAAATACAATAACTATCACTAGAGAAAAAGGACGAGGGAAACTAATGGGGCTAAAGGCCGATAAGTTCCCTGGACCTGAGGGGTTGCATCCTAGGATATTAAAGGAAGTAGCTACAGAGATAGTGAGTGCACTGGTAGTAATCTTCCAAGAATCCTTAGGTTCTAGAAAAGTCCCAGAGGATTGGAGAACGGCCAATGTAACGCCCATATTCAAAAAGAGAGGGAGACAATAAACAGGTAACTATAGGCCAGTTAGCTTAACATCTGTCATTGGGAAAACGTTGGAGTCTATTATAAAGGATGTAATAGCAGAGCATTTAGAAATACACAATCTAATCAAGCAGAGTCAGCATGGCTTCATGAAGGGGAAATCATGCCTAACAAATGTATTAGAATTCTTTGAGAAGGTAGCAAGCAGGACAGATAAAGGGAAACCAGAAGATATAAAATATTTGGAATTCCAAAAGGCGTTCGATAAGGTACCGCACATAAGGCTACTTAATAAATAAGAGCCCATGGTGTTAGGGGTAGTATATTAGCACGGATACAGGATTGGCTAACTAATAGAAGACAGAGTTGGGATGAGGGGGGCATTTTCAGGATGGCAACCTGTAACTAGTGGAGTGCCACAGGGATCAGTGCTGGGACCTCAATTATTTACAATATATAATAATGATTTAGATGAGGGAACTGAATGTACTATTGCTAAGTTTGCAGATGACGCAAAAATAGGTGGGAAGGCAAGTGTTGAGGATGACACAAGGAGCCTACAGAGGGATATAGACAGGTTAAGTGAGTGGGCAAAAACTTGGCAGATGGAATATGATGTGGGAAAATGTAAGGTTATGCACTTTGGCAGGAAGAATGGAGGAGCTGAATATTATTTAAATGGAGAAAGGCTGCAGAAGGTTGCAGCACAGAAGGATTTGGGAGTCCTTGTGCATGAATCCCAAAAAGCTAACATACAAGTTCAACAGGTAATAGGGAAGGCAAATGGAATGTTTGCCTTTAATTAAAAGGGAATGGAGTATAAAAATAGGGAAGTCTTGCTAAAACTATACAAGGACCACACCTAGAATACTGTGAACAGTTTTGGTCCTCTTATCTAAGGGGAGATATGCTGGCACTGGAGGCAGAGAAGGTTCACAAGGTTGATCCCAGGTATGGAGGGATTTTCTTATGAGAGATTGAGTAGGTTGGGCCTGTACTCATTGGAGTTCAGAAGAATGAGAAATGAACTTATAAGATTCTTAGGGGGCTTGACAGGATAGATTCTGAGAGGTTGTTTCCCCTTGTGGGAGAGTCCAGGACCAAAGGGCATAATCTCAGAGTGAGGGGGCGCCCAATTAAAATAGAGATGAGGAGGAATTTCTTCTCTCAGATGGTAGTCAATCTGTGGAATTATTTACTGTAGAGGGCTGGGTCATTAAGTATATTTAAGGCTGAGATAGACAGATTTTTAATCAGTAAGGGAATCAAGGGTTATGGGGAAAAGGAAAGTGGAGTTGAGGATTATCAGATCAGCCACGATCTCATTGAATGGCAGAGCTGACTCGATGGGCTGAATGGCCTACTTCTGTTCCTATGTCTTATGGTCTAAATTAATCTCGAAAACCTCATGCCACACTTGGATGAGGTTTACTGAAAAATGCAAAGGCCACCTGGCCGATTCGCCAGCCCGCCGACCATAATGTTGGACAGGCAGCGAAAAATCCCAATTAATAGCACCGTTAATTGGCTTAATAGCCCTCTTAATTGTTGGCAGGCACGCTGCCGACTCTCACATGCGCTTGCCGACTGAAATATCGCACGTGTGCGCGACGACATTGGGATACTGACGTCATCACTTGCTTACGCTTGAGCGTGTTGGGTGTGCGCCCGCACGCCGAGTAAAAAATTCTGCCCCAAGTTTAACTGTATAGCTGTAAGCTTGTGGGTTTAATTTTTTTCTTCTGTTGTTAATAAATGTTTTATTTTAATCTTTAAAATCTCCAAAGGTGGTAGTGGACTCTTTACTTCTGACTTCAGTGTACATACCTTCTCATAATAAACATAAATTGCAAAATCTGTGTGATAGCTTGACCAAATTTCCCTTTGGGATTTGGTCAGCCTGGCAATTATGATCTGCCATATTATAACAGTGTTACTGGCCAGGCCAGCATTTTTAAATGCAGCTTTCTTGAACTGCTGCAGTTCATGTGGTGTAGGTACACCCACAGCGCTGTTAGGAAGGGAGTTCCAAGATTTTGATCCAGTGACAGTGAAGGAACAGCAATATAGTTTCAAGTCAGGATGTTGTGTTGCTTGGGGGGGAACTTGCAGGTGGTGGTGTTTCCATGTATCTGCTGCCCCTGTCCTTCTAGGTGGTGGAGGTCACGGGTTTGGAAGGTGCCGCCTAAGGAGCCTTGGTGAGTTGCTGCAGTGTGTCATGCATATAGAACACTCTGTTGCCACCATGCATCAGTGGTGGAAGGAAGGAAGGAATGTATAAGGTGGCCAATCAAACAAGCTGCTTTGTCCTGGATGGTGTTGAGCTTCTTGAGTGTTACTGGAGCTGCACTCATCCAGGCAAGTGGGGAGTATTCCATTACACTCCTTATTAGTGCCTTGTAGATGGTGGACAGGATCTGGGGAGTCAGGAGGTGAATTATTTGTCTCAGGATTCTCACCCTTGACCTGCTCTTGTAGCCACAGTATTTATATACACTTCAGTTTCTGCTCAATGGTAACCCCCAGGATGTTGCTAGTGGAGGATTCAGCGATGGTTATGCCATTGAATGTCATTGGGAGATGGTTAGATTCTCTCTTGTTGGAGATGGTCATTGCCTGGCACTTGTGTGGCAGTTATGTCCCACAAACAGCAGTGAGATAAATGATCAAATAATCACTGTTAGTGATAGCAGTTGAGGGGAGGTATCGGCCAGGACATCAGGAAAACACCTTTGACCTTTCTTCAAATGATACTGTGATATCTTTTACGTTTACCTGAGAGGCAGTGAGATCTCAGTTTAACTTCTCAAGCAAAAGGTGCCACCTCCAATAATGCTGCACAGAAATGATATCCTAGGATATGTGCTCAACAGTGAGGCTTGAGCCCCTGACCTATTAGTAAGAGTCAAGAGGGAAAGTTAATCAGCTCTGAGGTAGGTTACCAGTGGTGTCCCCCAAGGATCGGCTTTAGGCCCACTACTGTTCACTGTCTTTATTAATGACCTGGACAGTGATGTTGGGAGCATGGTCAGTAAATTTGCAAATGCTATCCAAATTTGTGCAAGAGTTAAGACAATAGCATAGTGAATCATATGCCAAAAGGTTTGTAGGTGCTAGGGGAATGGGCCACAGAACAACAAATGATATTTAATTTAGATAAATATGGAATCATGCATGGCTGTATGGCCAATGCAGGATACACTTTTCATTTGCAAAGAACATTTGAAAGAGGTTAAGAGAGAAAAAGATCTAGGTGTTATTGTGCACAGATGATTGAAGGCTCATGCCCAATGTAGAGAAACTGTAGCTAATGCTAACATCAGTAAAATTATTGCACTGTAGAACTATTCATTTTAAATCAAAGGACAGTTCCTGAGAAGGACTGAACAAATTACACCAGGACATTAATAAACTTAAGAATGGGTAAATAATTGGCAAATGAAATTCAACACAGATAAATATGAGGTAGTACATTTTGTTAGGAAGAATAGGGAGGTCACTTATTACTTGGAAGTAATATCCAAGTAATAACCCCTTGGTTAGATTAGACTTACAGTACTGAGTACAGTCTGGTCACCATATGATTAAAAAGGATATAGACTCATTGGACAGGGTGCATAGTAGATTTACAAGGATGATACCAGAAATTCATGAGTATACATATCAGGCTGAGTCTCTCCTCTCTTGAAAAAAAAAGGCTGAGGGGTGACCTTAGGTTTTTAAAATCATGAAAGGTTTTGATTGCATGGATACAGAGAGAACGTTTCCTCTTGTGGGGAAGAGCATAACTAGAAGCCATCAATATAAGATAGTCAACAGGAAATCAAATAGGGAGTTCAGAAGAAACTGTAAGAATGTGGAACTTGCTGAGTGTTCGAAGCGAATAGTATGGAAGCATTTAAGGGGAAGCTAGACAAACATATGAGAGAGAAGAGAATAGAGGTTATGGTGGCAGATGTAGATGAGAAAAGATGGGAGCGGCCTCGAGTGGATCATAAACATCGGCATGGACTGGTTGGGTTGAACGGCTTGCTTCTGTTCTGTATATCCAATGTAACATTATACAGGTTGGTGTTCAGATCACATCACGGTTTGTGCCCTCCACATGGTGATTAATATACTGACCTTGGAAAAAGTCTAGAGAATGGGCCTCAAGAGTGACTCCTAGCTTAAAGAAACATAGCTGCTCAGGTAGGCCCAAGGAGCTTTATCTCTTTAGAGCAGCAAAGACTTACAGTGACCCAGTAGAGGTTTATAAAATAAGTAATGGGCTGGAAAGTGTTGAACACCTCCTGGAAAATCCATATGCGCTACATTTACTGCTTTTCCCATACAATTTCTTCAAAAATGTTTAATAAGCTTGATAAACACAACGTGCCTTTACAACTGTGGGATAGAAAATGGAGGCATTTTGTCTGTTCTTGTTTGTCCCATGCATCTTTACATGCTCATTAACGTAATTGTAAATTATGGATAACAGGAGTTTTCCCACCATTGATATTAACCCAAATGGTATATTAGGTACTCACCATTCTCTCTGCTCAGACATATTACATTACTAAACATTCAGCCCCTGGCACCATTTACACATCTATGGACGGCTGAACTGCTCATCTCTTTTCTGACTTTCTTCAACAGCCCAGATGTAAATCATCATGTCCCACTTTAAATTCTAATCTTTTCAGAACCTATTCCTTTACTATAGTTACTTCTAACAATTTTTCCCACATCCTCCTCTGGTACATCTACATTCCCACTTGCACCATCATTTGACAAAATAGTTAATATTTCTGGTTTACCTTCATCCTGTATAATTAGATAATCCCACTCCCTCCTCTTCTTTGAGTAGCTCTATCTTTTACAAATAGTCTTTTAAGCAATATTAATAATTAAAAACTTTCACTCTTTCCTTTTATATTATCTACAGGCCTTTTCTCAAACAGGAATACCCTGTTTTAAGTATTAGATGCTTTACTGGAAAACTGTTTTCCAAATGAAATGACTTACATCAAAACAATTTTTCCCATTTAAATGGATGTAATATCAGAAGGTGCATTCCCAACCCTAGATTTTTGGTCCTAATACGTAACATAAATATGAAATAAACAAGACAATGTAAATAAATCTACATTCCCAGTGATGTGGTAAAGAACCAGAGAGCAGGCTTTGTTTCTCCTGATTACGTTAAAATAAAGCTGCAAAATGCATCTCCAAGATATGGTTGGCACATTTTTGCAAGATCAATTTCCCTCATACTCACCCTTGTTAATTTGTTTCATCCCTTAAAATTATCAGGTTTCCTGGGCTTCACTACGATTGCCTCATTGCTAAACAATCCATTAACATTTGTTGTTTATATTCACATGAAGAATGGTGATTTGGCTAAGGAAGGTCATATCACATGTGACAATGTAAGCTAGAATGAGGTACAGCTTTTAGGGAAAGTTAGGTAGAAAGAGGAAGGGGGAAAATTAAGAGGGCATAAAAATCACACAATTAAAAAAATGTTACCTTGAATGAAGAGAATGTAGTAGGCACCAGCATTGGTAATGTGAATCAGTGGACTGAAAGGTACAAGACTTTCAGTAACATTGTGGTACACCTCCTGACCAATAAGATCTCCATTCTTTCCAGACAATAGCTGCAAAATCAACTCAGTGACAGAGCTAGCCTGAAAGAAAATACAGAACTATATCTTTAAACATATATTCTCTCCACTTCATATAACATTAAATACAAAAAATGTTTCATTGCTTGGAACTATGGTATAATAGAAAATTAGCAATTGTCTTACAATTTGGAAAGCAGCCTATTACTGCGGTGGATAAAATGATCCCAATGGTTTTGTAAGAATATTCCGACAATAGTACTGAAGACTTGTGCTCCAAACTTGCCGCGGCCCTAGCTAAGCTGTTCTGGCACAGCTACAACATTGGCATCTACCTGGCAATGTGGAAAATTACCCAGCTATGTCCTGTACACAAAAAGCAGGAGAAATCCAATTACCGCCCCATCAGTCTATTTTCGATCATCAGTAAAGTGATAGAAGGGGTCATCAACAATGCTATCAAGCAGTACTTGCTTAGAAATAACCTGCTCACTGACACTCAGTTTGGGTTCCACCAGAGTAACTCGGCTCCATACTTCATTACAGCCTTGGTTCAAATGTGGACAAAAGAGCTGAACTCCAGAGGTGAGGTTAGAGTGATTGCCCTTGACATCAAGGCTGCATTTGGCCGAGCCCTAGCAAAACTGGAGTCCATGGGAATCAGGGGGAAAACTCTCCACTGGTTGGAGTCATACCTAGAACAAAAGGTGTTTGTGGAGAAGGATCATATGGACTCGAAATATTAACTTTGTTTTTTTTCTCTCTCTACAGATGTTGTCAGACCTGCTAAGTTTTTCCAGCATTTTCTATCTTTGTTTAAGAAGATTGTGCTTGTTGGAGGTCAATCATCTCAGCTCCAGGACATCACTACAGGAGTTCCTCAAAGTAGTATCCTAGGCCCAACCATCTTCAGCTGCTTCATCAATGACCTTCCTTCCATCATAAGGTCAGAAGTGGGAATGTTCACTGATGATTGCACAATGTTCAGCACCATTCACAACTTCTCAGATACTGAAGCAGTCCATGTCCAAATGCAGCAAGTCCTGGATAATATCTGGGCTTGGGCTGACAAGTGGCAAGTAACATTTGCGCCACACAAGTGCCAGGCAATGACCATCTCCAACAAGAGAGAATCCGACCATTGCCCCATGACATTTAATGGCATTACCATCACTGAATCCCACAATCAACATCCTGGGGGTTACCATTGACCAGAAACTGAACTGGACTAGCCATATAAATATTGTGGCTACAAGAGCAGGTCAGAGGCTAGGAATCCTGTGGCGCGTAACTCACCTCCTGACTCCCCAAAGCCTGTCCACCATCTACAAGGCACAAGTCTGGATTCTGATGGAATACTCTCCACTTACCTGGATGAGAGCAGCTCCCACAACACTCAAGTGCTTGATGTCATGCAGAACACGGCAGCCCATTTGATTGGCACCACATCCAAAAACATTCACTCCCTCCACTACCGACAGACAGTAGCAGCAGTGTGTACCATCTACAAGATGTACTGCAGGAACTTACCAAGCCTCCTTAGACAGCACCTTCCAAACCCGTGACCACTACCATCTAGAAGGACAAGTGCAACAGATGAATGGGAACACCACCATCTGGAAGTTCCCCTCCAAGCCATTCACCACCTTGACTTGGAAATATATCACTGTTCTTTCACTGTCACTGGGTCAAAATCCTGGAACTTATTCCCTAACAGCACTGTGGGTGTACCTACACCACAGGGACTGCAGCGGTTCAAGAAGGCAGCTCACCACCACCTTCTCAAGGGCAAATAGGGATGGGCAATAAATGCTGGCCTCGCCTGCGACACTCATAGCCCATGAATGAATTTTAAAAAAGCCCAAGTTTGACTCTTGGTTTTGTGTTCAATTAGCCAATCTGAGCAAGGGTGATAATGGGAGCAATGAGGCTCAGTTTACAATCCCTGAGCCTGGACCAGAGAGAGAGAAAAAAATGTCAGGCTTCCCACTTCTAATACTTACCTGATGACCATTGCTGGAACTGTTAGCTGTGTCTCAGTTGAGAACACTCACACCTCTGAGTCGCAAGGTTCCCCAGGCTGACACCCCAGTGAAGCACTGGGGGAGTGCTGCACTATCGGACTTGCCATCTTCTGGAGGAGATGTTAAACCAAGATCCCATCTGCCTGCTCCATAGGCACATAAATAGTAAAAAGGTCGTAAGAGGAGGAGTAGGGCTGATTAGGGACCAGAAAGGGGATTTACACATGGAAGCAAGGTGTTAAATGAATAATTTGCATCTGTCTTTGCCAAGGAAGCAGATGCTATCCAGGCCATGGTGACAGAGGAGGAAACTCTTTGTCACTAGAAGAGTTCAAAAAGCAGATATTGAATAAACTGTCAGTACTTACAAAGTTGACAAGGCATCGGGACCGGGTGAGATGCATCCAAGGATATTAAAGGAAGTGAGAGTTGAAATTGCCTGGACATTGGCAATAATCTTTCAGTCTTCCCTAGGCTCAGGGGAGGTGCCAGAGGGCTGGAGAATTGCAAACATTACGCCCGCGTTCAAAGAAGGTTGTAAGGATAAACCCAGCAATTACAGACTAGTCGGTTTAACTTTGGTGGTGGGGAAGCTTCTAGAAACAATTATTCAGGATAGAATTAATAGTCACATGGAAAAATCTGGGTTGATTAGGAAGAGCCTTAAGGGAAAATCGTGTTCAACTTACTTGCTGGAATTTTTTGAAGAGGTAACTGAGAAGGCTAATGAGGGTAACGCTGTTGATGTGATATACATTCCAAAATGCATTCGATACAGTGCTGCACAACAGACTTGTGAGAAAAATGATAGTTTATGAAATAAAAGGGACAGTAGCAACATGGATACAAAATTGGCTGAGTAATAGGAAACCGTGAGTAATGGTCAATGGATATTTTTCAGGCTGGAGGAAGGTTTGTAGTGGAGTTCCCCAGGGGTCAGTATTGGGACCTTTGCTTTTCCTGATATATATAAATGATCTAGGTCTTGGTGTGAAGGCAACAATTTCAAAGTTTGTGAATGATATGAAATTTGAAAGCATTTAAACTGAGAAGGACAGTGTAAAACTTCAAAGACATGCACAAGTTGGTGGAGTGGGCAAACAGGTGGCAGATGAAGTTTAATGCAGAGAAGTGTGAGGTGATTCATTTTGGTAGGAAGAACATAGACAGATAATATAAAATAAGGGGTAGAACTCTAAAGGATGTGCAGGAGTAGAGGGACCTAGGTGTATATGTGCATAAGTTATGAAAGTTGGCAGAGAAAGGAGGTTAAGTTGAACTTTTATAGGACACTACTTAGACCTCAGCTGGAGTTGTGTACACAGTTCCGGGCACACACTTTAGGAAGGATGTGAACGTATTGAAGAGAGTGCAGAAGAGGTTTACAAAAATGGTTCCAGGGATAAGAAACTTCAGTTATGAAGATAGATTGGAGAAGTTGGGCCTGTTCTCCTCTTAACCTTCTCTCCAAGGTGATTTGATAGGGGTGTTTGAAAAATTGAGGGGGCTAGACAGAGTAGATAGGGAGAAACTTTTCCTACTCGTAAAAGGATTGACAACGAGAGGACACAGGTTTAAAATGATTGGCAAAAGATGTGAGAAAAAACTTTTTCACACAGCGAGTGGTTTGGGTCTGGAATGCACTGCCAATAAGTGTGGTGGAGGCATGTTCAATTGAGGCATTCATGAGGGCATTAGGTGATTGCTTAAATAGAAACAATGCGCAGGATTACGGGTAAAGGCAGGAGAATGGCACTGAGTCATAATGTTCTTTCGGAGAGCCAGTGCAGACTCGATGGGCTAAATGGCCTCTTCTGCACCGTTACAATTCTGTGATTCTATGATAAAGACACTGGAGAGAGTATAGAGTTTTACAAGGATGATATCAGAAATGCCTACGTATATATATCAGGAATGAATTGATATGCTGGGTCTTTTCTCTTGAAATAAAGAAGGCTGAGAGGTGGGCTAAACAAGGTCTTTAAAATTATGATGGGTTTTGATAGAGTGGATACAGAGGGAATGTTTCCTCTTGTGGGAAAGACCATAACTGGAGGTCATCAATATAAAATAGTAATTAAAAAATCCAATTGGGAATTCAGAAGAACCTTCTTCACCAAAAGAGTGGTGAGAATGTGGAACTTGGTACCACAGATAGTGATTGAAGTGAATAGTATAGATGCATTTAAGGGGAAATTAGACAAGCATATCAGGCGGAGGGATGATTACAATGATAAAGCAAAATACTGCAGATGCTGGAAATCTGAAATGAAAACAGAAAATCCTGGAAAAAGTCAGCAAGTGTGACAGCATCTGTGGAGAGAGAAACAGAGTTAATGTTTCAAGTCCTTCAGCTCCGAAGAAAAGTCACATGGATTCTAAATGTTAACTCTGTTTCTCTCTCCACAGATGCTGTCAGACCTGCTGAGATTTTCCCAGCATTTTGTGTTTTTATTATAGATGATTCTAATGGTTGATTTAGATGAGAAAAATGGGAGGAGGTACAAGTGAAGCATAGGCATTGACTAATTGGGCTGAAGGCCTGTTTCTGTAATACATTCTATGGGTAAAATTTTTAGCTCGTCGGGCGGGCATGCGCCCGACCCGACCAAGCATCAAATAACGCGCGATGTTGCGTTACATATATTGCGCACTGGCACCATATTTCGGTCGGTGGGCGCATGCCGAAGTCGGCAGCGTGCCCACCAACAATTAAGAGGCCTATTAAGGCCATTAAAAAGTTAATTATAAGCAATTTTCTGCAAAAAGGCCAAGTGGCCTTTGCACCTTTTTAGAAACCTCATCCACAGGCGGGATGAGGTTTCCAAAAGCAAATAAAAATAAAAAAACTTTAATCTCTCGTTAATAAAATGACCCTGCTCATGAGACAGAGTCACATGACTGGACACGTTTCATTCTATTTTTATTTCCTTTATCTTTTTTTTTCATATCTCTTCATCTGAGGTGCTTCAGGGAGATTATGAAGCGCTCACTAGTATGTATGCGCGAAGGCCGTGTTCGCCCCGCTCACACTCCTCTCCACCCCGCTCCCCCCACCTCAAAAATATTGAAGGCAGTTCCTGATCGGTTTCGCGTAGTAAATGATCGCAGCATGTGGTTAAAGTTCTGCTGCCCGCTCCCCACCAATTAATTTTGTGGCTCAAGTGTAATGATTTTGTTTTTTTAGGTTCTCCACATCAAACCACCCTTTATTCAACAGCCAACAGGGAACCAAATAACTTCTTCCCAGGCTTTTCCTCTCCCAATAATGCCTAATATTAGGCTTCCTTTAGGTAGTTAGGAATTATCAAAGTGAATCATCTGAGATTTTTTAATCTCTCCTTACAGAGAACAAGCTCTATAGTTTACCACAACACAGTGTAGTACTTGTTTTATCCCCCTTTTTATCCCCTTATCCCTTTTTCTATCTTTTTTCCCCAATCACTGCTCCCTCCCCCCAGCCCACCCCCAAAAGGGCCATGTTGCTTGTTCCATGTTGTTCTTTCAGAGTGCTAAACTCTTGTTCTGCTTTCTTACCTTTATGCCACTATCAGCACCTTCTTTAGCCCTTACCACTACCATTAACACTTACTTTCTCTTTTTGTCCATCTCTCCTTAGCCCCCACCTATCGCTGACCTTTTGTCCAGCTTCACCTGCTCAAGCCCCCTTAAACAGTATAAATTTCTACTTCTCTTTAGCTCTGAAGAAGAGTCATACGGTCTCGAAACATTAACTCGGTTTCTCTCTCCACAGACGCCATCAGACCTGTTGAGTTTTTCCAGCATTTTTGTTTTTTATTACAGTGTAGTACTTATTCACTTGGAGTTTGGTTCCAGGGATGGTGGTGGTGGTGGTGGGGGGTAGTTTTTATTCTGGTTCCAGCTGGCAATGCCACTGGAAATTGTGCCCATTATGAGAAGTATTTTTTCCCCTCAAATCCAATTGCAAATCACAGAACACAAAATCTGCTATGAACCAACCCAATCGGGCAGCATTTTAAAAAACATAATCTTTTAAAAATCATTTTGCTTTGAAAAAATCCTTGACAAGAGTGGTATCTTTTCAGAGCTCTGAAGAAGAGTCACATAGGCTTTAAACATTAACTATGTTTCTATCTCCACAGATGCTACCAGATGTGAGTTTTCCAGCATTTTCTGTTTTTATTTCAGAACTATTTCCTAGTTAGTTTGGGGTACAGTAGTGAGTTACTTAGTAAATTTGGAAAAAAAAAATTCAAAACCTTTGAAAGCATACCTATTAGTGTTCTTGCACCCAAAGATTTCAGCTTACTTTTTAAAGCCTCCTCTGAGACCTGCAAATAACCAGCATTAGTGTAAACTGCCAGCGGTCATTCATTCATCTTGGTGGGTGGGGAGGAAGTATGGCTCATTTTGGGGGATTTTTCTACTTCTAAAAGGTTTGCCCTTAAATTCCATGATTTTTTGCACTGGTTACACTGATAATGAGTAATGTTGTAAAGACCAGCACAATCGGGTGGAAACTCCAGGGCTCAATATACTGCCAGTCCTATGCATTTAGGATTTCTGAAGAGTGACAATATAGAATCATTTGGCCCATTGTGTCTGTGCTGACTCTTTGAAAGAGCTATCCAATTAGTCCTACTCTCTACTCTTTCCCCATAGTCCTGCAGCTATGCAACATGCTCTAAGTTACAAAGAGGCAAAAATACTCTTATCTCAATCATGTTAAACTTATCATGACAAGTTTGCATTTCACAACCTCAACCAGTCAATGGCAGAAGTCTCTTTTCCATACCTGATTAATAGGTGTAAAAAAGATTAAAAAATCTCCAACATCATCACCGTCCAGATCTGGAAGTATCAATGCAGGACCAATCACAGAAAGGTCAACAGCAAAACTAGTGTTGAATGTCCATAATGTTTCTCCTGAAATAAAACACAAGAGACACTTTAAATGTCCACAAAAATCAAGCAGCGCATATAGCTTCATGGCATTTTTCGAAAGAATATCGCCAGCCATTGATACTTTGAAAACTTCACATTTCTGCGTTATCCACTCTTTTCTAGTTTGCCTGTCAAAAACTTCCATATTTTATATTCTGGTTACAAGGCATTAAAAGGGCAATAAAAGAGAAGCAAATCAGTAAAATGGTACTTGAAATATACACATCATAAACACGTAAAATGTAAAAAAACTCCTGTGGTCGTTTACCATTGTACATATTTAACATATTCATATGCAACTTCTTTGAAACTTTGTATGATGCTTCATAGTGAGTTCGTTTGAAGGGATTTTTCAAATAGCAAAATTTCCGTGAATGGCAATGAGACTAATGACCAGTCCATGTGGATTTATTTTGAAGTGTTTGTTAATGAAGGGTTGTTGACCAGGTCATTTGGAGAACTTCTTACTCTTCTTTAAACAGTGCCCGAGATGTCCTTATCATGAGGGTAGGAAGATAGGGAAAGAATTTTTTTTAATATTCATTCATGGGATGTGGGTGTCACTGTCTAGACCAGCATTTATTGCCCATCCCTAATTGACCTTGAGGTGGTGGTGGTGAGCTGCCTTCTTGAAGTGCTTCAGTCCAGTGTTGTTAGGGAGGGAGTTCCAGGATTTTGATCCAGCGACAGTGAAGGAACAGCGATATTTTGTTCCAAGTCAGGGTGGTGTATGGCTTGGAGGGGAACTTGCAGCAGATGCATGGGAACACCACTACCTGCCTTTGTCCTTCTAGATGGTAGAGGTCACAGGTTTGGAAGGTGCTGCTGCAGGAGCCTCGGTGAGTTGCTGCAGTATATCTTGTAGATGGTACACACTGCTGCCACTGTGTGTCAGTGGTGGGGGGAGTGAATGTTTAAGGTGGTGGATGGGGGTGCCAATCAAATGAGCTGCTTTGTTCTGGATGGTGTTGAGCTCCTCGAGTGCTGTTGGAACTGCGCTCATCCAAGCAAGTGGAGAGTATTCCATCACATTCCTGACTTGTGCCTTGTAGATGATGGGCAGGCTTTGGGGAGTCAGGGGGTGAGTTACTCTCTGCAGAATTCCCAGCCTCTGATCTGCTCTTGTAGCCACAGTATTTAAATGGCTGGTCAAGGGCAGTCACTCCTGCCTCACTTCTGGACTTCAGCTCTTTTGTCCACATTTAAGCCAAGGATGTAATGAGGTCAGGAGCTGAATGGCCCTGGCGGAATCCAAACTGAGCATCAGTGAATGGGTTACTGGTGAAAAAGTGCTACATCATAGCACTGTCAACGACATTTTCTATCGCTTTGCTGATGATTGAGAGTAGACTGATGGGGTGGTAATTGGTAGGATTAGATTTGTCCTGCTTTTTGTGACAAGGACATACCTGGGAAATTTTCCACATTGCAGGTGGCCAATTTGATTCACTTCACATTTAGTATCAAGGTGCCCGAGCAAAACTGGAGTCAATGGAAATTAGGGGGAAAACCCTCCGCTTCGTAGAGTCATACTTAGCACAAAAGGAAGATGGTTGTGGTTGTTCAAGGCCTATTCCTGGATATCACTGCAGGGGTTCCTCAGGATAGTGTCCGAGGCTCAACCATCTTCAGCTGCTTCATCAATGACCTTCCTTCAATCATAAAGTCAGAAGTGGGGATGTTCACTGATGATTGCGCCATGTTCAGCACCATTCGCGACTCCTCAGATACTGAAGCAGTTCATGACCAAATGCAGCAAGACCAGGACAATATCCAGGTTTGGGCTGACAAGTGGCAAGTAACATTCATGCCACACAAGTGCCAGGCAATGACCATCTTCAACAAGAGAAAATCTAACGATCTCCCCATGACTTTCAATGGCTTTACCATTGTTGAATCCCCCACTATCAATATCCGGGGGGGTTACCATTGACCAGAAATTGAACTGGACTAGCCATATAAATACTGGCTACAAGAGCAGGTCAGAGGCTAGGAATTCTGCAGTGAGTAACTCACCTCCTGACTCCCCAAAGCCTGTCCACCATCTACAAAGCACAAGTCAGGAGTCTGATGAAATATTCTCCACTTGTCTGGATGAGTACAGCTCCAACAACACTCAGGAAACTCAACACCATCCAGGGCAAAGCAGTCCGCTTGATTGGCACCCCCATCCACAAACATTTACTCCCTCCACCACCGATGCACAATGGCAGCAGTGTGCACCATCTACAAGATACACTGAAGGGACTCACCAAGCTGCTTTTGACAGCACCTTCCAAACTCACAACTGCTACCATCTAGAAGGACAAGGGCAGCAGATAGATGGGAACACCACCACCTGGATGTTCCCCTCCTGGCCACACACCATTCTGACTTGAAAATATATCACCGTTTCTTCAATGTCGCTAGATCAAAATCCTGGAACTCCCTCCCTAACAGCACTGTGGGTGTACCTACACCACATGGACTGCAACGATTCAAGAAGGCAGCTCACCACCACCTTCTCAAAGGCAATTAGGGATGGGCAATAAATCCTGGCCTAGCCAGCAATGCCCACATCCCGTGAATGAATAAAAAAAAAAATCCTGGAGGTGTAACAATTGGATGCATTTGTGATCTCAATCCACCATAGCATCTTTCAGTCATGAGTACTTGTTTCAGGAGACAGATTGAGAAACATTTCAGTGGGACAAGACCTGATGCAAATCGTTAAGCTGCTTTCATTGACAAGTGACAGTCAAAGAAAATCACACTTTCTTCAGTCACTCTCATTTACTGATAAATCTGAAGCTAATAAACCACACACACTGTCCCTTTAATTGACTGACTGACTTGTTTTTGCCTTACTTTTGTACCTAAATTACAACGTCCTGCATTATAACTTACAACTCTGGACCCAGACACATCACAGCCCTTTTCTTTAAAATCTCACTGACAGTCCAACTATCTGTTTTCTCTTCTATTTTAAGTAAAACAGCTCATTGGCTCTTAAGGTGTTTGTCAGTGAGTCTGTGAATCAAACCAATTACTCATTCTCTGCTGGCTACATTTTCAGCAGGTTCAGCTCACGAGTAGAAACATCACCAATTCTGTTATTGCAAATGTTCACTAGATTTTCTAACCTAACTTCCATTGACAAAAAAAAGTGCTGACTCAAATACTTTGTCTGAATCCTAATCAGCAATATTTTTTATTCATTCATGGCCTGTGGATGTCACTGGCAATTCCAGCATTCATTGCCCATCTCTAATTGCCCCGAGAAGGTGGGGTGAGCCACATTCTCAAATACAACTGAGTTGCTTGCTAGGCCATTTCAGGGGCAGTTGAGAGTCAACCACATTGCTGTGGGTCTAGAGTCATGTATGAACTAGACTGGGTAAGGACAGTAGATTTCCTGACTTCAAGGACATTAGTGAATCAGATGGGTTTTTCCACAACAATCTAGTAATTTTATGGTCACTATTACTGAGATTAGCATTTTACTTCAGGTTTTTAAAAATTAATTAAATTTGAATTCCCAGCTGCCTTGGTGGGATTTGAACTCATGTTTTAAGATCATTAGTCCAGGCCTCTGGATCACTAGTCCAGTAACATAAACACAATGTTATCATATTCTCAGTTTTGCTGTTCTGTGAATTTAATTTTCTATAGCTCTTTTAACATAAATTTTACCACGATTTCTCCCAGAACATCTTAGTTAGGAATCCGTAAAGGTAATGCCTGCCCTCACTGACTGCACAGAAAATCAAGTCTTGGTTAGAGGAAGCTTGCATGCAGGCATTCTCTACTCAGTAAGCAGAGAAATGGTTCCTGGGTGGGAGAAGGTTATTATTAACCTCCCTATTCCTGGAGGAATGTAGACTAGTTTCTCACAAACACTGCTACCCTCTAGAAGAAAATCTCTGGGCTTGAGGAAGGGAAGGGAACTCACTGTATTTCCTCCTCTAGCTGGAAGTTTGCCATGCTCCATTTTCCTCTCCCCATTAACCTCCCTCCCCATTCCCCCTCATTTCTAGCTCCCTTCCTCTTCTCCTTGTCTCTCACCCGCACCCCCCCCGCATCTCTGTCCACTGGCGTCCACTATCTAATGTCCATTTCTCTCTCACTTTTCCTCCTCTCGTCTCCCCATGTTCCTCCATCCTCTCTCCTCATCCCCTATCTATCTGCCTCCTTCATAACCATCTTGGATAAAGTATTTCCCTCACTGTGTAACCTTCTTTATTTAATATTTGATTTTTAAAAGTGTATACGTTATTCTTACTGACAGAAATTTTCTCAATTTAACTAATCGATTTAAATAACTGGTTCTGTCTTTTCCTATAACTAAAATAATTAAGTAGATAAAGTCTTCAGGAGAACAATACCAAAAGGTAGATTTACTTTGAAATACATACCAGAAGAGCTGATTGCAGTAAGAAGATGAGGAGTTCCAATAACTAGGCATCCTGAAGACTTTGTACCACTTAGATTTTCAATTCCACATTGCACATGCTGAATATTCTCTGCCAAAGCTCTCTGCCACAGGAGACTCCCATTGGTCCCTGATAGAGCAGCCACATAGGCACAAAGAGGAGAAAAGCCTAAAAAAAGAGCAAAATAAATTAACAAAATATTGATGTACAAATAAACATTTTAGTGTGTATAAAATATTACATTACTTCTCTGCAGCTCGAGGTCAGCTCTGCAAGATCAGCATTGTGTTTGAACAGAAATCAGGCGCAAAGTTTTGTGAAAACAAATATGAAAAAATATTCAATGATATTGTGACCTGTTTCCCTCAGATTACACTAGCAACTCATCTGTATTTTCATTGTTCTTTTCTTTAGACGTACAAGTCTGAACATACCGTAAAGAGCTGCAGAAACACAAGTCTTCACAATAATGTTTTTCTTTGTCTGGATGCAGTAGGTCATATTGTTTAGTCTGTCATTTAACTTTCACTGTCATGAGTTTTTATCAATTTGTTAAATACACTCAGTTGGGGAGAAATTGCTGAGGAAAATTTGCAACAGGAAAATGAAAATTTGTTTTCAGAGATTGTAAATTACATAGCAATAGGCTGGCACTTTTATAAGAATACGAAGGGATGCATTTTACAGAAAACAGGGTTATAAAGTGCCTTGCTTATTTTAAAATTTTCTCTTTCCTTCAATACTGTGAACTGCATACATTGAAATAATAATGTAATATCAAATATGCAAACTGTGAACACTGGTTTTGCTTCTTTCAAACTGAATAGTGGCAAACTAGGCCTGTTAGTGGTAACAGTATCACAGAAAGAGAATAGGATTGAAGTCACAACCAATAAAGTTCAAGGACTGTCCATCCAGAGATACATGATTAAGACACCTCCATAAGTTTGACTTAATTCTACAGAGCTTTGTACATCATGATCCGAAAAATTGTAATATGAAGGCATAAATTTAACAGTAAGTTTTATGAGATTCAGAAGCCTGAGCACCATCGTAATACAAATGGAACAAAATGTTCTACATAATTTTAACAGTCCCTTACCCTCAGCTACACATGATCCATTAATGTTAGTGTTGTTGGAATACTTAAATGCAAATATCACATCTGTAACTTTGTCTCTGTTCACATCCCACAGTGTGAAAAAAGGGTAACTCACTGTAACAATACAAATAGCACAAATATATCAGTACATTATTAACATCATGCTTCAAATATAGTTACTTCTGCTAATCAATTTAATGTAAATTCTTTATACCTATTCAATTATCAAATGTATCAAGAACTCCAGTAAAATTTAGCTAAAATGTTTCCAGTACAACTTTAAATTATACGGGAAATAATGGCTTTGCCTACGAAGCTAACAATTAAAATGTATACTGAAATAAGGGCAAAACAAAGAATTTTCATCAAAAAACAGTCATTAAATTTAGGTTGCTCACATCATTCTGCTTCTTTTCATTCGCCAGAATTTTTACCTTGATGGGTGGGTGGGCCCCACCGGCTCGGCGGCGGGCGGGCAGCCGAACTATGCCGCCGTAACGGGGCCCGCTGCCATTTTAAGTGGGCGGGCCAATTAAGGCCCGCCCAGCGGCCTGCCCGACGGGAAACGCTGTGCGCTTCCTGTGTGGGGGAGGGTGGGATTCCCCATCTGTCAAAGTGCGCTCTTTTGCGTATGCGCACAAAAGAGCGCACATCTCCCTGAGACTAAGTGCTATCTCAGGGAGATTACTGACAGTATAAAAATCTTTAAAAATAGAAAAATATTAAAATTATTAACATGTCCCCCTCATGTGACAATGTCACACGAGATGGGACCTGTTAATAAGAAGCACAAAAACTTTATTGAAGTTTTTAAAAACAGACATGAAACCTCATCCTGCCAGCGGATGAGGTTTCATATATTATCAGAAGCCCGCTGGGGCTCCTGGCCTGCCCGCCAGCCTTAAGATTGGGTGGGCAGGGCATTTAACAAACTTAATTATCCTGTCAATGGCCTTAATTGGCCATTGACAGGTCGGCAGGCGGACGGCTGATTTCGCTGTCCGCCCGCCTTCCTCAATATTTAAATGGACCGGGATGACATCGGGGGTTCCGCCCAACGTCATCCTGCATCATTTTCCCCCCGGCGAGCGGGCCCCACTCCCAAATCGCCGACGGTAAAATTCTACCCATTGAATTATCCAAAATCCATGCATTATAAGGAACACCATTACACCTTACCTGCATTTTCAAATGTTCTGTTCCATGCCCTTTGTGACACAGGCCTCACTGGACAAGGTATTATGAAGGAAAATGCAAATACCACAATTAGACATACAAATAAAACCAAGAAGAAGGCAGCAGTTCTCCAACGGGAAAGCTGACCAAATTTTGTAAGTTTCCTGATCTTGGTTTCTTTGCGTCTGTTAGAAACTTCATTTGTTTCTTGGTTTCTGACCTCATCATTTTTCAGAGGATGTATCTCTCCCTCTAAATCTTTGTTTTCTGTCATATTCCCAGTCTACATCACAATGCGGATACGAGTTACTTATGCAAAATACACCATTTTTCTCCTTTGAGCAGTTCCTCTTGACTTGTCCTTTATTCTTCCTGTAAGATTAAAGACATAGTTTAAATTACACAGTGTACAAAGCTTTTTGCTATTGTGAATATTTAGTAAAAGAATATCCAAACAGCTGAAACTGGTCCCTTCTATTTCCACATCCTTGTGTTCTCCATAACAAAGGGCTTCTGTTGGATATAATCAGCAATCCCAAAGTAACCAATTAATAGAAGAGGCAGCAGAAGAAACAAAGGGAAATTATATTGAAGGTAGAAAGCAGCGATCAGCGAGTTTGATGTCACAGTTAAAACAAATTAAAATATCTTATTACAAAAAATAATTGACACAGCAATACTCTGCAAAAAGCTAGGCAGTCATACTATATGTTGACAGACTCAACATGCCTTTTGGGAAGGGAAAATTGACGACTGGCTGAATGCTGAATTTCTCCATGAGGCGTGCCCACTCGCCTGCTGTTCAGACCACGCCTGTCCAAAGGATGACAGAATTTTATCTTCTTTTGACCTCTCTGGGGCTGTTCGCCCCTGTTTCCCTCTCAGTCATGCCACCTTCCACTTATTTCCTCTTGGACATTATGAGCGCCCCACCCCCCCCTCTCCATCCTTACCCAAACTCACTTGTTACTGCTCTGTCTTTCTGTCATTGTCCAGGCTCGACTACCCCTGGGATAAACTTATTGTTGCCCATTGTGCTTCTCCAGACAGACATTCTCCATGTCCATCTTCCCCACAAGACCATATTTAAATCTCACCATTTGAGTTTCCATCTCTGCAGCAGCACTGAAACATCTCTAAACCAAGCCACATATGACATCCTCTAAGTCTAATTTGCGATTGTACTATCCCTCCTTGTGCTTCTCAACCTTTGATACGATCAGCCACACCGTCTTCCTCCAGTGCCTCTCGTCCATTGTCCAGCTCAGTGGGACTACTCTCACCTGGTCTCAATCTCACCTAAGCAACCACAGACACAGCATCTTGAGCAGTGACTTCTTTTCCCACTCTCGCACCACAACTTCTGGAATTCCCCAAGGATTTATCTTTGGATCCCTCCTCTTCCTCACTTACATGTTGTCCCTTAGTGACATCTGCAGATTTGTCAGGTTCCACATGCCATTGACAACACGCAGCCTGACCTTTCCACCATCACTCTGAACCCTCCATTGTCTCTTTGTCATCACATTGCTTGCCCAACTTTCAGTCCTGTATGTGCCACATTTACCCTAATTAAATATTTGAAAGATTGAAGCTGTTGTCTTCAACCCCTTCAGCCTTGACACTGAT
The DNA here is from genome assembly GCF_964194155.1 of Cetorhinus maximus. Lineage (NCBI taxonomy): Eukaryota > Metazoa > Chordata > Chondrichthyes > Lamniformes > Cetorhinidae > Cetorhinus > Cetorhinus maximus. The sequence continues at coordinate 46,583,512 of NC_135893.1, forward strand.
TCCTTTTCCCTTTCAGGTTGAACTAGGCTATTCACAACCTTGACATCCTATCTGATTTACAGCTGAGTTTCTGACTCCATACTTTCTCCATCACAAAAATGTCCTCCTTCCAGCTCTGCCAAAACCCACAGCTATACCTTCGATACCACCAAAAACCTATTCCAATGCTCTCCTGGTTCTTTTTATTCTTTTATGGGATCACTGGAAAGGCCAGCATTTGTTGCCCGCTCCTTATACGTTTGAACTTGCTAGGCCATTTCAGAGGGCAGTTAAGAGTCAATCACATTGCTGTGGGCCTGGAGTCACATATAGGCCAGACCAGGTAAGGACAGCAGATTTCCTTTCCTAAAGGACATTAGCGATTTTTACAACAATCAATGATAGCTTCATGGTCATGATTACTGCTTTATATTCCAGATTTATTAACTGGATTTAAAGTCCATCAGCTGCCATGGTGGGATTTGAACCCATATCCCCAGAGCATTAGTCTGGATCTCTGCTTTACCAGTCCAGTGACATTGCCACTATGCCATTATCTCCCCACTCTCGATAAACTTCAGCCATTCTAAACTTTATTGCCCATACTAAGGCCAGGATTTTCTGGCCCTGCCATGGTGGGGCCTGTTACAGGGTATGCAGCAGCCCAGCCAAAGTTCATTTCTTTCGGTGGCACCTGAAGATCCTGGCGGCAAGCAGGGCCGGAAAATCTCAACCCAAGTCTCACTCACCCATTACTCCTTTGCTCTCTGACTTATATTGGCTTCCAAACCCGCAATGCCTCAAATTATAAATGTTCATCTTTGTGTTAAAATCCCTTCAAGGCCTCACTGTTTTATATCCGTACCCTTCTCCAGTCCTACATCCGACACATTCCGCTGGTTATATTTGCTGGACTAATTTCTGCAGCTAATTCAGACTTGTAGTGGTCTAAAATATCGCCCTAATTCAGCACTACAGCACTGTGCGCAATCTCGGGGGCGGTTTTGAAGTGAAATAACATTATAGCAGCTACAGAGGCAAAAGAACACCCTGAATCCCAAGCATTGAGACCATGCACTTTCTTTCCATCATTTCAATCCATTTGGCGATAGACAAAGACTTTTCTGCACAAATGTTCCACATGTGAAGCATATCAGGGTCTCATTTTTGACCGGTTGCTATCTACCTAGAGACAGATATACAGTCTATGATGCAGGATCTCCAACATGTATGACAAGGCTAATTTAGCCACAAAATGCAAATGGGGCCATTTAGTCCATGAAATCCATGGTTCACTACATCTAGCTGCCTTGTTAAATTATTCCAGAAATTTTATCTATACTACCTTTACCCAGAGGTGCATTCCAGGTACCAATCATTCTGTATGAAGTAGTATTGACACGGGTCCTGAATTTATTTTATCCATTTGTACTTTCAACCTGCAAGTCCTTTAACTTGCAATAGTGTTCTATGCCACTTCTAATTTTGTCGAATCACAGTAAAATCCCCATGCAATCATTTCCTTCCAAGTTTGATGTCAGCATTTATCTAATTTTTCTTCATTATTCTGTCCACTGACACCAGGGATTAGCCTCTCTGCACTGCTTCAGACCTAGGATGTCCTGGTAATCATCAGTAAGGCAGTGTTATGGGAAGCATCTGACTCAGAATTCCAAGGTAACTTCAGCATAACTTTCCATTACTAGGCAGCATTACAGAGTGAGACCAATCCAGCAGTATGAACTACATGGGGAGCAAAAAAACTGAGCAAGGAAATTCTAAAAAAACAAGATTAAATGTTCGGTGTGTGTACAGCAACAGTGTATTCATTTGTCTGGATTTTCCTCTGAATTACTGACAGATTTGGGGCATAAGTCACAACAAAATTGGCAGTAATGCCTACCACCTCAAGAATACCTGCCATTTTTTAATGTCAACCTTTAGGTCCACCATGACCTCACTCATCATACTTAAGTGAGATCAGTTGAATATGGTTAACCTCCAACTATTTTCCCCAACTTCTTCCCCAAATCAGTGATGGTAGATGTATCAGGAAGGTATCTCTGAGTTGGATACCCACTCACCAAGTATAGACCAGGAAGGTTGGGACTCGAAACGTTAGCTGTGCTCCTCTCCACAGATGCTGCCAGACTTGCTAAGTTTTTCCAGGTATTTTTGTTTTAGGTTTTACTTAGATATTTCCGAACACTGGTATATCAAACAGCATTCCCCCACCACCACAGGCTGCTGAGGAAATCTGTAGCATTCCAGGCATATCTGGTAGCCTTTGCCAATTTGACAGACAACCCATACATCAAGTTGATCACCAGTGCTGCATTCCAGAAGACAGTCCTCTGTGCTATAGAAACAGGGGTTGATACAATAAATCAAAATAAATTTGGACCAGGGTGTATGATGTATAATCCCGATTTGATTTGGCAAGTTCTCTTGCTGCAATAAAAAATCTATTTCATATTCCTGGACCTATGTGAGCATTTACATCTTATTTATTGCAGGAGCAATAAGATCAACAAAATCAGAACACTATTTTTTACTGGAATATCCTAAATTATGTCCTATGACTAGGTTGGCAGAATTCCCTGACAGCCTCAGGAATAAACATAATTACAGAGTGTCAGCAAAAAAAAACCCAAAGGCAGGAAGCCCGCCCCCATGGAAACACAAGATGATACAATATGAACAACTAGTTTAAACAACAGTGTGAACAACAACTACTCTAGTTCATAATAAACAAACATCTTGGAATGAGATTCTTACAGTGAAGCAGCCGCTCTAAACCCATCCACAGAGACAGAGACGCAACACCCTCTCGGCCTGAGGGACAACCGCCCAGCGCCTTGTCGATGTTTACCTCACTGCACTGCGCATGTGGACTAGGTTCGCAGTGCTCTCTGGGTATTATAGTCAATTTCCCCTATCCACTGCGGGACATCCATTGGGCAGGGACTCCACCTCCTGGCCTGACCCGCGCTGGGCGCAGTGCTCTCTGGCTATTGTAGTCCATCCGCTGTCCACAGCGGGATAACCATTGGGCAGGGACTCCACCTCCCGGCCTGCCCCGCGCTGGGCGCCGTGCTCTCTGGCTATTGTAGTCCATCCCCTGTCCACAGCGGGATAACCATTGGGCAGGGACTCCACCTCCCGGTCTGCCCCGCGCTGGGCGCCGTGCTCTCTGGCTATTGTAGTCCACCCCCCTATCCACAGCAGGCTAAGCATTGGACAGGGACTACACTTCCCGGAAGTCCCCGCGCTGGCGGGTTGCGGGTGCCGGAAGGTTGGTACGTTACCGAGGGAGAGCGCCGAGTTAGGCCTCAGGGTTCTGCTGAAGTGTTCCCGTCATTTATCCATATAACATATATTGTTTTAAAATTATCACAAAACACAAACTGAGATCGTAAAAGACAATAAAAAAGACAATGTCTGCTCAGGCTCAAATGAGAGCGATGTTGGACCAGTTAATGGGCACCTCCAGGGACGGTAAGTGCGTCTTATTTGGTATTTTCAGAGCTGCCGTTTCTTGTTTTCTTTTCCCAGAGCGAATTTTCGTTTTAAAATCAGTTTCGGTAACAAAGCCGCCCGTTCGCCGTGAGCACGAGAGAAAAGAAAATGCAACAGTACCCAAGGTGTGGTTCACACTGTGAAGGGAGGCTGATCCAGGCCAGGCCACATGGGATATTGTAGGCCTCAAAAACTGCCCTATCCCTTCACTAATACTGGGGCACTCTGCTGGAGAATGACCATCAGGTTCAACTAGAGACTAAAGTTAAATAAAGCATTTGCTTAAATAAAGTCTAAAGTTGTTCCAAACATGGGGTGTTGCTGAAAGAGGAAAAGTTGAGTAACACACAGCAGCTATTTTAGTTCCTTGTTATAATGGGTGGACTTGCTGCTGGAAACAATCCCCCAAAAAATCTGCTGAGGAATACAATTTAATAATATTGTACCTAACACCTAACAATATCATGACTTGTACTTCATATTTACTTCAGTTGAAGAGAAACTTGAATCCATTTATTTCTTTCTGCCAAGCATTTTAAATAGATTGTGATAGTGTTGCAGTACAGTTTTCATAAAATTGGTGCAATAAAAGAGGGATACGTTTGTATGTTGTGGTGTCTATGTGTTTGGTAGATGTATCCAGCAACTCTGCAATATGCTTCCCTTTTTGATTCCTAATCATTGAAATGTATAAAGTTGAGAAATGATGAAGTAATGTAATTGCCCAGGAAAGCACTGCTATAAATTTGGAGGTGGAAAAGAAATTCTATGAAAGCTGTTCATATTGAATGTTATTGGCTCAATACTGTAGTGTATGCATCGGTAGTAGGCATTCACCTTTAATTTGAAAGCATTACTTTTAGGTCTCTGAAAGACTGTGCTTCCATTTTTTGAGTTGTAGATGAATGTATTATGTCATTAACCTAAGTTGCATAATTTCAGCATTTGCAAAATTGTGAAGTGTGGGAAAGTTTATTTGTGTAATCTTCCTATCTTGTTCCCACACTTGTAGATGTTGCACAAGCAAAGTTTTTTTAAAAATCTGATAAACTTGAAGCAATACAGGACATATATAGCGCATGGTTTGTGTACAGCATTCTCTCATGGAGAGGAAGGAGTTACTCCAATATTCCTTAACAATTGTAACATTGATAACATTTTTGTTTGGAAAAAGTTACCTTTTGAAGGTTGTATATTTGTTGCGACTTTGGTGAATCAAAAAGGTGGTTGCTTTTTGATAGACTTCATGAGCGAAAACTTTCAAAGACAATTGTGTCCTTTTAAAGTTAAAAGTGAACACTACAAATTTCATTTTATGTTTGGAGAAACTCCTTTCCAAAAAAATTCACATTGTTTTTCTGCCCCCCCTGATATCAGCAGACCTATTTTAGCACTAATATTTTCTCAGTGATGGCACACTTGGGTACTGTTGATTTATTTTCACTACTTTCGTACATTACATTACATAGATCAAATATATTTTGTTTGTTGGGAAATGTTGAGTTTTTTTAAAGAATGTTTAGAGTAGCTAAACTTGACGATTAATTTTAAAGCTTAGAACTTCTAAAAAGAACAAGGTTCATTCAACGATTTATATCGGGTGGGATGGTCCTTAGTAGGTTTTGAACCTCAGGGTTGTGAATGAGAATGCAGCTCTTTTTGAAACAGTTTGTTAAAAAGAAGTTTTTAAAATACACTTAATGTGTTTTCTTACCTGTAGGAGAAAGGAAAGCAGTAATGTCAAATACTTGTTTTTTTTTGTCCTCTGTTTCCTGTTCTAAACTGAAAAGTCACTAGCTGTTACCTGTGTGTTCCTTTTTTAGGTTTTTGATTTTGTGCAAACTTATGGCTTGCACCTAACTTCAACTTTCTTGCAGGAAGCTCAGTTATGTTTTATTTAGTTGCATTTGAAATTTGCTTCCCATATCTCTATTCATACAAACTGAACAATTGTGGCCCCTTGTTTTATTTATAAAGGTTCAATGTATCTTTGCCTGCCTACATCAATCTGCAAGGGAGTTGCAGAAAAGCCTCATGTTCATCGAGCCGTGAGTCATGAATAATTTTTAAAGCTGTTATGAATATCAAAAAAGTGTTTGCTTTTCAGAAGTAATTAATATAAACAGCATAGACTAAATATAAACTGCATACAGTGGGAAACACTACAGTAGTATTGGGATACTTGCAAGTCTAAAGGAATGATATTTGAATATTACACATTTATCATATACACAAAATGGCATTAAATTGTCACATAACAGTTACATTTTACCTTTATTCTTTGTATCATTCCTGTAACTACCTTACTACAGGTGTGGCCCAGAAAACCTTCCCCCTTTAAATTTTTTCCAGCAAGTAAGAATCTGTGCAGATGAGGCGCAAAGGTTGAAGATGCTGGGTGGTACCTTATGGATGCTCACAGTGTGTATAAAAATCCTAACCTGAGTTCTTTTTCTGAAAGTGTTGGACGTTACAATGTGGTGTCAATAAAGCAAACTGTACCTGTCATTCAATTAAAGTGCTTATAACCTGTTTTAGGCATGTTTTTGCAATTTAAAAATGCATGCCATTATGGCGTTTTCTATGTAGTCTGATCAAAGTACAACATTCCAGAGGCCCAAGATTTAAGAAGAATGCATTCGCAAGGTGTTGCCTAATGAATTCTGTGTATGTTGTGCGAAGAATGTTCCTATTCTGCAGTAAAGATGAAGAGGTAGTCACATTATTAAGAACAAGAAGGCATTAGTACAGTAAGTTGGCTGTAAAGCAGCCTGGTGATGAGTCCATTTATTCAAAAATACTTCTGTTCAATTTTGAGCTCATCAGCTTTAAACTGCCTTCTTTCAGGAGATGCAACACGACAACGTGTGAAATTCTCAGATGATAGAGTTTGCAAGAGTCACCTTCTTGGTTGCTGCCCTCATGACATTCTTTCTGGAACGGTATGTAGCTCTTTCACACCTTTTTACTGTTTTGGGAGAATGCAATGAAGAATAATTGATGTAATGTTTTGATACAAAACTTTTATTAATTCTAATGCTTCTCGTTCATGGATTCCTTCCCCTCCAGGCTCCCCAAATGGGTGGTCTGTACTTTAAATTTCTAATGTCAGGAAAGGGGAATTACACATCAGAGATTACTAGATCTTTGTGGGCAGTTTTCTCCAAGGTCAGCAGAGAGCGCTGGCATCTCGCCTGTGACCCTGAAATCTAGGCCATCACTTTTTGACCATTTAGGTGATATGCTATCCAATTGTGTCTCAAGAAAAATAAGTTCGAACACTCCAGTAGTTAACTATGGCATTTGAACATACCGATTGCTAATTGTGCATCACTGCGGTATTGCTATTAGGTTGCCTATTGAAGCAACTATTTGTTAGTTTAATCAAGATGAAATATTTGAACTGAAGCTCGAAGTAATACTTAATGGCCCAAATCTTCTGAGCAGCGGCAGTGATGAGTAATTGTCACTGTTCTCGAAGATTCCCTCCACTTAGGCATTTCTTCTGGGATCTTCCAATCCTGGCTGTTAAAGAAATGCGCAGTGTGTCGTTCCTCGGGGAACTTGCAGAGTAGAGTTGGAAGAGATGACATCCCCCCTTTTAAAGGTCCAATCTTTGAATGTAGTTGACTGAATGAATGGGTAGTTGGGGTGTGGGGGAATTGGGTAATGGAGGGTTTGGTGATTGGGTGGTCAGTTGTGTAGCTATCCAAATGTTAGACTAGGTTTTAATTTGTCTAACATTTCCTGCGTAACTATTCGGGTAAGTATTGCGGAAATGTCTGAAGTCTCTGACTCTAATTCAGAGTTGGAGACTTTTGTGGAAGGGCCTGTGGAGCAGGAGAATTGCCCATTGGAAGCTTAAACTCCCCGGGCAATTCCCAAGTTGTTTCACACGTCAGGACCTCCGCAGGGTCCCGACGTGCATCTTCAATCGTATGTCTGCTCACTGACGATCTGGAAGATTTGGCCCAATGATTTTAGCCTTTGGGTTTGTACCCAACTGTTGGGCAAAATCTTGGAATTTGTACCCTAATAAGAACGTCATAAATAGAAGCTGGAGAAGGCCATTTGCCCCTTTGAGCCTGTTTTGCCATTCAACAAGATCATGACTGATCTGCATCAGCTCCACCTTCCCGCACTACCCCCATATCCTTTAGTTCCCAAAAATTTATCCATCTCTGAATTGAACATGCTCAGTGACTGAACATCTGCAACTCTCTGGGGTAGATTCCAAAGATTCACACCGTTGAAGAAATTTCTCTTCATCTTTCTCCTAAAAGGCCAAGCCCTTATACCGAAACCCTGTTCTACATTCCCTAGCCAGGCTAAACATTTTCTCTGCATCTACCTTGTCAAGTCTTTTAAAATCTATCTATGTTTCAATTAGATTGTTTCTCATTGTTCTAAACTTCAAGTAATCTAGGCTGAGTCCACTTAATCTCTCCTCATAGGACAATTCCCTCATCCCAGGAACTAGTCTGGTGACACTTTGTTGCCCTCCCTTTATGGCAAGTAGATCTTTCATTAGGTAAGTAGACCAAAGCAGCAAGCAGTCCTCCAGGTGTGGCCTCACCAATGCCCTGTATAATTAGAGTAAACCTTCCTTACTCTTATACTTCAATGCCTTTGCAACAAAAACTAACTTACAAATTGCCTTCCTAACTACTTGCTGCACCTACATGTTAACTTTCTGATTCATGTGCAAGGACACCCAGGTTCCTCTGAATACAAACATTTCTCAGTCTCTCGCCATGCAAAAATTTCTGCTTTATTTTCCTACAAAAGTGGATAACTTGATACTTATGCCACATTATATTTCATCTGTCATGTTCTTCCCACTAACCCAACATGCATTGTATCTCTCTATAGCCTCTTTACATCCTTCTCACCACTTACTTTCCCATCTAACTTTGCATTGTCAGTAAACTTTGATACATTACATTCAGCGTCTTCATCTAAGTCATTAGTATACATTGTAAATCACTGATGCTTAGGAACTGATCCTTGCAGTACAAGAGAAGGCCAGAGCTGGGAATTCTGCGGCAAGTAACTTGCCTCCCACTTCCCAAAACCAATCCACCATCCCCAAGGCATAAGACAGGAGTGTGATGGAATACTCTCCACTTGCCTGGATGAGTGCAGCTCCAACAACACTCAGGAAGCTTGACACCACCCAGGAAAAAGCAGCTTGATTGGCACCTCATCCATCATCATAAACATTCACTCCCTCCACCACTGATGCACAGTGGCAGCAGTGTGCACCCTCTATAAGATGCACTGCAGGAGCTCGCCAAGGCTCCTTAGAACCTTTCAAATCCCAACCTTTACCACCTACAAGAGCAAGGGCAGCAGATGCATGAAAACACCATCACCTGCAAGTTCCCCTGCAATTCTCACGCCTTGGAGCTGTTTTACCATTCCTTCATTGTCACTGGATCAAAATCCTGGAACTCCCTCATAGCAATGTGGGTGTACCTATAATACATAGACTACAGAAGTTTATGAAGGAGCTCCTCATCACCACCACCTCAAGGACAATTAGGAAAAGACTGTAAATGTTGACCTTGTCAGCGATGCTCACGTCCCAAGAATGAATTTAAAAAAACTTTTTTGGGTTAGCAAGCTATAACTGTCCCATTTATCCCTACTCTTTCACCCATTTACCAACCTTCAATCCCTGTCCTAATTTTGTGTAATAATCTCTTGTGTAGCACTTGATCAAATGCTCTTTGAAAATCTAAATGCACTACATCCACTAGCTCCCCCTTAACTACCCTACTAATTACATCCTCAATATAACCTAACAGATTTGTCAAACATCCCTTTCATAAATGTGTGTTGAGCACCCAATCATATGATGATTTTCTAAATGCCCTGATACCATATCACTAATAGATACCAGCATTTTGCCTACTGATAAGCTAACTGACCTATAGTTCCCCGTTTTTTCTATTACACTTTTCTTAAATAATGGGGTTATGTTTGCTCCCTTCCAGCCCTTGAAAACTGTTCTAAAATATAAGCAATTCTGGAAGATCAAAGCCAATCTGTTTACTATCTCTGCAGCTACCTCTTTTAAAACCCTAAGGTGCAGTTCAAGTCCAGGAGATTTGTTGCCCCTTAGTCACTCTCGCAAAACCTTTGGTTCCCCATTATTTCCCAAATATTTTTTGCCTCCTACCTTGAAGATGTAAACAGAGTATTTGTTTCATATTTCTGGCATTTTCTTAACCCCCATTATGTCTTCATCTATCTTTGTCTCGAGTAATGCAGCATTGCAACCACACTATATGCCAAGCTATTTTTTCTCTTAACGAACAACTTTCCAACTTTGAGTTGAGTAAAATCGTTCTATTTGACCCCGAGATAGCCTTCAAGCCCATATCTTTTCTAACATAAATAACACCTGCTTCCACTCCTGTAACATCAGTTGTCTCCACTCCTGCCTCAATTCATCTCTTGCCATGCTTTTATTATCTGCAGATTGAATTCTCGACATTCTCCTGGTTGAACTTCCATCTTCCACAAACTTGAGCTCATGCAAAAAGTCTGTAGCCTTACTCACATAGAGACCATTTATCACATATGATTGTTGATCCACATTTAGTTCACAGCCCACAAGCACCTCAATTTTAAAATTCTCACTATCATGATCAAAACCATCCATAACCTGGACCTGCACTATCTGGAACCCTTTCCCCCAAAAGCTGTTGAGGCTAGGTCAACTGAGAATTTAAATACTGCCATTGATAGATTTTTGTTAGGCAAAGGAATAAAGGGACAACAGTCGAAGGCATGTAGTTGGATGTATGGTACGGACCAACCATCACTTAATTGAATGGTGGTACAGGCTTTAGGAGTTGAATGATCTATTTTTGTTCCTAACTCTGTACCTCCTCAATCTCCATGATCCTCTGAGAGCTCTGTGTTTCACCAACGCTGACTTTATGCATCGCTATTTCCCTTGCCTCATTATTGGTTGTTGTGCCTTCAACTGCCTTAAAAAAAAAAGGCAGGCCTCAAACTCTGGAATTCCCTCCATAAACCTTTTTTTTCTCTCTCTCCCTGCTATATAAATGCACATTGTTGTCATGCAACGTTGCATTCTTAAGTGGACAAGCTAGTGTCCCTTTGAATAGAGAAGATTAGAATTCTTCAGTATGATTATTGGTACTTTTTGCTAACTGCTGGACTGTTGGTCTTCATTTCTAAGTTCTCTTAAACAAATTTCCACATGTCTGTGATGTTGAACAATTTATTGTAAATGACTAAGCTACAAAAATGCAATGATGAAAATGTAAGAGTCTAACAGGGAATTAGTATTTTGGTATTTGTAAAGATTTATAAAGATGCTGACTGTTGGAGATTTTTGTTTTCTTAATGGCTAATAAGCTAAGTGATCTTTTAAAAATTACTTGAGGAAATAGCATCGTTTGGCTTCTTTAAATAGCAGTACTGTAATAGCAAGTTGCAGTTTCTATAAGAATGCACTAAGTGCTAGCAAAATACTGTACCTTGCATATATGCACAAAGGACATTGAATTTTGAGTACATTGATTACATTTAAAATTCTCTTTACCAGCGCATGGACCTGGGAGAATGCACAAAGATTCACGACCTCGCATTGAGAGCCGATTACGAAATTGCTGCAAAGGAAAGAGATTTATTCTTTGAGCTGGATGTGAGTTACCAAAATTTCAGTTTGAATTAATTTGGGCTTTTCCTGATCACTGATATGAAAGAAAACATTATTGTTCTCGTATCCTGTGGTGAGCCAAAGGTTATATTGTTGAAAAATGAAGGCAAAGTGTGTTGGAATTTGGAAGTCAGAGGGAGTGCAAGAATTTGGCAAGATGCTTGTAAGAGGTAGTGTAAAGTAAGGGGGGGTTACTTTAGTTCCAGAAAAATAAATAAGGACACTGAAGTTACAGAAAGAAGTCTTTATTCATGTGTTCTCTGCCTGAAGGCAGGTCCTTGGTCCATTTGATGCTGATGCTTCATCCTCAGTTTTTTTTAACCGATTTTTCAGTGTTAGTTTGCCATTGCCCTCAACTCTCAGGGACAGAGTGAGGAGCCAGTTCCCAAAGCTACCTCAGCAGGAATGGGAATCAAACCTGCGTTGTTGGAGTTATTCTGAACCACGTACCAGTCATCTAGTCGTCTGAGCTAACCCCATTGTGTTTCTTTTTTTATATATATGAGATCAAACAAATTGGCATCTTTTCTTTCTTTACATATTATTTCTGAAGCAGAACTTCTAAGTTAAACGTTTTGTTAACACGATGTTTAAGTCTCCATTTTTGTTCTAACAGCATATGATAGTATAGTGGTTATGAATTAGTAATAAAGAAGGCTGGTCTAATAGCCAGACGATGTGCGTTCAAATCCCATCACAGCTATTTGTGAATTTGATTTCAGTTAATTAAATAAATCTGGAATAAAAGCTAGTATTTTTTTTATTCATTCACGGGATGTCGGCTTTGCTGGCTGGGCCTGCATTTATTGCCCGTCCCTAGTTGCTCTTGAGAAGGTGGTGTTGAGCTGCCTTCTTGAACCACTGCAGTGCATGTGGTTTAGGCACACCCACATTGCTATTAGGGAGGGAGTTCCAGGATTTTGATCCAGTGACAGTGAAGGAATGGAGATTATATTTCCAAGTCAGGATGCTGAGTGACTTGGAGGGGAGCTTCCAGGTGGTGGTGTTCCCATGCATATGCTGCTCTTGCCCTTCTAGATGGTAGTGGCCGTGGGTTTGGAAGGTGCTGTCGAAAGAGCCTTGGTGAATCCCTGCAGCGCATCTTGTAGATGATGAACACTGCTGCTGCTGTGCGTCAGTGCTGGAGGGAGTGAATGTTTAAGGATGTGGTGCCATTCAAGTGGGCTGCTTTGTCCTGGATTGTCAAGCTTCTTGAGTGTTGTGGGAGGTGCACCCATCCAGGCAAGTGGGGAGTATTCCATCACACTCCTGACTTGTGCTTTATAGATGGTGGGCAGGCTTTGGGGAGTCAGGAGTTGATTTGCTCATCACAGGATTCCTAGCGTCTGACCATGAAGCTGTTGGTTTACCATTTAAAAACACCACTGGTAAACTAATGGTTTTTATGGGAGGAAGCCTGCTTCCCTTGCCCTTGCAGCTTGTTTGACTGCAGGTCCACAGCAATGTGCTTAAATCTTTTCTGCCCTTTGAAATGTTGCAATAAGAATAAAAGCTGCAATTTCCTTAATTGCTCAGTTTGAAGTTGTGCGTAACAAACATAGAATTACTTGTGTCTGGCAAGTGGAATGGTGAAATTCAACACAGGAAAGTGAGATGATGAATTTTGATAAGAGTGTGGAGGAAACAATGCAAGACCATAAGACGTAGGCGCAGAAGCAGGCCATTCAGCCCATCGAGTCTGCTCCGCAACTCAGTGAGATCATGGCTGATCTGATAATCCTCAACTCCACTTTCCTGCCTTTTCCCCATAACCCTTGATTCCCTTACTGATTAAAAATCTGCCTACCTCAGCCTTGAATATACTAAACGACCCAGCCTCTACAGCCCTCTGCAGTAAATAAATCCACAGATTGGCCAACCTCTGAGAGAAGAAATTCCTCCTCATCTCTGCCTTAAATTGGCGACCCCTTACTCTGAGATTATGCCTTCTGGTCCTAGACTCTCCCACTAGGGGAAACAACCTCTCAGCGTCTACCCTGTCAAGCTCCCTGAAAATCTTATTTTTCAATAAGGTCGCTTCTCATTCTTCTAAACGCCAATGAGTGCAGGCCCAACCTACTCAACCTCTCCTCATAAGAAAAGCCCTCCATACCCGGGATCAAACTAGTGAACCTTCTCTGGACTGCCTCCAATGCCAGTATATCTTTTCTTGGATAAGGGGACCAAAACTGTTCGCAGTATTTTAGGTGTGGCCTAACTAGTGCCTTGTATAGTTTTACCAAGACTTTGCAATTTTAAATTCCAATCCCTTTGAAATAGAGGCCAACATTCCATTTGCTTTCCCTATTACCTGCTGAACTTGTATGTTAGCTTTTTGGGAATCATGCACGAGGTCTCCCAAATCCCCCTGTGCTGCAGCTTTCTGCAGTCTTTCTCCATTTAAATAATATTCAGCTCCTGTACTCTTCCTGCCAAAGTGCATAACCTCACATTTTCCAACATTATGTTCCATCTGCCAAGTTTTCACCCACTCACTTAACCTGTCAGTATCCCTCTGTAGACTCTTTGTCGTCCTCACCACTTGCCTTCCCACCTATTTTTCTGTCATCTGCCAACTTGGCAATAGTACATTCAATTCCCTCATAACAAAAGAAATAGGAACAGAAGTAGATCATTTGGCTCCTCGAGCCTGCTCCGCCATTCAATAAGATTATGGCTGATCACTTTGTGTTTTGATTTCCACATTGCCATCTAACCCCGATAACCTTTGACTCCCTTGCCTAACAAGAATCTATCTATCTCTGCCTTAAAAATATTCAATTTCCCCACTTCCACCACCACCTGAGGCAATGTTTCAAAATCGCACAACCCTCAGAAAAGATTTCTCCTCATTTCTGCCCCCTTGTTCTGGACTCACCCACAAGAGGAAACACCCTTTCAACGTCCATTCTGTCAAGGCCGCTCAGAATCTTGTATACTTTAATCAAATCACCTGTCACTCTTCCAAACTCCAGTGGAAACAAGCCCAGTCTGTCCAACCTTTCCTCATAAGACAACCCACTCATTCCAGGCATCAATCTAGTCAACCTCCTTTGAACTGCCTCCAGTGCATTTACATCCTTCCTTAAATAAGGAGACTGGAATTGCACAGTGTATTTGAGGAGCGGCCTCACCAATGCTCTGTATAACTGAAGCTTGACATCCTTACTTTTATAGAGGCAAAATACTGCAGATGCTTTAAATCTGAAACAATAAGATCGAAAAGGCTAAAAGCTGGGTATAAAACGATGAATAAAATGGAAGTAGATTTAAAAAAATAATAATGAAAATAAGTGGGGGAAATAAATAAATAACTGCAGCAGGCCCAGTTTGCATGTCGCTTGCCATTTCAACACACCATCCTGCTCTCGTGCCCACATGTCTGTCCTTGGCCTGCTGCAATGTTCCAGCACCTCATCTTCCGACTAGGCACTTTACAGCCTTCCGGACTTAACATTGAGTTCAACAACTTCAGACCATGAACACTTGCCTCCGTCCCCACCCCTTTTTTTCTTATTCATTTTAATTTTTATTTATTTACTTATTATTTTCCCTGATTATTTTCATTATTATTTTAAAAAATTTATTTCCATTTTATTCATCGTTTTACCCCCAGCTTTTAGCCATTTCAATCTTGTTCCCACCACCCCACCCTCACTAGGGCCATCTGTCACTTTCCAGAGTGCTTACCTTGGTCCTGCCATTATCACATTCTGCTTTCCACTCTTAATGTCACCATTAGCACCTCTTTTAGCCAGCACCACCACTATTGACAACCCTTTTACCTTTTGTTTATGACATCTTTCGCAATCTCTCCTTTGCCTCCGCCTATTGATAGCCTTCTATCCTTCACCTGTTCCGCCCCCCCCACCATACAGTACATATTTCACCACATTTCTACTTCCCTTTAGCTCTGAAGAAGAATCATATGGACTCAAAACGTTAACTCTATCTTTCTCTCTACGGATGCTTTCAGACCTGAGTTTTTCCAGCATTTTTTGCTTTTGATCCTTACTTTTATGTTCAATCCCTCTCGAAATAAAGGAAAGCATTCCATTAACCGTCTTAATTACTTGCTGTACCTGCGTACTAACTTTTTGTGACGCATGTCTCAAAACCTAGACCTAGATCCCTTTGCACCTTAAAATTATGCAGCCGTTCTCCATTTAAGTAATACTCTGCTTTTCTTCCTGCCAAAGTGAACAACTTCACATTTTCCCACACTAAACTCCATTTGCCAGATCTTTGCCCACTCACTCAACCTATCTAGGTCCATCTGCACCCTCTACATGTCCTCTTCACAACATACTTTCCTACCTATCTTTGTGTCATCTGCAAATTTAGCTACCAAGTATTTACTCTCTTCATCTAAGTCATTGATGTAAATTGTAAAAAGCTGAGGCCCCAGCACAGACCCCTGTGGGACTCTACTCGTCATATCCTGCCAATCCGAAAAAGACCCATTTATGCGCACTCTCTGCTTTCTGCCAGCAAGCCAATCTTCTATCCATGCTAATATGTTACCCTCTGCATCATGTGCTTTTATTTTCTGCAATAACCTTTGATGTGGCACCTTATCAAATGCCTTCTGGAAATCCAAGTACAACACGTCTACAGGCTCCCCTTTATCCACTGCACATATTACTCCTTCAAAAAACGCCAATAAATTGGTTAAATGTGATTTTCCTTTCATAAAACCATGCTGACTCTTTCTGATTGCCTTGAGCTCTTCTAAGTGCCTAGCTATAACCTCCTTAATGATCAATTCTAACAACTTCCCCATGACAGATGTCAAGCTGACTGGCCTAAAGTTTCCTGTTTTCTGCCTCCCTCCCTTCTTGAATAGAAGGCTCATATTTGCCACTTTCCAGTCTGATGGAACCTTTCCAGAATCTATCACATTTTGGAAAATTAACACTAGCGCATCGACTACCTCATTAGCCACCTCTTTTAAGACCCTAGGATGTAATACATCGGAACCTGGAGACTTGCCAGCCCGCAGCGCCATCAGTTTGCTCAGTACTGTTTCCCTAGTGATTTCAATTTCACCAAGTTCCTCTCTCCCTTTCACCTCCTGATTTGCAGCTATTACTGGAATGTTTTTTGTATCCTTTATAGTGAACACAGAAGCAAAATATTTGTTTGTTTCTTCTGCCATTTCATTATTATATACTATTAACTCCCCACTGTCACTCTCTAAAGGACCAAAACTCATTTGACTTGCTCTTTTCCTTTTTAAATACCTGTAGAAACTCTTGCTATCCATTTTTACATTTCTAGCTAGTTTCCTCTCACACTCTAATTTCTTTCTCCTGATTAACCTTTTAGTCATTCCCTGCCGTTCTTTATATTCTGTACACTCATCTGTCCGGCTTCTCATCTTTGCGGAGTTGTATGCTTTTTTTCTTAAGTATGATGCTTTCCTTAACTACTTTAGTTAACTTTATAGTCGGAATGTACTTATTCTGAATACTCTGAAATATCCCCTTAAATGTTTGCCGCTGCTTCTTCATTGATCTATCCTCTAGCCTAGTTTCCCAGTCCACTTCAGCCAGCTAAGCTTTCATCCCCACATAGTTGTCCTTATTTAAGTTAAGATACTAGTCTTAGACCCACTCTTCTCCCTTTCAAACTGGATGTAAAATTCAATCATAGTGTGGTTGCTGCTACTTAGGAGTGCCTTTACTCTGAGGGCATTAATTAATCCTGTCACATTGCACAATACAAAGTCTAATATAACCTGCTCCCTGGTTGGTTCCAGAACTTGCTGCTCTAAGAAACCATCTCTAAAGCATTCTAAGAACTCCTCATTCAGGCTACTACTGCCAATCTGATTTTTGCAGTTTGTGTAGATTAAAATCACCCATGATTATTGTTGTCCCTTTATCACAAACACACAATATTTTCTCTTGAATACTTTGTCCTACACTATGGCTAGTTAGGGGGCCTGTAGACCCCTAACCTTGTGATAAAGGGACAACACTAATGACTTTTTTCCCTTACTATTCCACATCTCCATCCAAACCGATTCTACATCCTGATCTCCTGAACCAAGGCCATCTCTAATTATTGCACCAATGCCCTCTTTGATTAACAGTGCTACCCCTCCACCTTTACCTAGCTTCCTATTCTTCTTAAATGTCATGTAGCCCTCAATATCGAGGTCCCAATCTTTGTCGTCCTGCAGCCATGTCTCCGTAATCGTTATCAGATCATATTTATTTACTTCATTGCGAGCCATCAATTCATTTACTTTGTTATGAATGTTACTCATCTAAGTCATTAATAATTGTAAATAATTGTGGCCCCAGCATTGATCCATGTGGAACTCCACCAGTTACAGGTTGCCATCCAGAAACTGCCCCCCTTATCCCAATTCTGCCTTCTATTAGAGCCAATCCTCTATCCATGCTAATATTCCACCCCCAACATCATGGGCTGTTATTAAGTAGCCTTATGTGTGGTACCTTATCGAACACCTTTTGGAAATCCAAATGTATTACATCTACTGGTTCCACTTTATCTATGCTGCTAGTTACCACCTCACAGAATTCTAGTAAATTTGTTTGGCATGATTTCCCCTTCATTAAGCCATGCTGACTTTGCTTGATTATATTATGCATTTCTAAATGCTCTGCTATTACACCCTTTACAATAGACTCTAACATTTCCCCAATGATGGATGTTAAGGTAAGCGGCCAATAGCTATCAGTTTTTTTAAATCTTCCTCCCTTTTTGAATAAGGGTGTTACATTGGTAGTTTCCCAATCTTCTGGGACTTTTCTAGAATTAAGGGTTCTTGGAAGATTACTACCAGTGCATCCACTATCTGTGTAGCTACTTCCTTTGATATCCTAAGATGCAACCCTTCAGGCCCAGGGGACTTATTGGCCTTTAGCCCCATTAGTTTTCCTGGCACTCTTTCTCTAGTGATAGTTATTGTATTTATTTCCTCTCCCCTTTTGCCACCTGATTATTTCGAATTTTTGGAATGCTATTAGTGTCTTCTACTGTAAAGACTGATGCAAAGTATTTATTCAACTCCTCTGACATTTCCTGATTCACCATTATTATTCCCCCAACCTCATTCTCTAAGGGGCCTATGTTAACTTTGGCCTCTCTCTTCCTTTTTATATATTTAAAGAAGCTCTTGCTTTTCATTTTTTATATTACTTTCTAGTTTACCCTCAAAGTTTATTTTCTCCCTCTTTATTATTTTTTGGTTTTTAAAACCTTCCCAATCCTTTGGCTTACCACTAATCTTTGCCACATTGTATGTTTTTTCTTTCAATTTGATACTCTCCTTAACTTTCTTGGTTAAACATGGTTGGCTTATCCCCTTCCTAGAATCCCTCTTTCACACTGGATATATCTTTGTTGTGAGTCATGAACTATTTTCTTAAAACATCTGCCATTGTTCATTAACCGTCTTTTCTGCTAAACTCCTTTCCCAGCCCACCCCAGCCAACTCTGCCCTCAGTCCTTTGTAATTACCCTTATTTAAGTTTAGCACAGTTGTTTCCGACCCAAGTTTCTCACTCTCAAACTGAATGTTAAATTCATCTATGTTATGGTCACTGTTTCCTAGGGGATCTTTTACTCTGAGATCATTTATTAAACCGGCCTCATTACACATTACCAGATCCAAAATAGCCTGATCCCTGGTTGGATCCACCACATATTGTTCTAGGAAACTGTCCTGAATACACTCTATGAATTCTTGCTCGTAGCTACCTCTGCCAATTTGATTTTCCCAATCTACATGATGATAAAAGTCACCCATGATTAATGTACTGCCTTTTTTACATACCCTAATTATCTCCAGATTTGATCTCTGTCCAACAGTATAGCTACTGTTAGGGGGCCTATAGACTACACCCACCAGTGTCGTCTTCCCTTTGTTATTTCTTACCTCCACCCATATGGATTCTACATCTTCCAACCCAAGATTATTTCTTGCTATCGTACTTATTTCATCCCGTACTAACAAAGCTACCCCACCACTCTTTCCTTCCTGACTGTTCTTTCGAAAAGTCACATACTCCTGAATATTTAGTTCCCAGCTTTGATCATCTTGTAACCATGTCTCCGTAATGGCTATAAGATCATACCCATTAACCTCTATTTGTGCCGTTGATTCATTTATTTTGTTTTAAATGCTACGTCTGTTTAAGTAAAGAGCCATTAATTTTGCCTCTTTACCATTTGCTCCCTCTTTGACCCTATTTGCTGTTTTTTTTGTTTTTATACTCTGTCCCTTCCTGTCACACTCTGGGTATTATTGCCTAAATAGCTGCCTTGCAATGCTGTCATATCCTTATTGCTTTGCGAGCCTACATATCCCTCTCCAGAACCATCCCCCCACCCACCAAATCTCTTTAGTGTAAAACCCTCCCTACAGCCCTAGTTATTGGATTCGCCAGGGCACTTGCCCCAGCACAGTTCATGTGAAACCAGTCCCACTGGAACAGCTACCTTTACCCCAGTACTGGTGGCAGTACCCAATGAACTGAAACCTATTCCTCCCGCGCCACTCTTTGAGCCAAGCATTTAACTCCTTGACTTTAGTTACCCTATGCTAGTTTGCCCATGGTTCAGGTAGTAATACCAAAATTATTACCTTGGAAGTTCTGCTTTTTAATTTAGCTCCTAACTGTTGAAATTCTTTCAGCAGAATCCCATTTCTAGTCCTATCAATGTTGGTACCAACATGGATGGCGACGACAACTGGATCCCTCCCCTCCAGCTCCAAGTTCCTCTCCAGCCCTGAGGAGATGGCCTTAACCCTGGCACCGGGCAGGCAACACAGCCTTCGGGGACTCACTCTCACGGCTGCAGAGAACAGTATCTATCCCCCTAATTATTCTGTCCCCTACCACGACTACATTCCTATTTCCTCCCCCCAGTTGAATGGCTCCCTGTACCATGGTGCCGAGTTCAGTTCGC
Organism: Cetorhinus maximus; assembly: GCF_964194155.1. NCBI lineage: Eukaryota > Metazoa > Chordata > Chondrichthyes > Lamniformes > Cetorhinidae > Cetorhinus > Cetorhinus maximus. Next base: position 46,603,655 of record NC_135893.1, read on the forward strand.
TCATCCTCCGTGCAGTGCCCGCTCTCATCCACACAGCTTGCAAGAACCTCGTAACTGTTGGACAGTTGCAGGGGCTGAGGCTCCTCGAACGCTACCCCCTGGGTCCCCATGCCTGCTTCACCTACAGTCACACCCTCCTGTCCCTGATCACAGACCAAATTGGAATTACCTAATCTGAGGGGTGTGATTGCTTCCTGGAGCAAAGTGTCCAAGCAACTCCTCCCCTGTCCCTAATGTGGTGCAATGTCTGCAGCCTGCACTCCAGCTCCTCAACTCTGATTTGAAGTTCCTCGAGCTGTAAACACTTGTTGCAGATGTGTTCGCCCTGGGTCACCTTGGTGTCCAGCAGCTCCCACATGCTCAGCAGCCATGCATCACCCTATTTAATTTATTAATTAATTACTCTGGTGTCCCTGCTCTTTACACTTGAAGAATTCCCTGCTCTTTACACTTTATTGCAATTATTTTTTTACACCACTATCAATCCTATACTTAAGCTATTTTTCAGAAAGAGAAAAAAAAGTCAAGACCTAAACACAAACTTTTGACCTAACTTTTACTTTGAAGCCTAGAAATACTCACCAATCAGCTGCTCTCCGTGTTCTTTTCCCTCTCGCGCTCTTTAATGGCCTCTCGCCTCTCTCCCTGTGCTCTTTAATGGCTGTTTAATGGCTCTCTATTACAAACTGGCATAATTTTGAAGGGGGATATTTCTGCAAAAACCTTTGAAGATGGCAGGGCAGCTTAACAAAAGCAGGTAATGAAGCATATAGGATCCCTGGGCTTTACTTATAAGGACATAAAATACAAATCCAGAAAACGATGTTAAAATGTATAGAACACTAGTTTGGCCCCAGCTAGGACATTGCACCCAACTCTGGGTACCGAAGGATGAGAAGGCTTTGGAGTGGGGACAGAACAGATATACTAGAACGGCTTCGGGGTGATGGGATCATGGTTATGTGGACAGAGTGAAGAATGTAGGATCCTAAGAGGATATTTAATAGAAATGATTAAAACTGTTACAGGGCTTACTAGAGTGAATAGAAAGAAACTGTTTGCATTGACTGAAGGATCAGTAACCCAGAGGGCAAAGATTTACAGAGATTGGCAGAAGAACCAGAGGCGACATGAGGAAAAACTTTGCTATACAATGAGTGGTTGGGTACTGCCTGATTAGGATGATGGAAACAGAATTAATAATAAGTTTCGGAATAGAACTGGACAAATATTTTAAGGAGAAAAAATGTAGAGCTATGAGGAAAGACCCAGGGATTGGAATGAATCGGATTTTTGAGTATTGCTGAAAAAAGAGACACGCTGCCGAAGCTTTTCGCCTTGCACTAGTGAGGGCAGATTCACAAGAATACCAAATTTCAGAATTTATACTGCATGAAAAAAGGGTGCTGATCGATTGACAAGTGGACTTGAAATAGTAACGGTGTTGCTACGGAGAATGCAAGTGGGAACTGTTAACTGCCAAGCTTTTGTTTAATTTCGACCAAGGCAGTTCTGGTCAAGGCATCGCCATGAGGAATGAACCAGGGAATAGCCATCCCCCAAGCTTTTGTTTAGTTGAAAAAGGTGCAATGCGTGGACATGTCCTTTCTGTTTGCAAAGGACAGGGCCCTGTGTATGAATATATGTAGCTTCTAGCACTCGTAAGTGAGCTACACAGTCCAAATGATGACTTTAAATTGATTTTCAGTGTTATTCTTAGCACAATCAGGATTGTTTAGCAAGTGTTACAATCACGGAACCACATCTAATGTTGGTCACTTCTGAGTTTTGCAAGCATGGGCTGGTTGATTATTGTCAGTACTTTGTCTGTTACGAACAGCCAAAGGGATGTGCTGTTTGATACGACCCATCGGCCATTGGGACGTATGGCTTACAGATCTGACATCACACCAGCACTAAAATTCATATACCACGTTACTGCCAAATATATGTATTAATATAATACATCCAAAGTCTTTTAACACACTTTATCACCTCCTGTCATCTAATTCATGTGTGATTAACACAGTCCGAAAAGTAGAGTTAGAATTCCCAGAGGATTGGTGGAACATTCTAGTGTCATCAGCTAGCTATTAGAACACAAACCTTTTAGTAATACAGATAATATAATGAGTCCTAACAGGATTAGAATTTTTTAATAAGAAATCAGATCTTGGGATACTTTTTCAACTCTGGTTACAATAAACTGCTTGTCTTGAGCTGCTGTTACATTGGGTTTAGTGACCTGCCTTCTCTCTCAACCAAAAGCAACTGGGAGGTAAACTTGTTATGACCAATTGCAAGAAAGACCTATTGATATGCAAATATGGCAAGTTTGAAGTTTCTGCTAAATGTCCAATACTTGGACTAATGTCTCCTTCAGCTTGCAGTGGTCAATTATGAAAGGCTTGTTGATGGTAAGGGAAAAGGGGGAGGTGTAGTTCCACAAATGACCATCTGTTTGGCGATAAAGATGTTAATGTTGGGCAGAATAAAAAATTTGCTTTTCACCCTCCTAAATAGCCCAAAGTGCTTACAGCTAATTAACAGGTTTTCCTTTGAAGTGTAGTTACTGTTGTTATGTAACCAAACACAACAGCACATTTGTATGCAGTAAAGCCCCACAGACATCAAATGACCAGCTAATATGATTTGGGCATATTGATTTAGGGATGGATATTGCTCACTATACTAAGAGCACCCTGTATTTCTTCATGTGGAGATGGTGGCATAATACTGATGTCATTGGGCTAGTAATCCAGAGGCCCAGGATAATGCTCTCAGGGCATTGGTTCAAATCCCACCGTAACAGCTGGTGGAATTTAAATTCAATAAATAAATCTGGAATTAAAAACTTGTCTCAGTAACAGTGACCATTGTCGATTGTCATTTTTAAAAGAAAAACCTACCTGATTCACTAATGTTCTTTAGTGAAGGAAAACTACCATCCTTACCTGGCCTGCCCTACATGTGACTCCAGACCCAGAACAATGTGGTTGACTGCCCTATGAAATGGCCCAGCAAGTCACTTGGTTCAAAGGCAATTAGGGATGGACAACAAATACTGTCCTTGCTAGTGATGCCCACATCCCATGAAAGAATAAAGGGAGAAAATATATAGTTCACCATCATATGTCTCTTTTTAATGTCTCATCTGAAAGACAGCACCTCTGACAATGCTGCCTCTGTGTTGAAATGCCAACCTAGACCAGCCATGGAGAATGTTTTTTTTGAGCTGCGGGTTGGATGTTGTGTCTAAACCTGTGAATGGGCCATATGCTTACAAAGAGATGCAAATTTTTGTGCACAGAAAATTCTAAACATCGTGTACAAAATTGCGAGACCCTATAGCTGTAAAGGAAGTAAGATTGATCATGAGCAGAAAAACAGCAATTCTCCCTCTTTCTTTCTCCCCTGTGACCACTTTGCAGAACACCTCCGCTTGGTCCTCAAGCATGATCCAGACCCTCCAGTCGTTTGCCATTTCAATAGTTCAATTCATCACCTTGTTCTCACACTCTTATTACTGTCCTGGGCCTGCTACAATGTTCCAGTGAAGCCTGGCGCAAACTTGAGGAACAGCACCTCATCTTCGATTATGCACTTTACAGCCTTCTGGACTCAACATTTAGTTCAACAACTTCAAACCATGAACTGTTACCCTCTGCTTTGATTTTTCTTTTGCCAAGTGCCAGTTTGTATCGTGTCTTTGCTTTCAAACTGAGCTAACTTTTATTCTGCTATTAGCACCTACTCTGGACCTATGCTTTGTTTCTTTACTACAACCATTACCACTCCCTTTGGCCTTTGTTCCATTATATCTCTGGTATTTAATCTCCCTAGCATTCTAACCCATCCCTGACTCCTGTTTTGTTCCACCTGGCCCTCCCCTTTTTAACAGCATAAAACTCATCACATTTCTACTTCTCTTCAGTTTCAAAGAAGAACCATTCATATTGGACTCAACGTTAACTCTGTTCCTATCTCCATAGCTGCTGCCAGACCTGATGAGTTTTTCCAGCACTTTATTTTTATTAAGCAAAATTATATGTTTGTATTTTTCAAGTATGTATACTGTGGCTATTATCTTTCACAGCGCGTGCAATGCAGGGCAGTGAGTTAGCTGGAAATTTGAAGTGTGCCAAACGTGGTGATTCATTGGTAAGGAGGTATTGCTAATACATCTGTCATTTGTAAATAAAATTTTGAAACACTCTTGTGCATCAATTTAGAAGATGAAATACAGGTAATTATATAAGTGCAGCTAGTTTGTGAGGCACAGCACACATAAGATGCTTGCCTTTATTAGCCGAGGCATAGAATACAAGAACAGGAGGATTACGTTGGAACTGTATAAAACGTTGGTTAGGCCACAACTGGAGTACTGCGTGCAGTTCTGTTCACCACATTATAGGAAGGATGTGATTGCACTAGAGAGGGTGCAGTGGAGATTTACCAGAATGCTGTTTGGCTGGAGGGTCTGCACTATGAGGAAAGATTGGATAGGCTGTGTTTTCCTTGGAGCAACGAAGGTTGAGAGGGGATCTGATAGAGGTGTATAAGATTAATGAGGGTCATAGACAGGGTAGTTAGGAAGGCACTTTTTCCATTAGTAGAGGGGTCAATAGCCAGGGGACATAGATTTAAGGTAAGAGGCTAAGGGGAGTTGAGGAGAAATTTTTTCACCCAGAGGATAGTGGGAGTCTGGAACTCAATGCCTGATAGGGCGGTTGAGTCAGAAACTCTTGTAACAGTTAAGAAGTATTTAGATATTCACTTGCATTGCCATAGCCTCCAGGGCTATGGGCCAAGTGCTGGAAAATGGGATTAGTGTGGTCAGACCTTTGTTGACCGGCACGGACACTGTGGCTGAATGGGCTCCTTCTGTGCTGTAGACGCCTATGAGACACAGTCAGTTGTCCCTGAACAAAACAGAGCACTGGAAATCTGAAATAAAAATAAAGAATGCTGCAAACGCACAGCAGGTCTGGCAGCATCTGTAAAGGGAGAAAAAGTTAGTGTTGATCACCTTACATGAGCTCTTCAGACCTGTCTGATGGCTTATCCTGTATTTGTGTGTGTAAAAGAGATTTTGCTCCACACTCAAGGATACCCTGAATACATAATTTTTCATATCTGTTCTCAGGATTTGAGCAACACCAACAAGGCCACATTAACTTTCCATCCCTAATTGCCATTAGAAAGTCCTGGGAGTGAGGACAGTTAGAATCAACCACTTATTGTGGGACTGAGCCATATATAAGCTGGGCCAAGCCAGGTGGAAACCTTCCCTGTTGGATGTTAGTAAACCAGTTGAGTTGTTGCAGCTTTTCATGGTGCCAGCCCACAAGTTATTAGATTTATTGACTTCAGTTTCGCAACTTACCATGGTGTAATTTGTCCTCGTGACTACTGGGTTGATCGTCCAGTACCATAACACTTGGCTTTTCTACCATGTAAGGTGCTGTATAAGAACTAATATTCAGTGGAGCATATAGCTGGGTTTTTGAATATTTCATACTACTATATATTACTCATTTTATTTGACTGTTGGTAGCTTGCTACGCTGATGCTTAAAGCAGGAGTGCCTGAGTCTTTTGCTTTAGTAGGCTTTTTGGATGCATGTTTTGGTGCTTTGGAGGCTACACATGAACTAAAAGCCCATGTTCCCAATTAAATTGCATGCATTGCAATTTGCTGGTATTAACCAATCTTGGTGTTCTGATTTATGATTTATCCAGTGAGGCAGCAGGCCTGAGAACAGACCTTTTCAAACTCCTGGGCTCTCCATTCAAACACGATAAAACAAAAATATAAGCCCATGTTGAGTCCATTTTATTTCATAGCATCTAAAATATTGGTTCCAAATGCATTTTTGAGATTCATGGGTCAAATCTGATAAGCACCAAAAATTTCTTGTTGCCCTTTGTATTCAAGAGGATGTACTTTTCTTGTAATCAAATGGGTTGTGTGCTAAAACTTGAAAATGAAATGCTTTTATACTGATTCTTATATTGGCATAAATGAGATTTTTGTCATTTTCCAGGCCATGGAACACCTTGAAAGTTTTATTGTTGATTGCGACAGAAGAACAGACATCGCAAAGAAGCGTTTGGCAGAAACACAAGAAGAGATCAGTGCTGAAGTAGCTGCTAAGGTATGTTCCAATTTACCTCGGCTTGAATAAGCATTTTCGTGTTCTGTTCACCTATATGACAATTTGATTAGTAAGTCAGTGTGGTGTATTTGCCTGAATCAGTATGGATGACCAGTAGCCCCCCATCTGAAACAGGCAAGGGCAATATTTAAATTGAGCTCCAACTCTAGCTGTTTCACATAAAAGGTTGTTTGTGCAAAAAACCTGCTGTGGCTCTTCCCACCCCAGAAAAAGTACCCAGCTTGCTACTTGACACTTATTGCCTCCCCCCACCGCCCATGCCATTTGTTTTTTTTATATACGTTTGGCTCGGCTCTGGCAGAGCACCGGCATCTTTGCAATCTATTTGAAAGAGCCTGCATGTGCGGGTCAGGTGGTACTTTGAGGGTCGGGTAGGTGAGTTGTTTGGAGGTTTGTGTGCTTCCTCTGACACCTCACCTTCGTCTCTGCATTCCTAATGAAGTCATTTGATGTGTTCAGTGCTTTCCTGACTCAGCTTTCGCATTTTGGTTGGTCGCAAGGCAAGGACTCCCATGAGTCTTCAGGGATGCTTGGAGGACATCCCTAAAGTCTTTCCACTGCCCTCCTGGGAATCTTCTGCTGTGACCACGTTTCAAATAGAGCAGTTGCCACAAGTAGTAACCTCAACGTCACGTGTAATCTATTCTTCTTCCTATCTAGCTTTCAGTTAGTTCATATGCACTTGAAAGTTTTATCATATTGTTAAGGATATTCATTTGGTTTTAGTTGAAATATTGTAGGCTTTTGGACTTGCATTTTTTTTCTTGTTGCAATTTTCTGGTTGAAATCATAATTCATATAATTACTTTGACAATTAATAACCTTTAATTGTGTTAATGAAAGGCGGTTCAATGAAGATTCAGATAGATTTCTGATGTGAGGTTGTCTTAAGGGGAGAGATTAAGTAGAATGAGCCATTGGGATATAGAAGAATGAAAGGTGTTCTCATTGAAACATTAGATTCCAACGGAGCTTGATAGGATAGAAGCTGAGAGTCGTTTTCCCTTGCTTGGAGAGTCTGGAACTAGAGGTCATAGCTTCAGGATAAAGGCCACTTAACATTGAGATAAGGAAATTTCTTCACTCAAGAGAATAGTGACTCTGGAATTTTATACCCCAGAGGACTGTGAATGCCCACTTTATGAGCATATTTAAAAATGAGGTTGTTAGATTTTTGGATACTAGGGAATCTGGAGAGATAGGAATAGGACAGGAATGTGGAGTTGAGGTAGTAGATCAGCCATGATCTTATTGAATGGCTTAAGGGCCATATAGCCTACTCTGGCTCCTATTTCTCATGTTTAGTATTGATAGCTAAAAAAATGTTTCACCAAGAACAAATTTATTTATAAATGTCTGGGTTTTATTAGCTATAATCTGTATATTAGTGAAATAAATAAAACTTAAAATGTTAGCAGAAGTTTGGGTGTGAATTGAAGCTACTTAATCTGAATTAATTTACTTAAAATCAATGTGGCCCATTTTGTAGTGGCTCTGAAAACTGAAGGAAGTTGCAGCAGGATAAATCCATGTTTGATTTTCATGAGTGAATTATACTATAGACTTAATCTACAATCTTTTTTTTAAGAGCTGGAATTCAGCATACTTTCATGAGCCTTCTCAAAGTGTTCAATCAAAAGATTTCTAACTACTTCATAAAAGTGTACACAAAATATTGCAATTTTCCGAAGTCCGCTAGGTTCTAGAAAGGTTCCATCAGACTGGAAGGTAGCGAATATAACCCTTCTATTCAAGAAGGGAGGGAGGCAGAAAACCAGAAACTATAGGCCAGTTAGCTTGACGTCTGTACTAGGTAAGGTATTAGAATCAATCATTATGGAGGCTGTAGCTGGGCCCTTACAGAAACTCAAGATAGTTGGTAAGAGCATGGTTTTGTGAAAGGGAAATCGTGTTTAACTAATTTATGGAGTTTTTTGAAGGAGTAACGTGCTATGGATAAAGGGGAGCCTGTAGACATGCACTTGGATTTCCAGAAGACATTTGATAAGGTGCCACATCAAAAGTTATTGCAGGAAATAAAAGCTCATGGTGTAGGGGGTAATGTATTAACATGGATAAAAGATTGGCTGGCTGGCAGAAAATAGAGTGTGCATAAATGGGCCTTTTTCTGATTGGCAGGATGTGACGAGTGGAGTCCCACAGGGGTGTGTACTGGGGCTTCAGCACTTTACAATTTATATCAATGACTTAGATGAGGGGAGTGAAGGCATGGTAGCTAAATTTACAGATGACACAAAGATGGGTAGGAAAGTATGTGATGAAGAAGACATAAGGAGTTTGCAGAGGGATGTTGGATGAGTGAGTGGACAAAAATCTGGCAGGTGGAGTAGAATGTAAGAAAATGTGAAGATGTTCAGTTTGGCAAGAAGAACAATAAAAGCAGAGTATTACTTAAATGGAGAATGGCTGCATAATTCTGAGGTACAGAGGGAGTACTAGGTGTTTTGTACATGAGTCTCAAAAAATTAGTATGCAGGTATGACAAGTAATCAAGTAGGCTAATGGAATGCTATCCTTTATTACGAGAGGAATTGAACATAAAAGAAAGGATGTTATGCTTCAGTTATACAGGGCATTGGTGAGACCACATTTCGAATATTTGGTTTTGGTCTCCTTATTTAGGGAAGGATCTAAATACGTTGGAGGAGGTTCAGAAGAGCTTTACTAGATTGATACCTGGAATGAGCAAGTTGTCTTATGAGGAAAGATTAGACAGACTGGGCTTGTTTCCACAGGAGTTGAGACTGAGGGGTGACTTGATTGAAGTATATAAGATCCTGAATGGTATTGACAAGATGGATGTGGAAAGGATGTTTCCTCTTGTGATGTGCCCAGAACAAGGGGGCACTGTTGTAAAATTAGGGGTCGTTTTTATAGGATGCAGATGAGAAATTTTTTTTCAGAGGGTTGTGCAACTTTGGAACCCTCTGCCTCATAGGGTGGTGGAGGAGGGATAATTGAATATTTTTGAGGCAGAAGCAGATAGATTCTTGTTGGGCAAGGGAATCAAAGGGGGTAGATGGGAATGTGGAATTCAAAGTGCAAACAGATCGGCCATGATCTTAATGAATGGCAGAGCAGGCCTGAGGGGCCTACTTATGCACCAATTTTGCATGTTCGTAAGTTCATTGAGTACTGTTACAGAAGGTCAGTTTTCTTTATCCTTGGCGTATAGCCTGAAGATGTAAGGTTTTGCATTCTTTTTACAGGCTGAAAAAGTGCATGAACTGAATGAAGAAATAGGAAAGCTTTTGGCTAAAGCTGAACAACTTGGAGCTGAAGGAAATGTAGAAGAATCTCAAAAGGTCATGCAGGAAGTAGAAAGAGTGCGCACAAAAAAAAGGGAAGCAGAGGTATGTACCATATTGCAAATTTTTTTTAATGAGTTAGCGGATAGCTGAGCATTGGAACTGGTATGGGGCATCTGTCTGTCTCTCATTTGTATATCATGATGGTGTGGATTCAGGCAAATAAAAAATACAGAGATTCATAAGCCTATACTCCTATGATTGAATTTTTCCTCTATCTGGCTCTTATTGTTTTCTGCACACCCAATTTCTAAATTTATGGATGATGCCATATTGGGTGGATAGTCAATAATGAGCACAGTGATAAATTACAGGAGGATATTAATAAACTTGCAGAATGGGCACATAATTGGCAAATGAAGTTTAACACAATAAATGTGAGGTAGGAAGTAGGAAGGTCACTTATTGCTTGGAAGAAACAAATCAGGCTGGGATAGAGGAACAAAGAGATTTCAGAATGCAAATACATCAATCACTGAAAGTTTCACCACAGGTTAGCAAGGCCATTTGAAAAAAACACAAACCAAGCACTAGGTTTTATTTCTATGGCAATAGAATTGAAAAGTAAGTTTTTAACATAAACTTGTAGTGGATCTTGACTAGACCTTTGGGACCACCCTACCAGAGTACTGTGTGCAGTTCTGGTCACCATATTTATAAAAAGGATACAGAGTGTTCATCAAAGATTTATGTGGGTGATACCAGAAACGGGTGGTAAACATATCAGGAAAGAATTGACAGGCCGTGTCTTTTTTAAAAAAAAGGCAAAGGTGTGACCTAATAGAGGTGTCTCAAAACCTTTCATAATTTTATTGAGTGGATACAGAGAGGGTGTTTCCTCTTGTGGAGAAGAACATAACTAAGAGGCCAACAGTATAAGATAGTCACCAAGAAACCCAATAGGGAATTCAGAAGAAACTTCTTCACCCAAAGAGTGTTTAAGAATGTGGAACTTGCTGTCACAGGGAGTAGTTGAAGTGAATAGTATAGATGCATTGAGGGGGAAGGGAACAGAGGATTATGATGGTAGATGTAGATGAGAAAACAGGATGGAGCCTAAACACCGGCATGGACTGATTAGGCCAAAAGGCTTCTTTCTGTGCCATATATCCTATGTAACAATGAATTACTGCTACATGGGCAAGCAGGGTAACCGCATTAGGGCAGCAGTATCCTACAACATTAATGAGCTGAATGACTGAATAGTTAATTTTTATATGGAATTGGTTGTTGGAAGAATGGACACTGGACACCAAGAAAACTTCCTACTTTTTTTGGAATAGTGTTACAGAATTTTTAATATCCATTTTGAGCTGGCTAAAATCTTGTCTGAGGGCACTCTTGTACTTCTGTATTTGTTTGTGGCTTGGGTTTACATGGAACCTTGTTGAAATCAATACTGGCGGTTCACCATTAAAGCACCAGTAAACTTCAGCAGTGGTTAATTATAAAAGTAAATCAGCAACATTTACTACTTCAATATCTTGATCCTTGAAATCCAGCAGAAGTTATGAAAAACACATTTTGGAGAAACATGTATAGAAATATATAGAAAGATTAGTTTAAGAGAAACATTCAGTTGCTGAGCTTTTTTGATCTATTGGCTTGACTTGATTATTTCAAAGTTACATAATGCTTTATGATTTAAACTGTAAACATATAACTAACTATTAATTGATTTCTAGTTTTTTAATTGAACATCAGAATATGGATATATCAATCGGAATATAAGAACAGGAGAAAGGTATTCAGCCCCTCAAACTACCATTCGGTGAAATCATGGCTGATTTGCAACCTAACTCCATATACCTGCCCCTAACTATTTACCAATCTATCAATCTCAGATTTAAAATTTAGAATTGTCATTTGTGGAAGAAAGTTTCAAGCTTCTGTCATCAGTTGTGCACTGAGGTTTTTTCTAATTTCACTGCTAAAAGATTTGGCTTTGTTTTTTAGACTATGCACCCCTGGTCCTTGACTCCCCAACTAACAGAAATAATTTCTCTCAGTCTACCCTATCGGTTCCCCTCTATATCTTAAACTTCAAGCAAATCATTCCATAACCGTCTAAATTATAAGGAGAGGTGGTGCCATAGTGGTAATGTTACTGGCCTAGTAATCCAGAGGCCCAAGCTAATACTGTGGATGCATGGGTTCAAATCCCACCACTGCAACTGATGGAATTTAAATGCAACTAATACATCTGGAATATATAGCTAGTCTCAGAAATGGTGACCATGAAACTATTACCGATTGTTGTAAAAGCCCATCTGGTTCACTAATGTCCTTTAGGGATGGAAATCTGCTGTTCTTACCTGGTCTGGCCTACCCTCTGCCCTCTGAAATGGGCTAGCAAGCCATTCAGTTCAAGAACAATTAGGGATGTGCAACAAGAGATGGCCTTGCTAGCAACACCCACATTTCCATGATGGAATAAAAAGAAATCCTAATTTGTGCAATCTCTCCTCATAATTTAACCCTTGCAAACTCTATATCGTCCTGGTAAACCTGCACTGCATTCCCTTCATTATATCCTTCGTGAGTTGTGGTGACCAGAAGTGTTCAAAGTACTCCAGGTGTGGTCTAACTATGGCTTTGTATAACTAAAGCATGACTTCTACATCCTTGTATTCTGGTGCTCTAGATATAAATTAATCATTGTCCATGAATTTTTTTTGATTATTTTCTGTACATGTTCAAGATATTTTACTCTATGTACTGGACCTCCAGGTCTCTTTTGACCTGCACTATTTTTTTGCTTTTCACCATTTGGTGAGGTGGGGGTGTGGCGGGGAAGATGTTTTATTGTTGGAGCTTACTATCTGAAACCCAGCAGCTCCAAGGATTCACTAAATGACCTGGATGCTAGCTTAACAATACTTTATAATACAAAATTGTCACCCTCCATCATATTAAATGGGGATTTTCATGTCCCTGATCTTGCATGGAATCAGGACAGCCCCCAGTGTGCAATGAGCCCACCTCAGGAAAAGTTAATAAGTATAGTAAATGACCACTTGTTAATGCGGATGGTTAACTTTGCCACTAGGAGGCATACCAATGGAACTGAAAATATGTTGGAGCTTCTACTCATTACACATCCTGCTTTGATGAGATCTGTCAGCCCTGTTCAAGGATAAATGACTACTCAGCAGTTCTGGGTGAGTATTGCATTTAAGGCACTACTGCACCATAAACCACCAAGGAAAGTGTTTGGAATGGAGGGGTGTCAATATTTATGCCTTTGAGAGTCACACTGCACAGATGACACAACAGTTTCTCAACAATCCTCCTGAGACCAACTCAGTGAACAAGAACCGGAAGGTGTTTGCCGAATGTGTAAATCATCTTGTAAATCTACATGTTCCTCACAAAATCTACTCTGGAAAGAGGAGCACTCCTTGGTTAGCAGGCTATGTCAAAAAGAAAATCCAAAAGAAGGAGAAACTATATATCCCTACTAAACATTCTTTGTGGAATGACAACCCTTTGAAGAAAGAGGAAGTCTGGATTAAATTTGAGCAGTACCAAACTGAGGTCAACAGGGAGATTCGATGCACCAAACGTAAATACGAAATGGAATTGGCCAGGACAGAAAACATCAGGAAATCTTGGAAGTAGTTAAATCAAAAAGAGAGGATAATACTGGAATACCAATTCTGTATGTAGGGGATAAGTTGCAATTGGATGGTGAGGAAAAAGCTGAAGCTGTAAGCTCATAGTTCCAGAGCTGCTTCAAGGAAGGAATGAGAGCACCTGAGTACAAATCTAGTAAGAGGCCAGTCTTTCAAGAACATGCCTGATGTTATAATCATAACAAAAGGTGTTGAGAAATTCTTCCATAACATGTATCCATCTCAGACCATGCACTTAAAACTGCAGCAAGTGTTTGCATCAATGTTACAACACATTTTTCAATAATCTGCAGTCTTCCATGTGGTCAAATCTTCCCTTGACTGCAGAAAATCGGAAAAAGTCTCTTCTAAGTCCCCTACAACAATACAATCAAGAATTAATTTGTCTTTCAGGGCTCCATATTCGCAATTCTCGGCCAGTCGATATAAATCATTAATGAAGGAATCCCCACTCTCACCTGGTCTTTGGGTGTGCCTATTGTATTTTGCTCCCTCTAAATGGTGTATCTTCAAAGACAAGAATAAATATCAAAGGCTTTGATAACTTCATAAACCACTCTGTTTTTGTTTATGTCCTGTCTAACCATTACATCGCCTGCACTACTGTCTTATAGCACAGTGAGGTACTGACCTGTCTCTTGCTAGTCTTGAAGCCGTTCTGCACCTGATAAACCTAGAGTGCCAGTTCTGCCACTTCTCGGCTTGATCTGGGCCTTCCATGTGGTTCAAGTACCCTGGTAAAGGTAGGATTTTCTCCATGGCCCCCCTTTTACTGTAGCCTGTTCTAGAGTTCCTTTGAAGATTTTCCCATGCTGCCCTTGTCCTGCAGTTGTTTCTCTTGCTGTCGCTGGGCTTTTCACTGGTTGCTTCTTCCATCATGTTTTCTGTTGCCACCATCTGTTATCATTGTCGTGGTCATAGAAGGGGTTGTTCATAAACTGCACTTACGGATACTGCTGGAGGCAAGGCTGTTGGTAAACACTGCCTTTTATTATTGAACATTATACTAACTATGTACAATACAGACTAAGCAAGACGCTCTACATAAAACTATCTGCATGTTCTGTTGTCATGTGATCTTGCATCACTGATAATGTAGACTATACACTATATTTAACATTAACCAGTTATACTGCAACCACCAAGGAAAGTGTTTGGAATGGAGGGCTGTCAATATTGATTCCTTTAAGAGCCAAGCTGCACAGATGACAAAACAGTTTCTCAACAATTCTTCTGAGACCAACTCAGTGTACAAGAACTGGAAGATGCTTGCTGAATGTGTAAATCATCTTGTAAATTTACATGTTCCTCACAAAATCTACTCTGGAAAGAGGAGTACTCCTTGGTTAGCAGGTTATGCCAAAAAGAAAATCTGCAAGAAGGAGAAACTATATATCCCTACTAAACATTCTTGGTGGAATGACAATCCTTTGAAGTAAGAAGTCTGGATTAAGTTTGAACATTACCAAACTGAGGTTTGTCAAGTGCAGGTAGGGATGGGCAGTAAATGCTGGCCTAGCCAGCAACACCCTCATCCTGTGAAAGAATAAATAATAAAAACCCATTGATGGCTGTTCCATCAACTGCCTGAGCCCCAAACTCTGGAATTCCTCCCCTAACCTCTCTATCTCTCTACCGCTGTTTCCACCATTAAAATGCTACTGAATACCTACCTCCTTGATCAAGCTTTTGACCATCTAACCTAATATGTGGCTCGGTATCAAATTTTGCTTTATAATTCTCCCGTGAAGCATCTTGGGACATTTTACAAAGTTAAAGATGCTACCTTTACAGTGGCGTAATGATAATATCACTCGACTAGTAATCTAGAGACCTAGGCTAATGCTCTGAGGAGTTGTGGACTCAAATCCCACCATGGCAACTGATGGAATTTAAAATTGAATTAGTAAATGTGGAATATAAAGCTAGTTTTGATGATGACCATAACAATTAACATCAGTTGTTGTAAAAACCCATCTGGTTCACTAATGTCCTTTAGGGAAGGAAATCTGGCATCCTTACCTGGTCTGGCCTACATGTGACTCCAGACCCACAGCAATGTGACTCTTAACTGCACTCTGAAATGGCCAAGCAAGCTACTCAGTTGAAGGGGAATTAGGGATGGCAACAAATGTTAGCTTTGCCAGTGACGCCAACATCCTATGAAAGAATGAAGAAAAAAATGTGTTATTTTTGTTGATGTCTTTCCATTATGTTTTAGTCATAGAGTCACAGAAGTCTACAGCACAGAAAAAGGCCCTTCGGCCCATCAAGTCTGCGCCGGCCAAGTACCTAACTATTCTAATCCCAGTTTCCAGCTCTAGGCCCATAGCCTTGTATGCCATGGCATCGCCAGTGCACACCCAAATACTACTTAAATGTTATGAGGGTTTCTGCCTTAACCACCCTTTCAGGCAGTGAGTTCCAGATTCCCACCAGCCTCTGGGTGAAAAAATTCTTCCTCACATCCCCTCGAAACCTCCTGCCCCTTATCTTAAATCTATGCCCCCTGGTTATTGATCCCTCCACCAAAGGGAAAAGTTCCTCCCTGTCTACCCTACCTATGCCCCTCATAATTTTATATACCTCAATCATGTCCACCCTCAATCTCCTCTGCTCCAAGGAAAATAACCCCAGTCTATCCAATCTCTCCTCATCACTAAAACTCTCTAACCCAGGC
The DNA here is from genome assembly GCF_964194155.1 of Cetorhinus maximus. Taxonomy (NCBI): domain Eukaryota; kingdom Metazoa; phylum Chordata; class Chondrichthyes; order Lamniformes; family Cetorhinidae; genus Cetorhinus; species Cetorhinus maximus. Next base: position 46,619,477 of record NC_135893.1, read on the forward strand.
AACATCCTGGAAAATCTCCTTTGCTCTCTCTGTAGTGCAATCACATCCTTCCTATAATACGGATTCCAGAACTGCATGCAATACTCTAGCTGTGGCCTAACCAGGGTTTTATACAGTTCCAGCATAACCTCCCTGCTCTCATATTCTATGCCTTGGCTAATAAAGGCAAGTACCCCATATGCTTTCTTAACCACCTTATGTACCTGTCCCGCTTACCTTAAGGGACCGGTGGACATGCACACCAAGGTCCCTCTGATCCTCGGTACTTCCCAGGGTCCCACCATTCATCGTGTATTCCTGTGCCTTGTTTGTCCTGCCCAAGTGCATCATCTCACACTTACCCGGATTAAATTCCATTTGCCACTGATGAGCCCATCTGACCAGCCCATCTATACCCTCCTGTAATCTAAGGCTACCCTCCTCACTATTTACCACCCCACCAATTCTCATGTCATCCGCGAACTTACTGATTGACCCTGCTACATTCAAGTCTAAGTCGTTTATATATACCACAAACAGCAAGGGACCCAACACTGATCCCTGTAGAACCCCACCGGACACAGGTATCCAGTAACAAGAACACCCCTCGACCATCACCCTCTGCTTCCTACCACTCAGCCAATCCTGGAACCAATTTGCCAAATTGCCTCGGATCCCATGGGCTCTTACCTTCGTTACCAGTCTCCTATGCGGGACCTTATCAAAAGCCTTGCTGAGGTCCAAGTAGACTACGTCAAATGCATTGCCCTCATCTACACACTTGGTTACCTCTTTGAAAAATTCAATCAAATTGGTCAGACATGACCTGCCCTTAACAAAACCATGCTGAATGTCCTTTATTAATCCCTGCCTCTCCAAGTGTGGATTAATTTTGTCCCTCAGAATTGCTTCCAATAGTTTCCCCACCATTGAGGTTAGACCGTCTGGCCTGTAGTTCCCTGGTTTATCCCTTCCTTCCTTCTGGAATAACGGTACCACATTGGCTGTCCCCCAGTCCTCTGGCACCTCTCCTGTGGCCAGAGAGGTATTGAAAATTATTGCCAGTGCCCCTGTTATCTCCTCTCTTGCCTCACTCAACAGCCTGCGATACATTTCATCCAGGCCTGGAGATTTATCTACTTTAAGCCTGTCAGACCACTTAGAACCTCCTCCCTTTCTCTGCTAATTTATTTAGTTATATCATAATCCTTCTGTCTGATTTCCATACCCACGTCATCCCTCTCACTTGTGAACAGTGACACAAAGTATTCATTTAGAACCCTACCTACATCTTCTGGCCCCACACAAATTACCACTATGGTCCTTAATGGGCCCTACTCTTTCCCTAGTCATCCTCTTACTCTTAATGTACTTGTAAAATAACTTTGGATTTTCCTTTATTTTACCTGCCAATGCTTTTTCATGCCCCCTTTTTGCTCTCCTAATTTCCTTTTTAAGTTCCCCCTACACATTCTATACTCCTCTAGGGCTTCCGCTGTTTTGAGCCCTCGGCATCTGCCATAAGCCTCCCTTTTTCTCTTTATCCAATCCTGTATATCCCTCAACATCCAGGGATCCCTGGATTTGTTGGTCCCACCCTTTATCTTTGCTGGAATATGTTGGCCCTGTACTCTCCCTATTTCCTTCTTGAATGAGCCCCACTGCTGTGATGTAGATTTACCTAAAAGTAGCTGCTCCCAGTCTACTCTGGCCAAATCACATCTGATCTTATTAAAGTCGGCCTTCCCCCAATTTAGAACTCTGATTTCAGGCCCATCCTTGTCCTTTTCCATAACAACCTTGAATCTAACAGAGTTATGATCACCGTCTGCAAAACGCTTCCCCACTGATCAATGAAGTCTCAATTTATATTAATGACTTGGATGAGGGGACTAACTGTATTGTAGCCAAGTTTGCTGATGAACATACAAGTTGTGGGGAGGAAAGAAAGTCTACAAAGGAATAGAAGTAAGTTAAGTGAGTGGACAAAAAATTGGCTAATGGAGTATAATGTGGGAAAATGTAAAGTTGTGAGGAGAATTTCTTCTCCAGGGGGTCATTAATTTTTGGAATTCTCTTCCACAGAGAGCAGTGGAGGCTGAGTCAGTGATATTCATGGCTGAGTTAGATAGATTTTTGATCAACGAGGGAGTCTAGGGTTGTGGGGGCCAGACAGGAAAGTGGAGTTGAGGCCACAATCAGATCAGCCATGATCTTATTGAATGGCGGAGCAGGCTTAACGGCTGAATGGCTTTAAGAGCGGTAACCACCACCTAGAAGAGTGGGCAAAAGAAGAACCTGGAGGTAAATCAGCAGCCAGAAGACCAGGCGAAAAGGGAACCCAGAGGCAGTCTTTTTCTGCCTCCAGTATTTGGTTCTAACTTCAGCACAGGGGAAGAATTTTATTGATGAATCACTGGTAAGTTATTTGACTTATAGTAAATAGTTTGTTAAAGTGGCAGGGCAGCTCGACTGAGTGAAATTTTCAGCCTATGCAATGTAGGAGGTCATGGATGCACCATGTGTCCTAGACAAACACATCTGCAGAAATGTCACCAGCTGCAGAAGCTGGAGCTCTCGGTTACGGAACTCGAGCACTGGCCAGAGTCACTGGTTCATCCTCGAGGCAGAGAACTATGTGGATAGCACATTTGAAAGGTGGTCACACCACAGGTTAGGAGCATGCAGGCAGAGGGGGAATGGGTGACCTCCAGGCTGTCTAAGAGTACCAGGCAGGTAGTGCAGAAGTTCCCTGAGTCAATTTCACTTGTTGACTGATTTTCTATATTGGATACTTGTGAGGCAATGTTTCCTCAGCGGAGTGCAGCAAGAGCCAAGTCTGTGGCACCACGGTGGCTCAGCTGCACAGGAGGAGAGAAAGAGGAGTGGAGAGCAATAGTGATAGGGGATTCATTAGTTAAGGGAACAGACAGGTGTTTCTGCTGCCATAGATATAACTTCAGGATGGTATGCTGCCACATTGATGCCAGGGTCAGGGATGTCACAGAGCAGTAGAATGACATTCTTCCTTGGGATGGTGAACAGCCAGAAGTCATGGTCCATCTTGGTACAAACAACATAGGTAGTGTGAGGGACTAAGACCTCACCCTATATATTTTTGTAAAACATTTCAAGATATACTTATTACTATCTCTAAAAATTTAACACTGGACAAAGATCTAAAATGGCTGAATCTATGTCTGCCTGTGACTCTTGAACAAAAGGAGCTACTTAGCATTATCAGAGAAACTCTCACATCATTATCTCTGAAGAGCCACTAACAGAACATTGTAGGCTACACAGACCAAATTCAAAGAAAGCTATACAAAGGCCATCTGCATTTCATAATCCAGACTGGCCAACAGCAGTTTATCCATCTGCTAAGACAGTACCCATAGAACCATAGAACACTACAGCACAGAAAACAGGCCATTCGGCCCTTCTAGTCTGTGCCGAAATATTATTCCGCTAATCCCATTGACCTGCACCCAGTCCATAACCCTCCAGACCTCTCCCATCCATGTATCTATCCAATTTATTCTTAAAAATTAAGAGTGAGCCCGCATTTACCACGACAGATGGCAGCTCGTTCCACACACTCACCATTCTCTTAATATTTCCCTGTAACTCAACTCCTGAAGACCCAGCAACATCCTAGTAAATCTTCTCTGCATTCTTTCAATCTTACTGATATCCTTCCTGTAGTTAGGGGACCAGAACTGCGCACAATACTACAAAATTGGCCTCACCAATGTCTTATACAACCTCACCATAACGTCCCAACTCCTATACTCAATACTTTGATTTATGAAGGCCAGTATGCCAAAAGCTTTCTTTACAACCCTGTCTACCTGTGACGCCACTTTCAGGGAATTATGTATCTGAACTCCCAGATCCTTTTGTTCCTCCATACTCCTCAGTGCCCTACCATTTACTGTGTATGTCCTACCTTGGTTTGTCCTTCCAAAATGCAACACCTCATACTTTTCCGCATTAAATTCCATCTGCCATTTTCTGGCCCATTTTTCCAGTTGGTCCAGATCCCTCTGCAAGCTTTGAAAGCCTTCCTTGCTGTCCACAATGCCTCCAATCTTAGTGTCATCAGCAAACTTGCTGATCCAATTTACCACATTATCATCCAAATCATTGATATAGACAACAAACAACAATGGTCCCAGTACAGATCCCTGAGGCACACCACTAGTCACAGACCTCCAGTCTGAGAAGCAATCATCCACTACCACACTCTGTCTTCTCCCACACAGCCAATTTCGAATCCAGTTTACAACCTCTCCATGGATACCAAGTGTCTGAACCTTCTGAACTAACCTCCCATGTGGTTATTCCTTTCAATTCTTAATGGTTGAGACTTCAACAATCTTGGGGACCCAAGCGAGGGATACACATCCCTTGTCAAAGCCTGAGTGGAGAGGCGTGACTCATGTGACATTGATCTCTAGCTTATGGAACCAATAATATTGCCTTGTGGAACTGTGAAGTCAGTCTGCCATTTTACTATCTAACTAGCAGCATCACAGACGAGCTCTGGCCCAGGTTGGACATCTGGCCCCATCTACACTGCTACTGGAAAGTCTGTACCATCGCCTATAAGACTGATTCATCTCAGCATGCCTACCTCGCCGTGTGAAGTCAACAGCACTGGAAAAATGAATTAGCCAGCATCGGTTTACAGCTCACTGACCTCCATGAAGCAATACCTCATTGGATTTTGATTCTGGACTCTGGAACCCATGTGATACAATATTTTTCTGTGGTCTCTACACTGTAAATCTTTCCTTACCCTATCCCTGTGTATGAATGCAAAGAAGGCAAAATTGTGACCCTCCTGTGTTTTGAATGTGTACAAATAAGCTAACCCTTTGAGTTCATCCTAAGTTTGCTGTGGGGTTACACATTAAACAGAGTGGTTGTGAAATATGCCACAACTTATAAAGGGGGAAGCAAATCAAAACACCTTCCTGTTTACAGATGGGCGGTGAGAGGAGAAATTGGTACTGTTCAAATTAAATCCCCTCCTGTCTGTAACAGTAGGAAGATGGGTGAGGTCCTGAAAGCTGATTTTAGGGTGGTTAGGAAAGAAATTAAAAAGCAGGACCTCAAAAGCAGTAGTTTCAGGATTGCTCCCAGTGCCTGTGAGCATAGGAATAGGGGGATTGAACAAGTGGCTGGACAATTGGTGTATGAGGGAGGGCATTAGTTTTCTGAGGCATTGGGACTGGTTCTGGGGCAGATGGAACCTATGCAAGATGGATGAGTTGCACCTTAATGGACCTGGACATCCTCGCAGGGAGGTTTGCTCATGCTGTTGGAGAGGGTTTATTCTAGATTGGCAAGAGGGTGGGAACCTGAGAGGGAGCTCAGATTAGAGAGAAGCAAAACTGGTAACAGGAAGTAAATAAGTAGTAAGCGTAATTAGAAGGCAGACAAAGTGATGACAGGCATCAAATAGAATCTGAATGTGGAATAATGTTCAAAAGACAAAGCTAAGGGTGCTATATCTGAAATGCACATTTCATTCGCAACACGATAGACACTTTGAAGCAAATACAAATGGCTATGATTTAATTACCATTACAGAGATGTGGTTACAGGGTGACCAAGTCTGGAAACTGAATATTCAAGGGTATTCATCGTAGGCAAAAAGGAAATTGAGGTGGGTAGCGTTGTTAATAAGGAACGAGATCAGCACATTAGTGAGAGAAGAGGATCTTGGATCGAAGGTTCAAGATGTAGAATCAGTTTGGGTGGAGCTAAGAAAAAGCAATAACCTTACTGTAAAGGAGCCTTTAGGAAATAGTGACCATAATACGATAGAATTTTGCATTAAGTTTGAAAGTAATGTAGCAGAATAAGGGTCAACGTCTGAAAGCACTACATAGAAACCAGTGACAGATGGTCCTGTTTTGGGGTGGGGGTGGGGGGGTGGGGTGGGGGGGGGGGTGCAAAAAAAAGTGTAGAAATAATTATTTGACATATTTGTCAATCTCTGCTTAGCTCCCACCTATCTTTGACCTTCTATCTTGCGCCACCCCCTCAAACAGTATGAAATTCATCACATTTCTACTTCTGTTTAGCTCTGAAGAAGAGTCATATGGACTCGAAGTGTTAACTCTTTTCTTTTCATAGGTACTGCCAGACCTGAGTTTTTCCAGCATGTTTTTGTTTTTATTTCAAATTTCTAGCATCCGCTGTATTTTGCTTTCATCATTGAAAGTAATATAGTTCATTCTGAAACTACAGTCTTAAATCTGAACAAAGACTATGAAGGGATGAGGTTGGCTATGGTGGATTGGGAAAATACATTAAAAGACTTGATGATAGATGGGCAGTAGCTAGTATTTAAAGAAATATCACATAATCTACAACCAATATACTTTTCTGTCAGACACAAAAAACCAACAGGAAAGGTATATCAACTGTAGCTAACAAAATATGTTAAAGATTGCATTTGAGCAAAGGAAATGGCTTACAAAGTTGCCAAAAAAGTGGTAAACTGGTGGATTGGGAGCAATTTAGAATCCAACAACGGAGGACAAAGAAACTGATAAAGGGATAAGAGAATGTGAATGCAAGCTAGTGAGAAACATAAAGGTGGACTGTAAAAGGTTTTTTAGGTATGTGAAAAGAAAATGATTGGCAAGGACAAATGTAGGACCATTTTAGGCAGAGGCAGGAGAATTCATAATTGAGAATAGGGAAATGTTACAGAAACTAAACAAATACTTTGTGTCTGTCTTCACAGAAGGTACAGAATCTCCTGGAGATACTAGGGAACCAAGGAACTTGTGAAAATACATAACTAAAAGAAATTAATAAAGTATTAATGAAAAGGTAGTACTCAAAATTAATTGGATCGATGAGTGATAAATCCCCTTGACTAGATGAGCTACATCTAAGCGTTTTGAAGGAGGTGGCTATAGGGATAATGGATGCATTGGTGGTTATCTTTCAAAATTTTATAGATCCTGGAAAGGTTCCTGCAGACTGGAAAGTAGCAAATGTAACCCCACTATTTAAAAAGGAAGGAAGAAGGTGAGCTACAGACCTGTTAGTTTGACGTCAGTAGTAGGAAAAATGTTAGAATCTATTGTAAAGGATGTGATTACTGGATACTTGGAAAATAATATGATTGGGCAGAGTCAGCGTGGATTTATGAAAGGGAAATCATGTTTGGCAAACCTGTTGGAGTTTTTTGAGGATGTCACCTGTTGCATAGATAAAGGAGAACCAGTTGTGGTGTATTTGGGTTTTCAGAAGGATTTTGATGAGGTCCCACACAGGAGTTTCGTAAACAAAATTAGAGCACTTGGGATCGGGGGTAATATACTGGTATGGACTGAGAATTGGTTAACAGACAGAAAGCAGAGAGTGGGAGTAAATGGGTCATTCTCAGGATGACAGACCGTTACTAGTGGGGTACTACAAGAATCTGTGCTGGAGCTACAGCTGTTATGTATCTATGGATTTGGATGTGGAGACCAAATGTAATATTTCCAAATTTGTTGATGATGAACTAGGTGGGAATGTAAGTTGAGCAGGACGCAAGAAGGCTTCAACGGGATTTGGACAGGCTAAGTAAGTGGACAAGAACATGACAGATGGAATATAATATGAATAAGTGTGAAGTTATCCTCTTTGGTAGAAAAATTGGAAAGGCAGATTATTTCATAAATGAGGTTGGGACTTGTCAATGTCCAAAGGGACCTAGGTGTCCTTGTTGATGAGTCACTAAAAGCTAGCATGTAGGTGCAGCAAGCAATTGGAAGGCAAGTGGGTATGTTGGTCTCCATCGCAAAGGGATTTGAGTACAGGAATAAAGATACCTTGCTGTAATTGTATAGATCCTTGGTGAGATCGCACCTGGGTACTGGGTACAAAACTGAGTACAGTTTTGGTCTCCTTGCATAAGGAAGGCTATAATTGTCATAGAGGGAGTGCAATGGAGTTCACCAGACTAATCCCTGGGATGGTGGGATTATTTTATGAGGGGAGATTGAGGAAACTGGACCTGTATTCTCTAGAGTTTCAAAGAATCAGAGGTGATCTCATTGAAACTTACAAAATTCTTACAGGGCTGACAGGGTAGATGTGGATAGGATGTTTTCCCTGGCTGGTGAGTCTTAAACCAGGGGGACACAGTTTCAGAATAAGGGGCAGGCCATTTAAAACTGAGATGAGGAATTTCTTCACTCAGAGGGTGGTGAATCTTTGGAATTCTCTACCCCAGAGGACTGTGGAAGCTCAATCACTGAGCAAGTTCAAGACAGAAATCAATAGATATCTTGCTGCAATTATGTAGATAGATTTATAGATTTCCAAATGCTACTTACATCAAGAGATATGTGGATAGTGGGGAAAATGGTATAGAAGTGGATGACCAGGCATGACCTGTTTGAATGGCAGAGCATGTTCGACTGGCTCCTCCTGCTCCTATGGTCCTATTTCTTATGATCTTATGTAAACCTCAGTTTTTTTTCCAGACTTTATGAATAATTCATAAACAATATACAAGAAAGGACTCCTTACCGATCCAGCAGACTACTGACCTATTTTGCTTGCTAATTTTTGCTGTAAATTACTAGAACACATAATTGATTGTAAGCTAATGAAGCATCTTGAAGTACAGAATATCCTTATTGACAAGCAGCATGCCTTTTGTAAAGCTCCACCAACAGAATCACAACTCATCCTTACCATCCACGATCTGACCTCAATCACATCACCATAGATCTTTTTCCAAGGCTTTCGATCGTGCATCACACGCGAAGCTACTGGACAAACTAGATTATTATGGATTCCGAGGAAATACTAAGCAATGGATAGAAACATTTCTTACAAAACAGCAAGAAAGCCATAATGAATGGGGAAACCTCAAACTGGAAACCAATCTTAAGCGATGTGCCCCTACGTACTGACCTGGGCCCCCACTTGTTTTTTCTCTTTATAACTGGCATCCAGGTTGGAATCTCAAGTCAGATCAGACTCCTTACAGATGACTGCCTAACCTATAGAGCATTACTGAAGCAACAGATGACGTTAACCTTCAGGAAGATTGAAATAATTTGATCAAATAGGCCAATATATGATGAATGAAATTCAACATAGAGTAATGTACCTTTAGGCGAATTAGCAATTCTCTATACCCATCACTACTCAACTACACAATGCATTATTACCCCCTTGAAGTTACTAAAGAAAGCCATTACTTAGGAATCCATATCTGAAATACTTCAAAATGTAGCATACGAAGTCAACAAAAAGCTTCCAAGGTGCTTGGATTTGTGAAATGGAGCTTCTATCAGTCTTCGGCGAAGGAAATGCTGTACCAAACACTAGTCAAACCACACCTTGAGTATGGAGTAGCTGCTTGGAACCCATACACTGCAATAAATATTACCCTCCTTGAGAAAGTTCAACGCCGTGGACCTTGCTTTGTTACAAACAAGTATATGCAATATACCAGTTTCTCCCAGTTGGTCACATCGCTAGGCAGGCAGTTTCCAGAACCAAAGAAAGGTCAACAGGTTGACATACTTCTATAAGATTTTGAATGGACAATTAAATATTGCTAAGCAGTACATCAAGCCCAAAGTGACCGAGCTCAAAGAGTTCACAACCAACAGCTCCAACTGTATACACTCCAATGTGCTTCCTTTGCTAACTCCTTTTTTCCCCCCAAGAACAATTAAGGACCGGAAAACCTGCACCAAACTTTAATCTTCATACCTTCTAAGGACTCATTTAAGGAAAATCTATTGAACTTTTTTAATTTGACCATTGACTGCACTCTGCACATCCTGTGGAAATTCCCTGGTTGAAGATTACAGAGGGAAACCTTACCAAGTACCAAGAAAGTATCATGTTCCATCTTTTTTAGCTCCAAAGTGGATGGCTTCTCATTTGCCTATATTGAAATCTATTTCACCCATTCACTTAATCTATCCATATGTCTTTGCAATTTTGTGCCTCCAATTACACTGCTTCCAATGTAATTTTGCAGATTGCCAATACCTTTTTAATGGTTTTCTTGTACAAAAAAGAACTTGCATTGACATAATGCCTATCATATAACTCTCATACTGAAGTTATAAATAATTAGTTGTAATTAAATTTTTATTAGAAAGCCCAGGTAAAAGGTAATTTGGTGCAAAAAAATGACACTAGCATTTATTTTACAAGACAAGTAATTTGTTGTAATAAGAATGTTCCAGTAGTTGAATAAATGAGATTTCTTGTAAAAGGAGATTTTTGTTTGGTTTTGCTCCTTCCAGCGTTTGGGGCTTTCCATGAATTGCGTACTAGATGGCATTTCTCCCATCACAGTCAAAAAAATATCCAGAATGAAGTAGCGCGGGTGTTTCTCAAACATTTGTCAGGTTTAAGATTTTAGAGAGGTTTCCTAAAATTTTCCTTTGTTTCATGTTTTGTATAGGATGAATATAGGAATTCAATGCCTGCTTCTAGCTTCCAGCAACAGAAATTGCGTGTCTGTGAAATTTGTTCTGCATACCTGGGTCTTCATGACAATGATCGCCGGCTTGCGGATCACTTTGGGGGAAAACTGCACTTGGGGTTCATTCAAATCAGGGAGAAATTAGACCACCTGAAGGTAATTTTGAGATTTTGTGCTGGAAAGTATTAAAATGTAGAATTGTATTTTTGGGACATGCTTATAAAGCTACCTTTTCTTTGAACATCCAACCAAGTATCTATTTTACTTAAATGTAACTAATGTAGGCAGAAATCATTTACTTTGAAGCTTTGAGAAAATTTCAGTATGTCATTTTCATTGCAAATTGTCAAGACACATTTATCTTTAAATGCATTTTTCGTAATTGCCAACCAAGATGAATGCTTTTGGATTCTCATTTCTTCCTCCATTTGCAATTATAGAAAATTGTTGCAGAAAAACAAGAAAAAAGAAATCAGGAGCGCTTAAAGAGGAGAGAAGAAAGGGAAAAAGAAGAAAGGATGAAACGGAAGTAAGTTAATTTGCATTTGTAGCGCTAAATTTAGATATGCAAATCCTGTTTAATCAAGACTGTTGTGATAGAAACTGAGCATGAGAAGCATCTTTAAATGCTCTTTTCTTGATCCATTGTTATTTGTACATCTTGATTATTAATCATAACCTGAAATGTAGTTTCTAAACTGAAATGCAAAATATTAATCTATATGCATTACTTAGCATGGTTCTATAATTAAACTATTAAATACTGTTTTACAGGTCCAGATCACGTAGCAGGGATCGTAAGAGGTATGTTTATTGCACAGTAAAATAGCATCAAGGAGTCTCATATTTTCTTTACGCAGTTGATGTGAATTTTTTTTTGGAAGTATTCAGGTGGTTACCATATTTGAAGGATTTATGACTTTCAAACCTTTTACTTTTGCCCTCCTGTGCAGGGGTCTTAAGATATTCATTTGAAATGTCAGCTGTGACTCAGGTCATAGCATACTTGCCTCTGAATCAGAAAGTGTGTGTCCAAGTCCCGCTGCAGGACTTTAACATAACAATCCAGGCTGACACCAAGTGTCACCAAGTGCCCTGGCCAATATTTATCCCTGAATCAACATCACAGAAACAAATTATCTGGTCATTATCACTTCGTTGGGAGTTTGATGTTTGCAAATTGGCATTTCCTACATTACAATGGTGTCTACTCTTCAAAAACATTTCATTCACTGTAAGACACTTTGAGGTGTCCCAAGGTCATGAAAAGCATTATATAAATACAAGTCTCTCTTTTCTTTTTAGAGATAAACGCTGTGATAGAAAGTGGGTGCCAGTTTCACTACAGATTAGTTACATTGAAAAATGCACTTTTGCACTTGAACTTTTGGACATTGCACTTTTGAGAGAGTTGATTTTTAAAATGGGATGGACATATGATAAAGCCCATATCATGTGCACAAAAGTGGCTGCACAAAAAACGTGCCTCAAAATGCTTCTTCAGAAAAATTTGTCTGCCATTTTCATCTTAACTGAAATGTTCTGTGTCCAAGTTGTAAATTATATATTTCATAATAACAGAATTGCATTTAGTCATTTAGTTGTCTTTGTATATATTTAAGCTTTTTGTTTCAAAGCTTCAGTCTGTCTCAAACTGCTGAGGTTCGACCAGATATTTTTACCCCTCAGAAATCACATCTATTCTCCTGAGTATGTGTTTTGCAGAATTTCTCCGCATGCGGGTGTTAGTGGGCATTTCTTTAATCTATAAGAATTTGAGTTGCTTTGCTTTTTTTTCCAAAATACATTGATAGAAACTGGAAACTGAATTCTCACCATTTTTGTTTCAGGCAAGTGATGAATATATTGACAATGTTGCTTTTCCGTTATGATTTCTTCACCAACCAGTGTTTGAGAAGCAACAGTTGTGAACAGTGACTGCTGTTGTTCTGGATTCCTTTTTGTATGGTCCCCAAACAGATTGACTTAAAAATCCTTTCCCTGTATCCTGTAAAACATCTTTCTTCCATGTGAACAAACGAATTAGGAGCAGGAGTAGGCCACTCAGCCCCTCGAGCCTGCTCTGCCATTTAATAAGGTCATGGCTGATCTGAATGTAACCTCGTCCTCACATTCCTGCCTACCCCTGATAACCTTTCACCCCTTTGTTAATCAAGAATCTATCTAGCTCTGCTTTAAAAATATTCAAAGGGTCTGCTTCCATCGCCTTTTGAGGAAGAGAGCTCAAAAGACTTTCAACCCTCTGAGAAAAATAATTTCTCCTCATCTCTATCTTAAATGAGTGACCCCTTAATTTCAAACAGTGACCTCTAGTTCTAGATTTTCCCAAAAGAGGAAACATCCTCTCCACATCCACCCTGTCAAGACCCCCGCAGGATCTTAAAGGTTTCAATTAAGTCGCCTCTTACTCTTCTAAATTCCAGTGGATTCAAGCCTAACCTGTCCTGCCTTTCCTCATAAGATAACCCACCCATTTTTGGTATTAGTCTAGTAAACCTTCTCTGCACTGCTAATGCATTTACATCTTTTTTTAAATAAGGGCATCAGTACTGTACGCAATACTCCAGATGTGGTCTCACCAATGCCCTGTACAACTGAAGCATAACCTCCCTAACTTTGTGATCAATTCCTCTCTCAATAAATGATGACATTCCTAATTACCTGCTGTACCTGCATTCTAACCTTTTGTGATTCATGCATTAGGACACCGAGATCCCTCTGAATCTCAGAGCTCTGCAATCTCTCACCATTTAGATAATAAACTTTTTTATTCTCCTTGCCAAATTGAACAATTTCACATTTGCCCACATTATACTCCATTTGCCAGAACTTTGCCCACTGACTCAACCTATCTGTGTCCCATTGTTAGCCTCCTTATGTCCTCTTCGCAATTTACTTTCCTGTCTATCTTTGTGTTGTCAGCAAATTTAGCAACAATTCCTTCGATCCTTTCATCCAAGTCATTTATATAAATTGTAAAAAGTGGAGGCTCCAGCACTGATTCCTATGGCACACCACTCGTCACGTCCTGCCAACCAGAAAAAGACCAATTTATGCCAAATCATTTTGAGGCTTAATATACAAGTAATAAATTGCATAAATTAATATTTTTGATTGTTTATGGAAACTCATAATTGCGTGTAAAGTATATTTCAAAAAATTGGATCCCTCCCCCCAGCTCTTTTAACTTTTAAGGGGAACATGGTGATAGGGTTATCTTTAAAGAGTATAAAGGCCTGAAGGTAGAAGGGGGAAGACCCTGACATACAGTAACAGGGAGGTAGGGATTGGATGGCTCCAAGTGGGCTGCCAGCAGTTTGGGTCTGATGTTTATTCCTCCTTGCTGCTCCATACACTACAAGATTGCAGCTTTTATTGTTGAAGGCTTTTTCCCCATCCCCAATGCTCCAAAGTCCTTTCCATAGTTCCACTACACCTCAGACACTGTTTGCTCCTAGATTAAAAGAACGCCCCTTAACCTTCTGAGTACTCCTTGACTCTAGATCCTGAGACCTCTCTCCCTGATGCCTTCAGATCTTAGGTTCTCTGTTCTAGGTTCTAACCAATTATTCCTAGATCTCGGCAGTGTTCCTGGCCTCTCCCTCACTGTGTGCTCCCAGGTGCCTGGGGTACCACCAATACTAATATGTCAGTGCCCCTTGTAATGCTATTTGATATATACTAATAAAATCTCTCGCTCACTGTGAGCTCAGGTGTAAGGTATTTACTAGTCACTTATTGAATTAAGGTGAACCTTGATTTACTTGATACAAGTAAAGGTAACATGGTAGGGGTGCAGGAGCAGCAAAACCTGGGGGTGTACATACACAAGTCTTTGAAGGTGACAGGACAAGTTCAGAAGGCTGTCTAAAAGGCATTTTAAATAGAGGCACAATATAAAAGTAAAGCAGTTATGCTAAATCTTTGTAAAACACTGGTTAGGCCTCAGCTTGGAGTACTATTTCATTTTTAAAAAATCACTAATGCCAGAAATTGTGTCGAAATAATCTGATTGCTGTTTATATTACTTTTTAAACAAAGGGGAGGGTATTTAGTGATTTTTTTTCCCCCTCTTAAAGCATTTACTTATATTCACAAAACCAGTAATATTAGATCAAATGAAAGCCAAAAGCTGGCAACATTAGGAATTCAAAGTGGAGAAACAGATTTGAGTTATTTCATTGCAATATTACACTGAAATTTAAATCATTAAAGCTTGTCTTTCAAGTGGGAAAGCTGGTGTGCCTAATATTTGTTTGCCTAAGAAATCATTAAACTCTTTCAGGTGACAGCAACTAAGTCTGGGTCAACACTAAGCCTGAGACTCAAGTGTAGACCTTGCTGGTTGCAAGATCAGTGTTCTTCCACTTGAGCTATTTTACTGTAAGAAATAGGTGCAGGAGTAGGCCATGTGGCCTCGATCCTGTTCCACTGTCAATGGGATCTTGACTAATTCTCGACCTCAACTTCACTTTCCCACCTTATCCCTATATCCTTTGATTTCTTTCGAGCCCACAAATGTATCGATTTCTATCTTGAACATTCTCCATGAACACAGTCCTCTGGGGTAAACAATTAGAAAAATCCTCAACTGGGTGACGAAACATCTCCTCATCTCAGTCTGAAATGGCCCTCAATTCTAGACTCTCCAGACACCCCTTTCAGAATCTTGTGACATTTTAATGAATCACCTCCCATTCCTGTAAACCCAAGAGAGTATTGGCCCATCTGCTCAATCTTTCATAAGACAATCCCCTCATCACTGGAATCAATCTAAATGAACCTTTGTTGCTCCTGTAAGGCAAGTATATATTTTCTTGGGTGTGGAAAGCAAAATTGTGCACAATTCTCCAGGTGTGATCTCATTAAAACCCTGTACAATAGCAGCAGGATCTCCTTACTCTTGTACCCCCTTGCAACAAAAGCCAATATACAATTTTCCTTCCTAATTGTTTACTGTACCTGC
This sequence comes from Cetorhinus maximus, assembly GCF_964194155.1. Classification (NCBI taxonomy): domain Eukaryota; kingdom Metazoa; phylum Chordata; class Chondrichthyes; order Lamniformes; family Cetorhinidae; genus Cetorhinus; species Cetorhinus maximus. The sequence goes on from NC_135893.1 coordinate 46,634,917, forward strand.
ATGTTAATTTTCTATGTTTCTTGTACAAGGACACCCAAATCCCTCTGAGCACCAACATTTAATAGTTTATCATTTATTTAAAAGTTAATATCCCTTCAACTATTGCTGGATATATCTCTCCATCCTATTGCTACCTAGAACTATGTACTGCTATCTACCTAGTTAACTAATACTTTTTAAAACATGTTTACAGATCCAGATCACATGATCACAGGCGAAAACGCTCAGGTTCCCCCAGTCATGAGCGGCGTAAATCAAGATCCAGATCCAGAGATCGAGACAGGCGCCGAAGACACAGGTCCCGTTCACATAGCCGCAGCAGAGGACATTGTCGCAGTTCGAGAGACAAAAGCAGGGAGCGGAGTTCAAAGCATAAGTAAGACTGGTGAAATTTTTGAATTAAACTAAATTTCTGGAATATCATTATAAATCATTATGATAGTAATTTAGTAATTCTACTGTTGAGGCTGCAGTGGTTAATACCTTTTTTATGACTGAGTATGATCTGTGCAAACAGGTACAGGTTTATTTGAATTGATTTCGATTGTTGGTATGGACATTAGGAGGAGTCTGTATACAGTGATCCTGAACACTGGTTGTATCTGTAAAATGTCGGCAAAACTGTAATTGAATGACTGATCAGTTTGATCATCTTTAATAATGTATGATGCGTTGTATTTTCCAGTTGGAGATTTGTAACTCTTGCAGTGCTTCAGCTGTTCCACTACACTATCCGTTCTCCTAGAATTGTAAAGCAGCCTTTCAGAATCAACTTCCTTTCCCCTGAGAGGGAAAAGATTATAGTGATGGTTTTGATGTATTGTCATACATATGAGTGTCTTTTTTAACGTTGCCTACAAGATATGTAATTACAGAAACATGGGTAAAGTTTTATCACCACAAGCACAAGTCATTTTTAATTGAAAAGGTTGTTGTGATTGAGAAATGTTTTGTGATTAGCTGTACTTTCCTTAAGTTTCTAAACATTATTTCCGCACAAAATTAACCCTTTCAAAATGGCAGACTTGTTGATGCTTGTGCAAAAATGCTTGAATGCGTTATTATAATTTGGCGACTGGTAGTTTTTTTTAAAAAAAGGGACAAGCCAAGTAATACTTAAAGCAAGCAAATGTTTTTATAAAATGATCAGAGTGACCTAACTCATTTATCTCTGCTTCATTTATCAAATTTTCAATGCAAGTTGCCTCTGGTCCACGATTTGTTTCAATGTATACATTCCGTTGAAAGGTGTCTTCTATTATAAGGCATAGATTTATAATTCTTCCTGTGTGTTGCACTGTCATCCTTAGAAGATACTCAGGACACAGTCATGCTCTTGTGCCAATTTTTGGGATTGAACATTGGCCTTGCACACAGTTAGAAGAAGCCAGTTTTTTTTCAAGTTAAGGAATAAGAGATAACGGAGTTAATATGGGGGAATGGATGGACATGGAGGCAAATAGGGAAAAGTGGTAAAGAGACAAACAAAAGAACGAGGCAAGGAAGGGGAAAAGGAGGAAAACAGGAGGGTGTAAGGAGAAAGCAATGGGAATGAGAGAAGTGGGAGTGGAGGAGGTATGGGAAAGGTGGTGAAAGAGGAACTGTGGGGAGAAAAGAGAATGGAACAGAGGAAGGGAAAGGACGCAGGAGCAGAAGGGGAGGACACAGCAAATAGGTAATGTATACAGAGGTAGGCAAATGTGATTGGAGGGGAGCAAAAGGGCAGAACAGGAGGGAAGGAGTGAGGAGGAAGGGGGAGGAGTAATTGCAAGCTATAGCCACTACTGCTCATGCAGTTTAAACACTCAAACTCAGACTCAGGTATTCATTATTCTGTAGGGCCTCACCAATAATTGCACTGCTCAAAGGATCAATATTTCACATTGTCAAGATCCTAAGAAGTTCAAACAAGAAATAGCACTTAGCAGGTTGAGGGAGCAAGTCAGTTATTTAATGCTTTGCAATGTCTCACAACAGATTTTTTCCCTATATTTTGTAGTGGCAGTGGGAAGGGATTCCAGATTTTTGAAGTGCGTTGGAAGGGTAAAATCTTCATCGGTCATTCCTTGTGGCTGCTTTCAATTTTTAATGTTGGATTAACAGTGCAGAGATATTTACTGCTGCAGTACCTTAAACCCAGGACCACTTGCTGTTTTTAATGTAAAATAGATCATTATAACAATGTTGAGAGTAGCTTTATTATAATATTCTGCATGGAGTTAAAGAAATAAAAACACAATTTTTACTTTAAAGAAATCTTGAACATTCCCTCTGTCAAAGCTAGTTTCCCTATTCGTGTTTTAGTTTCTATTTTTATTTCTAATTTTAATTTTGGTGCCTTTGCCCCAACTGTTCCGATATATTCTCTCTCCTCTAACCTTTCTTTCCTGAGGTGTAAACTTAGTTGGTGAATCTTAGCAGACTGTTCAGCCATCTGAAGATGAGTGGGGAAGATATCAAAGCCAAACCAGATAACTTAATCAACATACGCATGTGCACTTTCAGCAATGGTTTCTCAATAATGAGCAAAATAGGAATCCTACGAACTAGGAGCAGGAGAAGGCCACCCGGTCTCCCGAGCCTGCCCTGCCATTCACTAAGATCATGGCTGATATGATTGTAACATCAACTGCACGTTCCTACCCCCGATAACATTTCAGCCCCTTGTTTATCAAGAATCTAGCTAGCTCTGCCTTAAAAATATTCAAAGACTCTGCCTCCACTGCCTTCTGATGAAGAGAATTCCAAAGACTCATGACCCCCTGAGAGGGAAAGTTTTGCCTCATCTCTGTCTTGAATGGGCAACCCCTTATTTTTAAACAGTGATCTCTAGTTCTAGATTCTCCCACAAGATGAAACATCCTCTCCACTTCCACCCTGTCAAGATCCCTCAGGATATTTTATGTTTTAATCAAGTCGCCTCTTACTCTTCTAAACTCCAGCGGATGCAGGCCTCGTCTGTCCGACCTTCCCTCATAAGATAACCCACCCATCCCTGGTATTAGTCTAGTAAATCTTCTCTGAACTGCTTCCAGCACATTTATGTCCTTCCTTAAAGACCAATACTGTACACAGTATTCCAGATGTGGTCTCACCAATGCCCTGTATAACTGAAGCATAACCTCCCTACTCTTGTAGTAATTCCCCTCACAATAAATAATAACATTCTATTAGCTTTGCTAATTACTTGCTGTACCTGCATGCTAACCTTTTGTGATTCATGCACTAGGGCACCCAGATCCCTCTGCATCTCCGATGAGACGAGGAGGTAACTTTTAATTTCTTAGCCCAAAAGCACTAAGACTGATGCTAATTTGCATCAGATTTGAATCTGGAGTCTTCCTATGTAGCTGTATACCGCACCTTTGGAGAGTTTGCCTTGTGGGTCGTTATGGAAGCTGAAATGCTGGAGGTTTGTATTAAATAAAAGTGTTGTTTTTCAAGGTCTTCAAGGGATCGATCTCCTAGGGAAAAATCAAGAGATAAGGATCGAAAGGAGAAGAGTTCTTCGGAAAGAAAACATGAGAGTACAAATGGAAAGTCAGAATTAAATACAGCAAGTCCAGAAGAAAGGGAAGCTGGTGAAATCTGAATTATTGACTGAACCAAAATAGTTGTGTAAAACTGTAAATCTGAAAACATTCTTACAATCTTCTTTGAATTTTCCCATGTTTATCTATGATTTCTGCCATTAAAACTTCATTTTGGCAGAGAAGAAAGACATTAGGTTTTTGTAGCTGTAGATACACTTGTTTTCCAGTAGTGTTACAACTTTTCTTCTGATGCAGATAATTTATAAATATTAAAATAAGTGAGTACATATGTTTTTTTTTTAAATAAAGGTTATCTTTTGAACTAGCATGGAAGAAAGCAACTTTAAGCTTTTCCAAGTACAGTACCTGTCTAGTGATTCAGTAGTTTGGTCTCCACTCTCTAAGAACAGAATAAATTCATGTCTGCCTAATGGGATCTGTGGTCTTTGGAACTGGGTATCTAGCTACATAGGGGGTGTTGATTTCAGTGGGAGTTCTCCCACTCCTTTGGTGCAACTTCAGTTGAAGAGCCACGGAAACAATGTAAATGGCATTTCCGCTGTTTCTCGAGGTTTCTTTGGCTCTTCTGTCGAAGTTAAAGCAGACGGGTGGAGGGGGGAGCAAAAATCCTATGAATTTTCATCAGCCTATTCCCTTGAAGAGAAACCTCTGATAATTTTGTGAACCTAACTTTTTCAGTCTGAAACCTAATTGTTCTGGGCATTTGTGTGAGCCTCCAAATTGTGATGCAGTAAAGGCTCTAGTGAAGTTGAAGATAAATAGACAGTGAACTTGCTTTGAGGTGCAATTTGTGTAATGAAAAATTCAGTTGATTCTTAGGTGTGTAATTCTTGAGGAAGAATAACTTCTGCATATAAAGCAACTATCATTTGAAGTTGCAAACTATCAAAAAAACTGGTTGAGATCAGGAGTTATCACCAGAGCCTGCTTTTACACCACCATTTTGCACTGCTTTGAAGTTGTTTCTGGTGAGTATTGTGATGAGGATGGTAATGTAAATCAGGTTCTCAGTGCATATAAGTTGGGAGTGACTAAACTTGGGTGACTGTATCAACTGGAATTCACACCATGTGACATTTAGCTCCCGTCTCGTTCAAAGCCACGTTTTGAAGTGCCCTCATGGTTCATTGACACTTCATAAATTTATTTGAAATCCTTTTATACTCCTGCCTGCACCCTTCTAAAATTAAAAGCTAGTCAGTCAGGAGCATGGCTCAATGTAATCCACAGCAAAATGCAGTTTGCATCAGGACTGCTAGCAGTGCATAATCCTCTATTTGTACCTGTGGCAAATGTAATAAAATGGCAGTAAACGTTATTTGTACCACCTGCAAAAGTCATGATTTTAAATGAATTTATTAATGGCAATATAAAAATGGAGAGTTTCAACTAATCCCAACAAAACTTTATATTTCTTCTACTGCTCACAAGACTTAATTGTTGCATGCTTAAAATCAGTGGCAACAGCCATAAAATTCCTGTTACTGATTCTAGTGTTCTGTTTATGGTAGCAATTTCAGAAACATTTGGGGTTTTCTTCTCCGACTTTACTGATAATTTTAGGGGAGTCTTAGTGTGGTGAATATCAATTTTAACATGTTACAGTCTCTGGTTTTGTTTTAGGGTTTTAGAATTTACATTTAACAAGTTACAAGATAGAATTGCTTTGGTTAGTGGAAGTAAATTAAGAGATAGCAGCTCTTATAGGACTGTGGGTTAAGCATCAGTAAAACCTACATACAATTTGTTTTTGTTTTACGTTTTGCAAAAATTACAAGGAGGGTGAAATGAGTTTCTTTCCAGCAACTTGTCCTTTGTACCCATCAATAGAAACATTCCAATTGCAGTTTACAAAATGAGACAATAAAGAAAAAACATTGTATTATTTTTAAATATACAATCCCTTAATGAAACTTCTCTTCAATAAAGGAAAATTATTAGATTCACATCATTATTTTCCTCAATCTTACTAAGTTATACAAATATTTTGGAAATTGTGTCTGAAAATGTTGGTCATTACTTGAAGAATGCTATTCAAAAATACACTTACTGGAATACAGTGTGGACATTGCTTTTTAAATTGTTTCAGGGTGCAAAGCAGAGAATTTAATCCTTATTTTGCTGTGCATACTTGTTTTTTAAGATTTGATTTTGATATATAAAGTGCATCAATTCTCTTCTATTGCTTTTTTGGTTTAATTTTTCCAATCCTAGTAATGAGACTGGTTCATAATTCATGATCTGAATCCTCGCAGTACAAAAGTTTCAAACTTTCATTTCAGATTTACCAGGAGTTTGTTTCAGCACCAGTTTTAAATACTGCAGGTTTACTTTGGGTCACACTGTTTAAAAGGAGTATTTAATGGAATTGAAGTACTGGTGCCACTTACCTAAATTCAGAAATAAAGTTTTAAGTGTTGGCTGTGACTTCCCTTTGAATTCATGTCCTTGGAAGCTAGTTGAATGACAAACTGCATTACACTATGATTTGTCACTCAGGTCACCGAATTTGCTGGGGGAAGTGTCACACCGATGCGGCATAGGATGCACTGATGTCAAGGCAGATCACTGAGGTGTAGAGAAGTCTTTAACTTGAGCTTATTCCATATTATGACTATAATTGATTGTGGAATACACAACATTGACGATATGTGCATAAAGAACCACAGTATGTTTCATTCTCCAGTGCTTTCATTTCTCACTTTAATTGGCATGAAATGCATCTTTTGCCCTCCCCACGTTTAAAGGAAAATGAACTTTAAATTTTCTGAACTCATCCATCCACTTGTTTATAAAAGGATTGTTTGACTGATGTCAAATTATTTCATTCCACCCTGCTTGTATTTTGAAATTTCACCACTCTCATACTCCCATGCAATAATATTTTCCTACATACTTACTGACCATCCCACTTTCATTTTACTGAATACTTTTGCAGCAGCAGGTACGCACATCAACAAGTTTCAATTGTCTGTAAAAGTATTGATCTGGTAATCAATTTAACGTATCTATCTTCTCTAGTTCTCTTCCCCGAAGGATGTCCAACCATGCCTCTGCATTGAGTACTTTACTTGCCTGTAGCTTCTAAATGGTTCAGTTGGTTATGGCAATGGGTAGCTGAAGTATATAGAAAAGGAAAAATTCCAAGTTCAAACCCTGGTCTGTTATACAGTTTTTGTGTAACGCAACCAGATGAAAATGTAGCACTGGGAGCCTGAGTTATAGTTGAAAAGTAGGTCTTATTTTCAAAATCAGAGACAGAATTGTTGATTTACTTCTGTTCGTAGTCACATTGGTTGACCAGGTGATACTTACAACCTACTTTTGAAATTGAAAGGAATCCACAAACACTAAGTTCTGAAGACTGATCATCACCAACAAATAACACAAATAGATTCCTTTGGGAGCTATCATAATCTGGGAAGAAGCATCTGTTGGGGTAACACTGTTGGAAGATCTACATTCTCAAGGCCTTTACAGCAGCACAAAATCTTGGTGTGGCCATCTAAATTTGAAGAGGTGATATTTGTTCCTAAAGAATAGTAAATCAATCATCGAAACAGATCAAGGTTCAAGGAGATTAGTGAAGGAAAGCCAAATCAAAAGTAATTAAAGTTAAAGAGGAAACCACCTGAGTTGAGCCATATTAGAGAATAGCTAAGGGTAGCTAAAATCAAAAAACAGCAATCCAGACGCATGTAAATGGGGTGCAATGGTGGGTTAAGTAAGAGAGGTAACATTTAAAGTGGAAAAAAAGAGAACTCAAGTAAGTTGAGGCCAGAGGTGTGTTTGCAGTTTTGTGCTCATGGAGCCAAGCGCCAAGTTTAATAGATGGGTTAGGAAATGCAAAACCTGTCAATTGATACACAAGAGGCAATGATTCCAACTTTTAAGAACAAGTTGCAGGTTTTTTAACCATCTAGCGTGCACACCCGAAAATTCTCTCATATACTTATCCAGCCTCCACTTAAATGCATCCATTCTATTCACCTCCCTGTGGTAACAAGTTCCTCATTTGCACTCTGGGCAAAAAGAAATGCCTTAATTCCCAATTCAATTTCTTGGTGATTATATGACATTGGATTCATGTTATGCTCTTTACCACAAAAGGAAATATTCTCTCTGCAGCCACTCTATCAAATCTTTCATAATTTTAAAAACCTCTATTTGGTCACGGCTTTTGTTCAAGAGCAAAGAGACCCAGCCTGTTTATTCTTTCCTGGTAAACCCACACGTTTCAGGTGGTATCCTCGTAAACCTTTTCTGCACTCTCCCCAGTGCCTTTTATATCCTTTTTATAATCTAGTGCCCAGAAGTGAGTACTGTACTCTTTAACTGTGTTCTAACCAAAATTTGTTACAGGTTTAGCATATCTTACCTACTTTTCCATTCTGTCCCTGTAGCAATAAAGTCTAGTGCTCGTTTTATGATCTTGTTAACTTATGGTGCAACTTTCAGTGATTGGTCAGTTTGTACTCTGATTCCTTTGTTCCCTATCCCACTTATTACTTGGAAAGTTTGAGTCTAAATGACCTCCCATTTCTTCGCACCAAAATGTACTATCTCACATTTATTTGTGACGAACTTCATTTTGCCCATTATTTGTCTTCTGCGAGCTTATTGATATCCCCCTGTAATTTACTGCAGTCCTCCTGAATATCCACTACCCCCCAACTTGGTGTCATCTGCAGTCTTAGAAATTGTGCCCTAGATTCCAAAATTCAAATTGTTAATATGAATTATGAACAGCCGTGGTCTCAGCACAGCCTTGTGCCACTCTGTCCTATAGTCCCACTCTTTGTATTGCTAGCTAACTTAAAGACAGAAAGCAATCTGCCACTTGCCCCTGTCTTCATATTATCTGACCTTATTAGCGTACTGTGGGGTACTTTAGGAATATAGGACTTAGTAGCAGGAGAGGCCATTTGGCCCTTTGAGCTTGCTCCGCCATTCAATGAGATCATGGCTGATCTGGTTGTGGTCTCGATTCCATTTTCCTGTCTGCTCCCAGAACCCTTGACTGCTTTGTCTATCAAAAATCTATCTAACTCTGTCTTGAGTAAATTCAATGACCCAGCCCTCACTGGTCTCTGGGAAGAGAATTCCTCTGAGGGAAAAAAAATTCTCCATCTTCATCTTGAGAAGGGAGACCTCTTATTCTTAAACTTTGTTCCCTCGTTCTTGTCTCCCCCACAAGTGGAAACATCCTCCTGGTATCTACTGTATCAAGTCCCCTCAGCATCTTATGTTTCAAAAAGACCACCTCTCATTCTTCTAAACTCCAATGGAAAAGGCCCAACCTGTTCAACCTTTCTTCAAGGATAAGCCCTTCATCCCAAGATGAATTGGGTGAACCTTCTCCGTACAGCCTCTGACACAATTTTATCTTTTTTCAAATGAGACCAAAACTGTACACAGTATTCCAGATGTGGACTCATTAATGCCTTATACAGCTGCAGTAAAACTTTACTACTATTATATTCCATACTCCTTGCAATAAACACCAATATTCCATTTGCCTTCCTAATTGCTTGGTGTACTTGCATACAAACTTTTCATGATTCATGTACCAGGACACACACATCCCTCTGTACCATCGAGTTCTGCAATCACCCTCCATTTAAATACCACACTGCTTTTCTTCCTGAAAAATGGGTGCATTTTCTCACATTTTTGCCCACTTGTTAAACTTGCCTATATCCCTTTACAGACTCCTCTTGACAACTTACTTTCCTCCCTAATTTGGTGTTGTCGGCAAATTTAGCTACCATATATTTGGTCCCTTCATCCACATCATTGATGTAGATTGTAAATAGTTGAGGGTCCAGCACTGATCTCTGTGGCACTCCACTAGTTACAACTTACCAACCTGAAAATGACTAATGTACCCCTGTTGTCTGCTTGCTGTTGGCTTACCAATCCTTTGTTCATGCTAATGAATAATAATGCACCATATTCTCTTATGCCATAACCTTTGATGTGGCCTTTTGGAATTCAAGTTCACAACATCTACAGGTTCCCCATTCTCTACCTTGCTTGTCACTTCCTCAAAAACTCTTAATAAATTAAACACAGCTTCCCTTTCACAAAGTCATGTTGACTCTTTATGATCACATTACCAAAAGCCTTACCTTAACTAAAGACTTGAAAATCCAGAGAAATTACACCCACTGCTTTTCCATTGTGTACTTAGTTATCCCTTCAAAAAAGACAATAATGTTAAGGAAGATTTTCCCTTTGAATCCATGCTGCCATAATGCCCTGATCCTGTGCCAGTCCTCAATTCCCAGATTGGCTGCTTGGGGCCAAGAGCTATCTTCTACACACATTACTTGAGCAGATGTGATATATAATCAATGCCATGCTACCATCAGAAACCCTTATAATATAGATATTGACATGCTTAAGTAATGCTCCAGCTGCTCAAATAGGTCTGAAGGTGTCCTGCAATATAACCCTCAGAGAGCTTGCAAGCTTGTTTGCTGCATGCTCCACAACTTTACCAAACAGGAAGTCCAACTCATTGGTCGTTAATTGAAGATGACAAAGAGCAAGGTGTACCTGTCTTGCCAGCTGCAAGAATTCTCCCACAGCAGCTCATTGTGGAATGCTATGACTACTGACTTCCTGTTCCCCTGTACCAACATTGCTGTTTGAGAAAAATCATGTCAAAAAATTCTCAGCAACCTATGTCCTAAGAATCCTGTGAAACCCTGTAAGTAGAAGGCTATTGTAGCTCCGATGATGCACTTGACATATCCGTGGTCAGTGACTGAAGAGATTTGGCTTGAGAAACCTTTGCTAACTGTCATATCTTGGTTGCTGCCAGGGCAGACTGACCCAGCTGGCTTTGTGGCACCAAGAAAGTTACTGGACTCTATGGGGGCTGCTGGTGTGCTGCCATTCCTGAGAGCACGTGGTTCTAATGGCGCTGCCACCATTTGCGTTGGCTTGCACCTCAGTGCTTATCACTGATATACAGGAAAGCTATATCTATATGAATATTATGCCTTGGAAGCCTCCAGCCATGTTTTCCTTCAAGGTTAGTAAACTGGATGAATTACAAGCTCATTAGATTGTATTCCTTGCAGTTTATTTTGAGTGTGCTCTGGGCCCTTTAAAATATTTCTGGCTTATCCATCTACTGTATAAGTTCAGGATTGCATTCCACTTCAAAGTTTAATATCTGTCAGTGCCAGAAAATATCATAAAATGGGTCAGAACTGAATCCATATCTAATAACATGTGGTTCCATTCCTCAGAAAGCATGTTGGTGTCAAGTCATTATTACCACACTAGCCATCAACACCATAAGCTAACCTCAACTCCACTGGTCTATGTTTAAATTTTCCTTAGTTGGTAAATATTTAATTTTTGTAACTTTAGAAAAACCATGAAAGGCTTAAAGCCTTACAAATTACAGCTAACAATGTGTAAACAAAATGGAAAAAGTTCTGTTAAAGCAGAGATGTCATGGTGGAGGATCAAATATAGCATTGGATTCAGGGTAATGGTTGTCACAGCTACTTCTCTTAGCCTCAGAAGAGCATAATATCTGTATAGATAAAATGACAGATTATGTTTTCATATTCTCATAGAATCATAACATAGCTGCAACACCTGCTGAACCTATACCTGCTCCCTGGAAGAGTAATTCAGCTAGTTCCGCTGCCTTGCCTTTCCCCTGTAGCCACACAAATTTATTCCCTTCAGATGCTTATCCAGTTTATGTTTGAATGCTATGATTGAATCTGCCTCCATAATGCTTTCAGGCAGTAGCATCCAGATTGTAATCATTCACTGCATAAAAAGTTGTCATCTTTGGTACTTTTGCCAACAATCTTAAATTGGTGATCTCCAGTTCTCGACCTTTTGGCTACCAAGGACAACTTGTCTCCGTTAACTCTTTCTGGATCCCTCCTGATTTTGGACACCTCCACCAAATCTCATCTCAAACTTCTGTAAGGAGAACAACCCCAATCTATCCAAGTAACTGAATTCCCTTATCCCTGGAACCATTCACATTCCATACCTTCTTTAAAGCCTTTACATCTTTCCTAAAGTGTGGTGCCCAGTATTAGACACAATACTCCATTTGAGGTTGAACCAGAGTCTTCTAAAGATTAATCATAACTTCCTTGCTTTTGTACTCGTTGTGAAGCTCAGGATCCCATTTACCTTTTTAATCACTTTCTGAGCCCATCCTGCCGTCTGCAGCAGTTTGTGCACATATACTCCTCTGCTCTTGTATCCCCTTTAGAATTGTGTCCTTTATTCCATATTGCCTCTGTGTTTTTCCTCGCAAAATGTATCACTTTGTAGTTCTCTGCATTGAAATGTATCTTCCACATGTTCGCCAATTCTGCCAGGTGGTCCACTCGAAGTCTGTTGCTATCCTCCTAACATCTATTTGAACAAGGGCAATTCTCCAGACCTCTCGAGTCCCCCATATTTAAGAAGGTTTTCAAGATCATGGCCAGCACCTCTGCAATTTCCAACCGTACTTCACTCAGCATCCTTGGCTACATCCCATACCATCGCAATAACTTAGCGAGTTTTAAGTGCAGCCAATTATTCATGTATTCACTCTTTATTAATTTTTAGCCCATCCAGTCTCTCAATGAGCAGCCCTTTCACTGACTTTGGCAACATCTTCCTTGGTAAAGACAGATACAAAGTGCTCTTTTAGTACCTCAGCATTGCCCTCTGCTTCCATGTGTAGATCTCCTTAATGGCCCCTAGTTAACTCGACTCCTTCTTTTGCTATCTTTTTACTATTGATACGACCATGTGAGGAGGGGTGACATGACTCCCCTATTCTCTCACTTCAGGTTTGACTGTAATAGGGTTTTATGTGAATTTAGAGAGAATGTGCTTTTGTCCTACTGTTTACTCTTTTAGGTTATAAAGAATTATCAGACCGGTTTCCTCAAGTTAAGTAAAGAACAAGATAAGTTTATTGAAACCATTTCCCGAACCAAAAAAAAGATAAATCGCAATCACCGTTTGTACAGTCACATACATTCGTCTGGGCCCACACACACACACACTCATCTAGGCTCACATATACGCACCAGTACAGATGGCAGAATAAGAGAATAGGCTGATAGGAATTTTACAGTTCACAAAAAATGAACCAAAGGAGCATACTGTTCCTTGGCTGGTCTCTGGTGGGTCCACATTGCGGTCATTTGGTTCAGTTGTCTCGGATGCAGTTGTATGGAGCAGATTTCCATATTTTCCCCAAAAGGCCTTTGTTCAGTGTAGATTTTTCTTCCCAGGATCATTGCTTTGCAGAACTGGGCACAATACTTCCGAGTGAGAGGGGCAGAGAGGGCACCCAGCTTCAAGTACCTGTGTTCAGTATGGTATTGTCTTTTGTTCTCTCTTTCTTGCTTGATAAGCAGCCCTTAAAGTACCTTGCTGGCTGTATACTGTATACGTTCTATTTGTTCATGTCTGCCGCAGTTATTGTTTCAAAACAGGTAATTGCATTTTGATGTCTCATCTCAGAAGCATTTGAGAAGTGTCAAGATGGTGTGAAACCAACAGGGGATTGGGGTCTTTCATGCTACCCAGAGTGTCTTTTTTCATCCCACTTGGTGGAATGCGAGATTGTGTGTATTGAAAGCAGTTTTGTCATTTTCTGTTAGAAGGTTCCATTTTTTTAAAAATTCAGCCAGAAAAAGAAAAATTAGAAATTGTATCTTTAAAAAGCACATCCTCAACACTATTTACATGAAATTACAATAATATAACAAACTCATATGGTGGCTGAATAAGTAATTGTGGTAACAACATTGATTCATTGCTGTTATTGCTAACACAAAATGTTAAAAATAAAATTAGATTATTGAACTGAATCAGTTCCAAGTGAACTGATTTTAATTCATTCATGTGTGCTCTGCCCATGGCAGGTCCTTGGTTTGTTGCCTGTTGATGCTTTGTCCTGAGCGGTTTTCTTGGCACTTTTTGTCAGTGGTAGTTTACCATTTCACCTCAGGGGCACGGTGAGGAGTCAGGTCCTAAGTCTATCTCAGCTGGAATATGAAATAAACCCACGCAGTTGGCATTAGTGTGAACCACGCACTAATCATTAGCCAACTGAGCAAACCGGCCCTAGAGAAAGAAAAATTTTGCATTTATGTAACATATTTCACAGCCTTAGGATAACCTAAAACTAATAGTATACTTCTAAAATGCAGTCATTGCTGTAATGTAGCAAACTAATAAATAACCTAGATTTACTGTAGAAACATATATATAGTGGGTGTGGAGTTCAAAATAATGGTCAATGCTTCCAGTTTGTATGCTTAGAATTAAACTAGGGTATGGTTATGGCAGTGGGTGCTTCACGGACTATATCAAAATGTTTTTCTCCATTGTCTTAATTTTTCCTGGATCATTTGAAAGGAAAAATGTAACTTTATAGTGTGGGAGCTACTTAGGAAGAAGCAAAAGTTTTCTGTGTGCAGTGAATTATTGTAAGTTACCTATGTGTATTTATTTGGAAGTAAAATTACTTTTAAGGTACTTTTATTAAAAAGAACGTAGTATAAAATATGCTTTATCATTTCATCAATGACTTAATCTTTCCATATCTTTCTCTGAACTATACAGTTAATTAGAAACCAAAATAAATTTAACTTTTCAAGCAACACCACAAAATTCAATGGTAATTCTTTATCTATGTTCCCAATTCATATATTCCACCTGAAGCCATTAGCATGGACCATGACTCAAGCTCCTGGATATGCCAATGTGACTGCTTAATGATGCCTGACTATTACAAATAACAGGTAAATCTTGGATCAGTAGATGTTGCAACAGAAAATAAATAATCAAATGCATCTTAAAATCATTGTTTTGTTTGCTATGATTTTTAAAAAGGTTGTCTCGTTTCCTTTGACTAGTAATGTTCAAAGGAATGTGGTTATTTTTACAGTATTTCAAGTTATGGTTTGCCAAATGATTTAGGAGTTTTGCAACATGAAAGAGAGGATGAAGCTTGACTAATCCCACCATTATATTGATCAGTGTTTGCAGTGAGTAAAACAAAAATAAAAATACCTGGAAAAACTCAGCAGGTCTGGCAGCAGCTGCGGAGAGGAACACAGTTAACGTTTCGAGTCCGTATGACTCTTCAACAGAACTAAGTAAAAATAGAAGAGAGGTGAAATATAAGCTTGTTTGGGGGGGTGGGGACACAAGTAGAGCCCACCCCCCCCCCCCCCCCGCCACCCTTAAACCAGCTTATATTTCACCCCTTCTATTTTTACTTAGTTCTGTTGAAGAGTCATACGGACTCGAAACATTAACTGTGTTCCTCTCCACAGATGCTGCCAGACCTGCTGAGTTTTTCCAGGTATTTTTATTTTTGTTTTGGATTTCCAGCATCCACTGTTTTTTGCTTTTATTTTTGCAGAGTGTAAACCTGGGGCTGCAGGAACTTAAGCCACTGACATAAAAGTGAAGCTGGAAAATGCTGCTTACCAGCTTCTGAGCACCAGCAATATTTGTAATGTTAGTTAGCTCTTTCAGTCATTCAGGTGTGAGTGGGTGCTCATTTTTTTAAAAACTGTCACACTACTTACTTGTATATTGCAGACTGGATAGGTGGGTTGAATTGCAAGATTCCTTCCTCTAGGTGGTCTCACCATCAGCATATCTGCCTTCGAGTACACATTCGATATTGTAACAAACACCACACTGATTTCAAAAGGAAATGTAATAGAAACAGCATAAGATTCTGAAGTGCCTGAGAAGGTTCAGAAGTTAAATGGTTGTTTTCCTCCCCACACAGAGTAAGACGATGGTTTGCGATGCGGTGGTCAACTCTGGTAAACACGCCTGGTGTGACTCAGGAGCCCCACTCTGGCATGGCAGTATCTGCGGCAGAGGAAGACAGTGGGCTGAGAAAGAGCATGATTCACTGGCCTCAGTTTTCTTTGGGCCCTTTTCTCGGCCAGCTGAGTTTTTCATTTCTGCTCGCCTCTTCCAATACCCTTTTACAAACAGTCAGTCTCCAGGGTTCATGGCCGTCAGAGACAAGTGTCTCCCAGCTGTCACTGTCAATGTCTGCATTTTCATAGGCAGGCATCCTGGTAACAGATTTGGATACCTAGGAGGTTGTGACCCAGTGGCCAAGTCACTGTACAGAAAGTCTTTGGTTTTACGGCTGTCATCCATCTGATGAATGTGGCCGAGCCAGTACAGACATTGTTGGCTTAACAATGCGTGTTTGCTGATGGAATTAGCACACTTCAGGACCTCTGAGGTGGTGACCTTGTCCTGCCAAGAGATGCCAAGGATAAGCCTGAGACAGCTAAGGTGGAAACTGTTCAGCCTTCTCTCCTGGCTGGGTCTCACCACTGTAGAGAGTGTGCTGAGGACACAGACCTGGTAGACTTGCAGTTTGGTGTTCTCAGTCAGGCTGCTGTTGTTTCACTCACTCTTACTCAGTTTGGGCATAACAGCTGCAGCTTCCTAGATGTGGGTGTTGATTTCAGCATCAGGAGACAGATTGTTGGTGACTGTGGAGCCTCGATATGTGAAGCTATCAACAACCTCCAGTCTCACATTGTCAATGCTGAGAGATGGCAGTATGGCAACATCCTGAACCATGACATTTGTCCTCCTGATGCTGAGGTCAAACCAAACTCTTTACAGGCATAAGGGAGTCTGTCCATTTGCCACAGGTGGTGTCTGTCAGTATGGAATGTAAGTGCAGCATCGTCAGTGTAGAGCAACTCTCTGATGAGGACTCGTCACACTTCTGTCTTGGATCTCAGATGAGCAATGCTGAACAGCTTTCTGTTGTTCTGGTATGTAAGTAGACACCGTTTGGAGATGCCCTGAAGGCTTGTGACAGCAACAAAGATAAGAATATGCTAAAGAGTGTCGGTGCCTGAACACAACCTTGTTTGACAACACTGTGGATCTCAAAGTGTTCTGATGTTGCCCCGTCATCGCTGACCTTATTCAATGACAATATGATGGATGAGATCACATTGAGGAGCTTTAGTGAGCAATTTAAATAGACCGTCTCCACTCACATGGTCCATTGCCTTGGTGAGATTAATGAGAACAATATATCGGGCTCTCCTTTGTTCTCGGTATTTCTCTTGCTGCTGCTGGACTGAGAAGATCATGTCAATTGTAGACCTTGCAGTTCTGAAACCACACTGGATTCAGGGTAGATGTGTTCAGCTGGGATCTGCAGCCTGAGAAAGGGCAAGCACTTTCCCACAACACTCAGCAGGGAGATGCCTCAACAGTTGTTGCCATCACTGAGGTAGCCCCCGTTCTTGTACAGGATCACAATCTTTGCATCACGGATACCCTGGGACACTGCCCCCTCCCTTCAGCAGAGACAGAGAAGTTTGTGCAGATGCTGCAGGAGTGCTGCTTTCCTGTGCTTGATGAGTTCAGGTGGTATAGTATCAGCACCTGGAGCTTTGCCCATGGCAAGCAAGCCAAGAGCTTCACTAAGTTCCTTTACTGTGGGTTCAATATGCAGCTCTGTCATGATGGGCAGGCTTTCATGGAGTCTGGAGCTTCATTGGTAACAGTCTTCTCCCTGGATTAGAACTCAAGGCTAATCAAGGAGTGTTCAACTCGACTGTTTATTGCAGTCGGTGATGACCTACTCTGCCTTTGTTTTCAATGGAGCTGTTTTCTTTGCTGGTGGACCTGGTGCCTTTTTAAATTCCTTCACTCCTGCCCCTGAAATTCCCAGTGTCGAAGGACATATGGCAAAGTTGTAACCAGTAGTCATTAGCAGATGCCTAGCAATAGTTACACTTACATCTAACAATTGCATATTAACCATTGTTGGACTTTACATTGAGCAGCTCTTAGTGCGTTCAGAGCTTTCCCGCTCGGATCTCTCCTGTAATTAATGAGAGCAGACCGCTTGTCTTCAATGACAGGTTCCATCATAGTAAAGTTAGTCTTGAACCAGTCAGCATTTTCCCGCTCTTGCTTCCCGTTGTTTCAGAGTGTGGTATTATAGATGGTGTCTGGAGATATATTCCATTTCACGTCTGCACTGTGTCTAGGAATGCCGGAGAGCACCTGTTCAATCGAGCCAAGGTTTTCATCTGGGTAGGCAGTATGGCTGACGTTGATATGAGGACGGCATTTCTGCTTTGAATGAAAAATCTTCAAGGGTTGCACCCTCACCTTGGTGCGCACCAGGGAGTGATCTGTATCACAGTCAGCACTGTGGCAGCTTGGTGTTGAGAATGCTGTTCAGAGAGTCACATCTGGTGATGATCAGATCCAGCTAGTACCAATGCCCTGATCTTGTATCTCTCCAGGACACTTTGCAGCATGGTTTGTGGTAGCAGCAAAGCTCAAGTAGTCTCTGTCCATTCTCATTTATCTTTCCCAGGCCATGATCTCTGAGGCAGGAGGGCCACACCTCATGGTCCGGTGTTAAAATCTCCCAGTAGGTAAAGATGTTCTGACTTAGGGATTCTGATAGCAGAATCAAACTCCTCACAGAACTGGTCTTTTGCCTTCGTAGTGGAGCACAGTGTTGGGTGTAGATACTCATGAGGTTAACTGGACCTGTTTGAGTTAAGAGGCAGGTGGAGAGAAGACATTCTGGACCATTGTTGGGGGGTTCTAAGATTCCGGGTAGTGAGTAATAGAGCATAACCTACAACTTGCTCACACATTTACTCTGAACTCTTACCCTGCCAGATGAATGTGTAATATTTTTCTTTTAGTGATCCACTCTCAGCAAGCTAGTTTCTTGTAGGGAAGATATGTCAATGTTCAGCCTATCAAGTTCCATGTCAATCACAGCTGTCTTGCACGCGTTATCGACCGGCTGCAAGTTGACTGTCAATCCCATGGTGCTGATGTTCCAACTTGCCAATCGAAGAGCTTTGTATTGAAAAATTTTGTATGTTTGCCTGATGCAAAGGATTCTATCCACTTGTTGAGCAGAAACTCTAAACTCCAAGCATCCATTGAAGTGGATGGGCTGTGGTGGGTCAGCACCTTAAGGTGGGCGGCACTGGCTTGGTTGCAGGAGTTGCTGGAAAAATTACATATTTAGACATCATAGACACAAGAATACCAAACTTCAAAGAGAGCAGCAATTTATACTGCATGAGAAAAAGGTGCTGATTGGTGCATGTGGATTCTGGTTGAAGTATTGCCATGGAGAAAGCACCATGGAACTGTTGATGTCCATGCCTTTTTAACTGATTAAGGCGCAATGCATGGACATGCTCTTTCTGTTTGTAGAGGTCAGGGCCCTGTGTATGGATGTATTGTTACAACCAGGATGGGAGGAGTGCGCAGATTATCTAGTCCCACTGCTCCAGGTCGCATCATTCATTTAAAAGTTTAATGCACTCACCAAAATGGCCAATTATTTACCTTCACTACTGTTAGACCCAGAATAAAAGAGACTTTAACCAGGCTTCTTTCAATAAACTCAGAATGGTTGATTTATTATAAAACAAAACTTTTTTAAAACAAGTTGCAAGAACTGGTTAACTTGCAATTGTTATCTGGAAGTATAACTATCGCTTTTAAAATTTCCCAGCATGCGCACACACACAAACAAGGGGCAAATAAGTAGTCTCTGCTGCGATGAATGGTGAAGAAAAGACTTTATAAGAACAGGATAAAGTTCACAGGGTTTCGACGCTGTCAATCTGGTGCTCACTTATGTGAAGACAGATTGCTAGCCCTAGTAGATGCCTGGAAGTTCTCACCAACGGAGCTTCACCATGGATGAGAATAAAGCCAGATCAACACTCCTTGCCTCAGCCTTTTGGGTTTCCAAATACATACAAGTTCCACTGAGATGAGGATCCTTAGCTGGATACTGTCAATCACACAGTTTCAGGCAAAGCAAAGGAAGGGCCAGCTGGGCAGCTTTTTCCCTTCTCAGTTCAGTTCCAACTAAATTGAAAAAAAAATTCAAAACTTAAAGCTCATCTCTGTCACATGATTTCCAGTGAATCACTAGCCTTTGCCTTTAAAACTTTTTTCCCATCCATTAAAATAATTGCAGTGCAACCAATCAAACATGCTTCCCCCTCAAATCCCATGCTGATCAGCTGATTTCTTAGAAAAGGCATGTTTGTTGACAATCCAAGGTGAACTAATTAGCTTTTATTTTTTTAACAATCCAGGTCAGCTTCCAAGTGTCCATATAATGCAGTGTCCTTCCATATTTTAAAATACAGTATTGCCCTGGAGGATATGGTTCTAACAATATATAGCTTCTATCAAGCTATTACGAGCCAGGCTGATGAGCTTAAATCAGTCGTTGGTGTAGTTTTTACCACTTAGATAATATGTGCTGCCAATCACAGAATCATGTCTAATGTTGAACACTATGTTCTGAGTTTTGCAAGCACAGGCTGGTTGAGTACAGTTAGTACTTTACCTGTTGTGAACAGCTGAAGGGATGTGCTGTTAAATATGATCCACTAGCCATTCATCTGAAATTCATCTACCACATTATTAACTTGTGTGATATCTTTTTGGCATGACGGCAGCATCCTGTTAGTGGAGAATATCACTTGTGTTGTGTTGCTGTAACAGTCTGAAATGGCTAGCGTCACCTGTTGCTCAAATTCTTGAGTACAATACCCTTTCAGACTAATTTGAGGTCGATTAGACACTCTTCAGGACCAAAGTGGTGGCCTTATGCCCATTCATGCACACCATACACAGTGAGCAATGATCTGATTGGGGTAGCCATTATCCCACAGGATGGCACCCTATTTCGCCACAAAGATAGCATGGTGAGCAAACTTACATGGTTAGCCGAAAAGGCCAATCTTATAGCGCTGGAATCCCAATGCATATATTGGAAGATTGTTTTTCAGACATGAGGCTAGCGCTGTTTTGTGTATGAAAGCATATCTGGAAGGTGGGAGCAGAAAAAAATAGACCAGAGAGAGGTGAAAAGCATCAGACACACAAGAAATAGAACATGCATACATATTTGGGAAAATACATTATTGAGATATATAGTACTATGGATGAGACATAAAAAGCAAAACCATTTCCCTTCAATTTGTTTCAGAAAGGGAGGGTCTATTTTTAAAATGGCACCAAACAGTAGTTTGAGGCTTCCTAAAGTATTGATACATTTACATTCCAGATAAGGAAAGGGAGCAAGTCTGCTGTCCTTTTCTGGTCTGGCCTACAGGTGACTTTAGACTGCAGCAATGGGATTTATTCTTAATTGCCCTCTGAAGTGGCCGAACATCAAACCACTACAAAAATGTTACCGAAGAATGTGACCACCCAACATTTACCTAGGCACAGAAACGACAATGGCACATCCAGTCCTGTCGACCCTGCAAAGTCCTTCTCACTCTCACTAACATCTGGGGTCTTGTGTTAAAATTGGGAGAATTGTCCCACAGACTAGTTAAGCAGCAGCTTGACATAGTCATGCTCACCGTATCATACCTTATAGATAATGCCCCAGAAACCACCATCACCTAGAGGTGGTGGCAGAGTGGTATACAGTCAGGAGGGTGTTGCCCTGGGAGTCCTCAACATTGACTCTGGATCTCATGAAGTTTCATAACATCAGGCCAAACATGGGCTAGGAAATATTCTGTTGATCACCACCAACTGCCCTCTCTCAGCTGGTGAATCAGTACTCCTCCATGTTGAACACCACTTGGGGGCTGCACTGAGAGTGGCAAGGACATAGAATGTACTCTGGGTGGGGGACTTCAATATCCATCTCAAAGGGTGGATCAGTATCACCACTACTGGCCACGTCCTGAAGGACATATCTGCTGACTGGGCCTGTGGCAGGGTGTGAGGGAACCAAACAGAGGGAAAAGCCTACCTAATCTCATCCTCACCAGTCTATGTGTCACAGATGCATCTGTTCGTGAGTGTTGGTAGGAGTGACCACGGCACAGTACGTGTGAAGACAAAATTGTGTCTTCACACTGAGGGCATCCTCCACTGTATTGAGTGGCCCTACCGCCATGCTAAATGGGATAGATTCAGAACATATCTGGCAGTTCAAAACTGGGCATCAGCAGCAGTAGAACTGTATTGAACTACAATCTGTAACCTTATGGTGTGGCATATCCCTCACTTTACTATTACCGTCTAGGCAGGGGTCTAACACTAGTTGAATGAGAAGTGCAGGAGAGCATGCCAGGGACAGCACCAGGCATAACCATAAATGAGGTGACACCCTGGTGAAACTGCAACACAGGATTACATGCATGCCAAACTGCAAAAGCAGCATTCCCTTCTCAAGGGCAATTGGGGATGGGCAATAAATGCTGGCCTAGCCAGCAACACCCACACTCCACGAAAGAATAAATAAAGATAGAAGAGCTAAGTGATCCCACAACAAAAGGATCAGATCAAAGCTCTGCAGTCCTGCTACATCTGGCCGTTAACGGTGGTGGATAATTAAATAACTGGAGGAGGGAGCTCCACAAATATTCCTCTCCACAATGATTGGAGAGCCCAGCACATCAAGTGCAAAAACAGGGTTGAAGCATTTGCAGCCACCTTCAGCCAGAAGTACCGAGTGGATGATTCATCTTGGCCTTCTACTGAGGTTCACAGCATCACAGATGCCAGTCTTCAGTCAATTTGATTCACTGCACATGATATCAAGAAATGGCTGAACGTGCTGGATACTGCAAAGGCTATAGGCCGTGACAACATCCCAGCAGTAGTACTGAAGACTTATGCTCCAGAACGAACCACACCCCTAGGAAGCTGTTCCAGTACAACTACAACACTGGCATCTACCCAACAATGTGAAAAATTTCCCAGGTATAGCCTGTCCATGAAAAGTTGGACAAATCCAATCCAACCATTTACCGCCCCATCAGCCTATGCTCAATCATCAGCAAAGTGATGGGAGGTGTCATTGGCAGTGCTATCAAGCGATACTTACTCAGCAATAACCTGCTCACTGTTCCGCCACTCAGCTCCTGACCTCATTAGAACCTTGATACAAACATGGAAAAATGAGGTGAAGTGAGAGCAACTTCCCTTGACATCAAGGTAGCATTTAGCTAAGTGAGGCGTCAAGAAGCCCTTACAAAATTGAATGAGAGTGAGTGAGAAAACTCTTCACTGGTTGGAGTCATACTTAGCATAAACAAAGATGGCTGCGGTTGTTGGAGGTCAATCATCTCAATGCTCGGACATCACTGCAGGAGTTCCTCAGGGTAGTGTTCTAGGCCCAAGAATCTTCAGCTGCTTCATTAATGATCTTCCCTTGGACAGAAGATCAGAAGTGGGGAGGTTCGCTGATGTTTGTAAAGTATTCAGTACAATTTGTGACTCCTCAGATACTTAGCAGTTCATGTCAACACGTAGCAAGACCTGGACAACATTCATGCTTGGGCTGAGAAGTAGCATTTGCACCACACAAGTGCCAGCCAATGACCATCTCCAACAATAGAGAATCCAACTAACTCCCCTTGATGTTCAACAGCATTACCAGTGCTGAAACTGCCAGAATCACCATCCTGGGGGTTACCATTGACCAGAAACTGAACTGGACCAGCTATATAAAAACTATAGGTCAGAGGCTGAGAATTCTGTGGCGAGTAACTCATCTCCTGACTTCCCAAAGCCTATCCACCATCTACAAGGCACAAGTCAGGAGTGTGATGGAATATGCTCCATTTGCCTGGATAAGTGCAACTCCAATAACATTCAAGAAGTTCACCACCATCCAATAAAAAGCAGTCCATTTGATTGGCACCCCATCCACAAACATTCACTCCCTCCACCACTGATGCACAGTGGCAACTATGATACTGTTATGATTCACTGGAGACAGTGCGCTGTAATATTGAGCCTCACTGTTCCCTGAGCCGCGACAAATGTGAAAAGTTTGACCAAACCACCAGGTTGCCCCAATTCTACCTAACTGTTTAATTTAGGTTAACAGAATGCGAGCACCAGGTTTGTAAACTCAATAAGTAAATAATGGTTTATTAAACAAACTGTCGTTAACCAGTAGCAAAAGAAAGAAATATGAACTGCTAATTTCTAACACTATAACTTTAACTATACCCCCTTCTTAAATCCCTACACACACACATACAAGACACATAAGACACACAAAATAGGATTTTAAGGGTGGGATAAAACAGTTCAACAGCACCAATTCCAGAGTATAGGATTCAATGGGTTGATTTTGATCGATGTCTTCCAAATTCCTTTCAGTTCTTGTTGATGACATGAGGTGGTCTTCCAGCACGTTCAGTATTTGGTTCACTGGTTGAGTTCTTGCATTTCAATGTTTCTAACAGTGATTTTCCCCTCTACCTCTTGACAGGGGTTTTCAGAGAGAGAGAGAGCAGGTTATAGAGATATGAGAAGAAAAGCCAGCTAGCTATTATTGTAGAATTATTGGAATCTTCCACACACAGGAAAAATAGCTTTTAGGTCTTGTTGCTTTCAGGTTAGGAGCTATTCAGCTGCACTGCTCTTCATACAAACCCTAGTCACCTGGCCAGGAGCCAATTAAAATGCTATTGTAAAACCACCAGGTTTCCCCATTTCTACCTAACTGTTTAATTTAGGTTAACAGAATACGAGCACCAGGTTTGTAAACTCAATGAGTAAATAATGGTTTATTGAACAAACTGTCGTTAACCAGTAGCAGGCAGCTATCTTGGTCCAGGGCTCCTTTCTGGCACCACCTTGTCTTTCATGGCACACTCTGTTCTAGGGCTGCAACGTTGTATATATCTATCATCCTGTTCCAGTGGACATGTCTTTCAACCTG
This sequence comes from Cetorhinus maximus, assembly GCF_964194155.1. NCBI lineage: Eukaryota > Metazoa > Chordata > Chondrichthyes > Lamniformes > Cetorhinidae > Cetorhinus > Cetorhinus maximus. Next base: position 46,659,247 of record NC_135893.1, read on the forward strand.
CAGCCATTGTAATTCTAATCCTAATGCACAGTCCAACAGAAAATAAAAAGATATGTCCTTTAAAACAGTCCAACAGAAATAAAAATATGTGTTTCTTACACCATCCACAGGATGCAGTGCAGCAACTCACTAAAGCCCCTTCGAGAGCACCATCCAAACCTGCGACCTCTACCACCAGAAGAACAAAAGTAGGAGACGCGGGGGAGCACCTCCCACTACTTGCAAGTTACCCACAAGCCACACACCATCCTGACTTGGAAATATATCACCATCCCTTCAATGTTATCTTATTATGGGTAGCCTTATTTTGCAGGCAGAACATTGTGTGCAGATGCTGAAAGTTTGAAGAGCACAAGATTGATACCTTACTATAATCACACTGCTCTTATAATAATACAGTTGATTCAATGTTGATGCACCATCACCTTCATTGGAGTGAGCTTTTGGCTTATTGGGAACATCCCTGCCTCTAAGTTTGAAAGTAAAGCACTTGAGACCCACTCATTAATTGGAGAGTAGCCTATGGTCTCTAAATACTGAGTTGATATCCAGCAATGTATCCATATATAGATGGAATGACCACATAATCACTGGTAGTATTCATGCCCCTGAGTCAGGAGGTTGTGTTTGAACCACACTCCAGACAGCCCAGGCAAGTGGAGGCCAGAGGGTCTGTTCTGAATACTGCATAAGCACCCAGTCAAGGTACTTGAATCTAATGGGTGCAGGTGCCCCCTCCCCTAAAAAGAGGGTTAGTTGGATCTCTTTAGCTTTTTGACGCCTACCTAGGAGAAAATACTACAAAAATAAAGAGCATGAGGAAAATACCTTAGTCATCCTCCAGTGAACTCGAGAATGACCTTGTGAGATTTGTGTTCGAAGATGCCCCTGGACAGAACACCTTAGATGGATGGATTAGTTCATAAAGTGTGTGCTGTATGCACAGCTAGCACATTGGCTTTAAATATTCTTTTTTTCAATGGTTTTTGTACATTATTCACATTATTAAATATAAACTATTGAACTTTACACATGCACGTTTTGACAGGTAGCTTTAGTTTTATGAGAAGAAAGTAACCCTAACCAACATTTTTGCTTAAATACAATTGCTTTATTATATTTTCAGAAATTAATCAGTATGACATGGCATTTTCAAGTTCCCACTTCTCGTATCATTGGAAATCTATAGGCTTTATGAGGTTTCCAGAAAATAGCTGTTGGTGGAATTAGAAAATTCTGAGTGGAGCCCAGCATATTCCTGCAGGAAAACTGAATCAAAAGTATTAGAATTACATAGTAGATGTATAGTTGGCATTGATATTGAAGGAGTGTTCCTGGCACCAGTAGAATGATCTTTTCTCTCTATAATATGATATTAATTGCACTGTTGGGCCAATTGATCTCCTTGTGTGTTGTAATGACTCTAAGCTTAATGTTCTCTTTTGTGGCAAACACGTCCCTTCAACAACTTTTAATTCTGGATATAGTGCAAGTACACAATGACTAGGTGATTGATCTAGAAGAAAGCCTCTTTCAGTAGCTTTCTCAAATTCCTCTACAGGCAAAAGGAAAGAGGTGCATAATTTCACAGGTTCACCACTAGCTTTGTCCATTGCAGTCATTTTATTTTAGCCATGCTACAATGGTCAGTACCCCTTGAACTTTCCGTTGCTGTTTCTCCTAAGCTTCAGATAGATTGCTATATAACTTTCCCCTGCAATCTCTATTTATTGAAATCAGGACATGATCCATGCCACCTTCCACCACAACTGATTTCTGAGCTTTAGCAGAACTAACTTATTGTTTTTTAGAGAGTATAAATGCAGGGCTCTCTGACTGCTTCTTGACTGCACAGAGTATGCATCTGGGAGTTTGGTGAGTGAGGGAGTTCAGTGAAGAGGGAACTATAAATTAATTAAGAGAAATAAATTTAATAAACACAATAAAGATGGCAGGATGGGTGATGTGTCATAGTAGCAGCATGTGGTAACTCCTGGATGCCATTGCAATCCACGGCAACCACATCTATAGTAAGTGCCTGTGGCTTGAGCAGCTTTGGTTCAGAGTTAATGAGCTGGAGGCTGAGCTGCAGACATTGTGACACATCAGGGAGAAGGAAAGTTACTTGGACACTTTGTTCCAGAACGCGGTCACACCCTTAGGGTAGCATCGTCTGAGTTGGTAAGTGGTCAGAGACAGGAGGCTGTAACTGTGAGACAGGCAGCTAAGGAGATCAAGAAGGTGCGAGTGGAGGAGAGTCAGCCTGTGCAACTGAGCAACAAGTTCAAGGTTCTTGCAGCTTGTTATGGACAAGAGCAAGGGCTGTAGTGTGGATGAGCAGACTGACCGTGGCACCATGGTACGGGAAGCCATTCATAGATGGGGAGTTAAAAGGAATGTAGTGGTAGTAGGGGACGGTATAGTCAGGGAGGTAGACACTGTTCTCTGCAGCAAAGAACGAGAATCCAGAAGGCTGTGTTGCCTGTCCCAGGGTTCGGGATTCCTGCTCAGGGCTGGAGAGGAACTTGCAGTGGGAAGGGGACGATCGAGTGGTCGTGGTCCATGTAGGCACCAACAACATAGTACAACTAGGAAAGAGGTTCTGTATAGGGAGAATGAGGAGCTAGGCACTAAATTAAAAAGCAGAACCTCAAAGGTAACAATCTCTGGATTATTACCGGAGCCATGTGCAAATTGGCATAGGGCAAATGAGATCAGAGAAATGAATGTGTGGCTCAAAGGCTGGCGTGGGAGAAGTGGGTTCTGGTTTGTAGGGCATTGGTATCAGTACTGGGGAAAGTGGGGGCTGTATCTTTGGGACTGACTTCACCTGAACCATGCTGGACCAGCGTTCTAGCGAGTCATATAACTGGGGAAGTAGAGAGAGCTTTAAACTAACTAGAGTGGGGAAAGGATCATGTAGAGGAAGATTGAGTAAATTAAAGGGAAATGACAAGGCAATAGATCAAGGAAGCAGTGAAGGCATTATCCTGTAATGAGAGATGACCTTAGTTCTAAAGATCAAAACGTAGAATCAGCAAAGGCCAGAAAACATTGGTGGGAATTGTTTACAGGCCACCAAACAGCAGTCGTACCATAAGTCACAGTATAAATCAGGAAATTAGCAAATTAGAGGTGTGTGTAACAAAGGTATTCATGGGGGATTTCAATCTACATATTGGCTGAATAAACCCAATTAGTACTAACGTTATGGAGGGTGAATTCTTGGAACGTATACAACATGGTTTTCTAGAGCAGTACGTTGAGGAACCAACTAGGGAACTGGTTATTTTAGATGCAGTATGTGCAATGAAAAAGGGCTAATTAATAATCTTGTTGTAAAGGAGCCTTTAGGATAAAATGACCATAATTTGATAGAATTTTACATTAGGTTTGAAATACATAGTTTACAACAAAAGTACATTCTTTTAATGCACAAAAAAACAGCAAGGAAAGTGTTCCAACAATGGCTAATGAAATAAATCAAGGATTGTATTAGATTAAAGGCAGAGGTGTATAAAATTGTCAAAAAATCAGAATCATAGAAAGTTTATGGCACAGGAAGAGGCCACTTGGCCCAATCCACAGGCAGTAAAACAAACCACGCAGCCTAATCCCACTTTTCAGCATTTGGTCCAATTCAGGTGCATATCCAGACACCTTTTAAATGAGTTGAGGGTTTCTGCCTCTACTACCCTTTCAGGCAGTGAATTCCAGACCCCCTACTACCCTCTGGGTGAAAACGTTTTTCCTCATTCCTCCTCTAATCTTTCTACCAATCACTTTAAATCCATGCCTCCTAGTCACTGACCTCTCTGCTAAAGTAAACAGGCCCTTCCCATCCACTCTATCCAGGTCCCTCACAATTTTGTACCTCTCAATCAAATCTCCCCTCAGCCTCCTCTGTTCCCAGGAGGACAACCCTAGCCCAATCTTTCCTCATAGCTGCAATTTTCCAGTCCTGGCAACAAGCTCGTAAATCTTCTCTGGACCCTCTCTAGTGCAATTACATACTTTCTCTAATGAGGTGACCAGAACTGCAAACAGTACTCAAGTTGCGGCCTGACTAATGACTTATACCAGGCTTGTCCAACCTTTTTGCTTGGGGGGCCACATTTCTATTTTTTTCTCACTCAATGGGCCGAGGAGCAAATTTCAGAAAGATGAGGTTTGGCACAACACTAAATATGAATTTCATTAAAAAGTTGAGGTATTAAGAAACAATTGCTGAGCAAAGATAAAGCAATGACAAAGCAATCAATGTGTGGTATACAATTGGGAGGGAGCTGCCCTGGGAGTCCTCAACATCGACTCTGGACCCTGTGAAGTCTCATGGCAGCAGGTTAGTGTTTCAGAAGGACAGGCAGGAAGGAAAAGGAGGTGGTGTAGCTTTGTTAGGAAAGGAAGAGATCAATGCTATAGTGAGGAATGATATAGGCACTGGAGAGCAAAATGTAGAGTTAGTCTGGGTAGAAATAAGAAATAGCAAGGGAAAGAAGTCCCTGGTGGGAGTAATCTATAGGTCTCCAAACAGTAGTTCAGCAGTAGGGCACAGTATAAACCAGGAAACACTAGGAACATGTAAGAAAGACATGGCAATAATCATGGGTGATTTTAATATGCAGATAGACTGGACTAATCAAATTGGCAAGGGTAGCCTTGAGGGAGAATTCATAGAGTGTATTAGAGATTGTTTCTTGGAGCAATATGTTGTGGAACCAACCAGGGAGCAGGATATTCTGGATTTGGTTTTGTGTAATGAGATGGGATTAATTAATGATCTCATAGTAAAGGATCCTCTAGGGGAGGGTGATCATAGCATGCTAGAATTTCAAGTTCAGTTTGAGAGCAAGAAACTTGAGTCTCACACTAGTGTTCTGGAGTTAAACAAAGGTAACTACATAGGCATGAGGGCAGATTTGGCCCTAGTGGACTGGGCAGGAAGACTACAAGGTAGGACAGTGATGAATAGTGGCAGATATTTAAGGAGATATTCAATTCCTCCCAAGTAAAATATATCCCAAAGAGGAAGAAAATGGTAAGAGGGGGGAAAAAGCATCCATGGCTAAGCAAGGAAGTTAAAGATAACATAAAGGCAAAAACTAAGGCATACCAAACTGCAAAGATCAGTGGCAGGCTGGAAGATTGGGAAACTTTGAAAGATCAACAAAGGTTTACTAAAAGAATAATAAAAAGAGCAAAGGTAAATTATGAAAGAAAACTAGTGCAAAGGTAAATTATGAAAGAAAACTAGCGCAAAATGTAAAAACTGATAGCAAAAGCTTCTACAAGTATATAAAAGGAAAGAGAGTAGCTAAAGTGAATGTTTATCTCTTGGAGGATGAGACTGGGGAGTGGGGAACGCAGAAATGGCAGAGACACTTAATCAATATTTTGCCTCAGTTTTCACGGTGGAGCACACTAGTACTACCCCAATAGTAACAGGTAGAGCAGAGGGTATAGAGAAGGAGGAACTTAGAACAATCACCATCACTAGAGAAAAAGTACTGAGCAAACTACTGGGATTAAAGGGTGACAAGTCCCCAGGACCTGATGGCCTACATCCCGGGGTCTTAAAGGAAGTGGCAGCAGAGATAGTGGGTGCATTGGCTATAATATTCCAAAATTCCCTGGATTCTGGAAAGGTTCCAGTGGATTGGAAAAATGTTAATATAACGCCCTTTTTCAAAATGTGGTGGGGAGGCAGAATGTAAGAAACTATAGACCTGTTAGTTTAACGTCTGTAGTTGGGAAATTATTGGAATCCGTTATTAAGAAAGTAGTAATGGGGCTTTTGGAAAGTCAAAATGCAAGCCATCAGAGTCAGCATGGTTTTATGAAGAGTAAATCATGTTTGACTAATTTGCTAGAGTTCTTTGAAGATGTGACAAGCAAAATGGATAATGGGGATCCTGTAGATGTAGTATATCTGGTCTTCCAGAAGGGCTTTGATAAGGTGCCGCACAAAAGATTAATACACAAGATAAGATCACATGGAGTCAGGGGTAATATATTAGCTTGGATAGAGGATTGGCTAACCAATAGAAAGCAGAGAGTAGGGATAAATGGGTCTTTTTCTGGATGGCAAGCTGTAACTAGTAGGGTGCCGCAGGGTTCGGTCCTTGGGCCCCAACTATTTACAATCTATACTAATGACTTGGATTCATGGATAGAAGACACTATAGCTAAATTTGCAGATGACACCAAAATAGGTGGGAAAGTAAGTTGCAATGAAGAAATAAGAAATTTACAAATGGATATGGACAGGTTAGGTGAATGGGCCAAAATTTGGCAGATGGAGTTTAACGTGGATAAGTGTGAGGTTACCCATTTTGGTCAGAAGAATAAAAAGGCGACTTATTATTTAAATGGAGAGAAACTTCAGAATGCTTCAGTGCAGAGGGATCTGGGTGTCCTCAAGCATGAATCGCTGAAAGCTAGTATGCAGGTACAGCAGGTAATAAGGAAGGCAAATGGAATTTTGGCATTTATTGCTAAAGGAATAAAGTATAAAAATAGGGAAGTGTTGTTGCAACTGTGCAAGGCATTGGTGAGACCGCATCTGGAGCACAGTGCACAATTGGAGTTGAGGCCAAAATGAGATCAGCCATGATCGTATTGAATGGCGGGGCAGGCTCGAGGGGCTGAATTGCATCCTCCTGCTCCTGGTTCTTATGTTCTAATGGGTAAGGAAACTTCCTGCTGATTACCACATAGCACCTCCCTCAGCTGATGAATCAGTGCTCCTCCATGTTGAACACCACTTGGAGGAAGCACTGAGGGTGGCACTAGCGCAGAATGTACTCTGGGTGGGGGACTTCAGTGTGCTCGGTAGCACCACAACTAACTGAGCTGGCTAAGTCCTAAAGGACATAGCTGTTAGACTTGGTCTGCATTAGGTGGTGAGGGAACCAATAAGAGAGATAAACAAAAACAGACACAGAAATACCTGGAAAAACTCCGCAGGTCTGGCAGCATCAGCGGAGAAGAGCCAAGTTGACATTTCGAGTCCTCATGACCCTTCAGCAGAACTAAGTAGAAATAGGAAAGGGGTGAAATAAAAGCTGGTTTAAGGGGTTGGGGGGGGTGGAAAGAAGGTGGGGGGTTGTTGGGACAAGCAAGCAGTGATGGAGGAGATAACCAAAAAATGTCACAGACAAAAGAAAAAAGAGGTGTTGAAGGTGGTGATATTATCTAAAAGAATGTGCTAATTAAGAATGGAGAGCAGGACAAGCAAGGTATCTCTAGTGGGGGTGGGGTGAAATAAACCATGGGTGGAATACATTTAAAAATAATGGAAATAGGTGGGAAAAGAAAAATCTATATAAATTATTGGAAAAAACAAAAGGGAGGGGGAAGAAACGGAAAGGGGGTGGGGATGGAGGAGGGAGTTCAAGATCTAAAGTTGTTGAACTCAATATTCAGTCCGGAAGGCTGTAAAGTGTCTAGTCGGAAGATGAGGTGCTGTTCCTCCAGTTTGCGTTGAGCTTCACTGGAATGCAGCAAGCCAAGGACAGGCATGTGGGCAAGATAGCAGGGTGGAGTGTTAAAATGGCTAGCGACAGGGAGGTCTGGGTCATGCTTGCAGACAGACCGAAGGTGTTCCTCAAAGCGGTCACCCAGTCTGCGTTTGGTCTCTCCAATGTAGAGGAGACCGCATTGGGAGCAACGAATGCAGTAGACTAAGCTGGGGGAAATGCAAGTGAAATGCTGCTTCACTTGAAAGGAGTGTTTGGGGCCTCGGACGGTGAGGAGAGAGGAAGTGAAGGGACAGGTGTTGCATATTTTGCGTTTGCATGGGGAGGTGCCGTAGGTGGGGGTTAAGGAGTAGGGGGTGATGGAGGAGTGGACCAGGGTGTCACAGAGGGAATGATCCTTACGGAATGCCGCCAGGGGGGGTGAAGGGAAGGTGTGTTTGGTGGTGGCATCATGCTGGAGTTGGTGGAAATGGCGGAGGATGATCCTTTGAATGCGGAGGCTGGTGGGGTGATAAGTGAGGACAAGGGGGACCCTATCATGTTTCTGGGAGGGAGGAGAAGGCGTGAGGGCGGATGCGCGGGAGATGGGCCAGACACGGTTGAGGGCCCTGTCAACTACCGTGGGTGGAAAACCTCGGCTAAGGAAGAAGGAGGACATGTCAGAGGAACTGTTTTTGAAGGTACCATCATCAGAATAGATGCGACGGAGGTGAAGGAACTGAGAGAATGGGATGGAGTCCTTACAGGAAGTGGGGTGTGAGGAGCTGTAGTCAAGCTGTTGCTCCCAATGCAGTTTCCTCTACATTGGAGAAACCAAACGCAGACTGGGTGACCGCTTTGCAGAACACCTTCGGTCTGTCTGCAAGCATGACCCAGACCTCCCTGTCGCTTGCCATTTTAACACTCCACCCTGCTCTCTTGCCCACATGTCTGTCCTTGGCTTGCTGCATTGTTCCAGTGAAGCTCAATGCAAACTGGAGGAACAGCACCTCATCTTCTGACTAGGCACTTTACAGCCTTCCGGACTGAATATTGAGTTCAACAACTTTAGATCTTGAACTCCCTCCTCCATCCCCACCCCCTTTCCGTTTCTTCCCCCTCCCTTTTGTTTTTTCCAATAATTTATATAGATTTTTCTTTTCCCACCTATTTCCATTATTTTTAAATGTATTCCACCCATGGTTTATTTCACCCCACCCCCACTAGAGATACCTTGCTTGTCCTGCTCTCCACTCTTAATTAGCACATTCTTTTAGATAATATCACCACCTTCAACACCTCTTTTTTCTTTTGTCTGTGACATTTTTTGGTTATCTCCTCCTATCACTGCTTGCTTGTCCCTACAACCCCCCTCACTTCTTCCCCCCACCCCCCGCCCCACCACCCCCACCTTAAACCAGCTTATATTTCACCCCTCTCCTATTTCTACTTAGTTCTGTTGAAGGGTGATGAGGACTCGAAACGTCAACTTTGCTCTTCTCCGCCGATGCTGCCAGACCTGCTGAGTTTTTCCAGGTATTTCTGTGTCTGTTTTTGTTTTGGATTTCCAGCATCTGCAGTTTTTTGTTTTTATCAAGAGAGATAAACATACTTGACCTTATCCTCACTAACCTGCCTGCCGCAGATGCATCTGTCCATGACAGTATCGGTAGGAAAAACCACCGCACAGTCATTGTGGAGACAAAATCCCGCCTTCACATTGAGGATACGCTCCATCGTGTTGTGTGCCACTACCACCATGCTAAATGGGATAGATTTCAAACAGATGTAGCAAGTCAAGACTGGGCATCCATGAGGCACTGTGGGCCATCAGCAGCAACAGAATTGTATTCGAACACAATCTGTAACCTCATGGCCCAGCATATCCCCCATTCTACTATCAAGCCAGGGGATCAACCCTGGTTCAATGAAGAGTGCAGGTGGGCATGCCAGTAGCAGTACCAGACGTACCTAAAACTGAGGCGTCAACCTGGTGAAGCTACAACACAGGACCACTTGCATGTCAAACAGCATAAGCAGCAAGTGATAGGCAGGGTTAAGCGATCCCACAACCAATGGATCAGATCTAAGCTCTGCAGTCCTGCCACATCCAGTTGTGAATGGTGGTGGACAATTAAACAACTCACTGGAGGAAGAGGCTCCACAAATATCCCCATCCTAAATGATGGAGGAGCCCAGAACATCAGTGCAAAAGATAAGACTGAAGCATTCGCAACAATCTTCAGCCAGTAGTGCCGAGTGGATGATCCATCTTGGCCTCCTCCTGAGGTCTCCAGCATCACAGATGCCAGCCTTCAGCCAATTCGATTCACTCCATGTGATATCAAGAAACGGCTGAAGGTACTGGATACTGCAAAGGCTATGGGCCCTGACAATATTCCGGCAATAGTACTGGAGACTTGTGCCCCAGAACTTGCCGCACCCCTAGCCAAGCTGTTCCAGTACAGCTACAACACTGGCATCTACCTGGCTATGTGGATAATTGCCCAGGTATGTCCTATACACAAAAAGCAAGACAGGTCCAACCTGGTCAATTCCTGATCCATCAATCTACTCTCGATCATCAGTAATGGAAAGAGTAATCAAAAGTGCTATCAAGCGGCACTTGCTTAGCAATCATCTGCTCACTAATGCCCAGCTTGGGTTCCGCCAGGATCACTCAGATCCTGACATCATTACAGCCTTGGTTCAAACATGGACAAAAGAGCTGAATTCCCGAGGTGAGGTGAAAGTGACTGCCCTTGACTTTAAGGCTTCATTTGATCTCAAGGAGCCCTAGCAAAATTGGAATCAATGGGAATCAGGGGGAAAGCTCTCTGCTCATTGGAGTCATACCTAGCACAAAGGAAAATGGTTGTGATTGTTAGAGGTCAGTCATCTCAGCCCTGACATAGCTGCAGGAGTTCCTCAGGGTAGTGTCCTTGGTCCAACCATCTTCAGCTGCCTCATCAATGACCTTCCTTCCATCACAAGGTCAGAAGTTCACTGATGATTGCACGATGTTTAGCACCATTCACGACTCCTCAGATACTGACGCAGTCCATGTCCAAATGCAGCAAGACCTGGATAACATCCAGGCTTGGGCTGACAAGTGGCAAGTAATATTCACGCCACACAAGGGTCAGACAATGATGATCTCCAACAAGAGAGAATCCAACCATCACCCCTTGACGTACAATGGCATTACCATAACTGAATCCCCCGCAATCAACATCCTGGGGGTTACCATTGACCAGAAACTGAACTGGACTAGCCATATAAATATTGTGTCCACAAGAGCAGATCAAAGGCTAGGAATTGTGCAGCAAGTAACTCACCTCCTGACTCCCCGAATCCTGTCCACCATCTTCAAGGCACATGTCAGGAGTGTGATGGAATACTCCCCACTTGCCTGGATGAGTGCAGCTCCCACAACACTCAAAAAGCTTCACACCGTCCAGGACAAAGCAGCCCCGCTTGATTGGCACCGCATCCACAAACATCCACTCCCTCCACCACCGATGCACAGTGGCAGCAGTGTGTACCATCTACAAGATGCACTGCAGGAACTCACCAAGGCTCCTTAGACAGCACCTTCCAAACCCAAGACCACTACCATCTAGGAGGAGAAGGGCATCAGATAGATGGGAACACCACCACCTGGAAGTTCCCCTCCAAGCCACTCGCCATCCTGACTTGGAAATATATCACCGTTCCTACACTGTCGCTGGGTCAAAATCCTGGTACTCCCTCTCTAACAGCGCTGTGGGTGTACCTACACCACATGGACTGCAGCGGTTCAAGGAGGCAGCTCGTCACCACCTTCTTGAGGGCAACTAGGGATGGGCAATAAATGCCGGTCCAGCCAGCGAAGCCCACATCCCATGAATGAATAAAATAAATAAATGAATAAATAAATAAATTGTTCAGTTAAAAAAAAAGTAATTAATAAAAATGACCAGAGTCTGAGAGAGTCAGAGTGTGTTTGCAGGCTTAGTGTCAGTTTCAAGGTGTTCACTCACTCACCCTCACCCACCGTGAGCGGATGCTGTAAGCCAATGTATTAATTACCTTTTTAAAGCACAATCACTTTTTAACTATGTAACTGTTTCTTTATTTGTTTTATGTTAATTAGTGTAGACTGGTTGTGGTGTAACCCTGTGTGTGGAGTCTGTCTCATGGTGGTAACATGTGGCATTGAACCCAAACCGAAGATATGTGAAGAATTGTACTGAACTGCACCGTAGGCTCAAAACACAAAGCATGATGGCTAATTTAGTCAAGTGAAAGCCTTGCTAGAATCAGCAAGTTTTGTAAAATGACTGAAACTGTAGGAGGGCTTGTACCAGGGAAGATAAGCAGACTGAACTTCCTTAAGGGGTGATAAATGTGCTGCCTTCTCCCAGCTCTGGAGATTGATAACGGTGTTGGAGATAACAAAGTGGAGTTAAGCTGGATATGGTAGCACAAGTGTGACCTTCAAAGGGGGCCTAGCCAGGAAACACCTGGAGAAAGCATGGAGATGTACAGTGATGTAATTAAAAACTAATTAAATTGGCTAAAAGCAGGCTTTACCTTTTATGGCACAGGGCCATAACCTAGAAAGGTAAAAAGAAAGAGTTCACAGAACCACCTTTGCTGCAGTGGGTTAGAGTGATTTGGTCAGTCACTCAGAAGTCGTGCATAGAGGTTTTGTCATCGGATTGACCACCGAGATGGATTCCGGCTCACAGGGAAGCTAAGCAACCTGTATTATCGTGAGTCACTCACTCACAAACACACACTCACTCACACACACTCACTCACTCACACTCTCACTCCCACACAAACACACTCACTCACACACACATACTCTCACTCTCTCACTCCCACACAAACACACTCCCACACACACACACTCACTCACTCTCTCACTCCCACACAAACACACTCACTCACACACACATACTCACTCACTCTCTCACTCCCACACAAACACACTCCCACACACACACACTCACTCACTCTCTCACTCCCACACACACACACTCACTCACACAGACACACTCACTCACAAACACACACTCACTCACACACACTCACTCACTCACTCTCTCAATCCCACACACACACACACACACACACACTCTCACTCCCACACAAACACACTCACTCACACACACATACTCACTCACTCTCTCACTCCCACACAAACACACTCACTCTCTCACTCCCACACAAACACACTCACTCACACACACATACTCACTCACTCTCTCACTCCCACACAAACACACTCCCACACACACACATACTCACTCTCACTCACACACAATCACTCACACTCTTACTCCCACACACACACACTCACTCTCACACACACAGACACACACACTCACTCACTCTCACTCCCACACACTCACTCTCTCACTCCCACACACACATGCTCTCTCACTCCCACACACATACTCTCACACACACACTCACACTCACTCCTACACACACACTCACTCACTCTCTCACTCCCACACACACACACTCACTCATTCACACACACATACACTCTCTCACTCACACACACTCACTCACTCTCTCACTCCCACACAGACACAAACACTCTCACTCCCACGCACACACTCACTCACTCTCACTCCCACACACATAATCACTCTCACCCCCACACACACACACTCTCACTCCCACACACACTCACTCACTCCCAACACACACACTCACTCACTCTGTCACTCCCAACACACACTCATTTACTCTCACTCCCATACACACACACTCACTTTCGCTCCCACACTCATTCTCTCACACACACACACTAACTCACTCTCTCACTCCCATACACATACTCACTCTCACACACACACTCACTCAGTCTCTCACTCACACACACTCACTCACTCACTCCCACACACACTCACTCACTCAGTCTCACTTCCACACATAGTCTCTCACTTGCACACACATATGCACTCACTCTCTCATTCTCACACACACATGCCCACACACACTCACTCACTCACTCTCTCACTCCTACACACAAACTCACTTACTCTCTCACTCCCACACACACTCATTCCCACACACACATGCTCACTCTCACTCCCATATAGACACACACACTCTCACTCCCACACACACTCACTCACTCTCACTCCCACACACACGCACTCACTCATTCTCACTCCCACGCACACTCACTCACTCTCACTCCCACACACACATATGCACTCACTCTCACTCCCACACACACATTCACTCTCACTCCTACACTCACACACACTCACTCTTCTCACTCCCACACACATACTCACTCACTCTCTCACTCCCAAAACCCAGACTCACTCACTGTCAGTCTCATACACACACACCCACACACACATTCACTCAGTCTCTCACTCCTACACACACTCACACTCACTCACTCACTCACTCACTCACTCACTCACTCTCACTCCCACACACACAAACACACACACACTCACTCCCACACAGACACACTCACTCTCCCACTCCCACACTCACTTCTCACTCCCACACATACACACACACACACACTCACTCACACACACACACAGTCACTTACTCCCATACACTGACTCATTCACACACACACTCAATCTCTCAAACACGCCAGCCAGCCACTTTCACCACCACCCCTCCCACCACCTTCTCTGACCCTGGGTTCAGTGGTGTCTCACTCCCAAGACTTGCAGCCAACTTCTCTGCCCGGGATCCCCAGGAGCCTGCCCGCACCAGGGTCCTGGCACTCAAGTCCCACACTGTGCCCTGGCACTCTACTCCCCCTCTGGGCCCTGGCACTCTAGCCTTTCCCGGGCCCCAGGACTCTGGTTCGCCCACCCCCGACCCTGGGCCCCAGCACTCTGGTACCCCTGGGGCCCTGGCACTCCGGTACCCACCCCGGGCCCTGGCACTCTGGTGTCCCCCCCCTCTCCCCCGGGCCCAGGCAATTTGGTACCCACCCTGGGCCCTCGCACTCTGGTCCCCCACTGGGCCCTGGCACTCTGCTCCCCACCACCACCACACCCCCCAAGCCCTCGAATTCTGCTCCCCCACTGGGCCCTCGGCACTTTGGTCCTCCAGAAAGAAAACCTCTCTCTCCTATTAGGAGCAAACGTGGGAGAGGAACAGCCTGTGATTGGGAGAGCAGCTCCTGGCTGAATCCTCCATTCTACTTACCTGTCCCTGACCTGCATTTTGAAAACTGGCTCTGGGAAGCACAGCCCGGCTCCTGGGTCACCGGCTGGCCAAGCCCGATTTGTACAGTTCCAGCATAACCTCCCTCCCCTTATATTCTATACTTCGGCTAATAAATGAAAGGATTCCATGTGCCTTCTTAACCACCTTATCGACCTGTCCTGCTACCTTTGGGGATCTGTGGACATTCACTCCAAGGTCCCTCATTTCCTCTACACCTCTTTGTGTTCTCCCATTTATTGTGTAATCCTTTGCCTTGTTTGACCTCCCCAAATGCATCACCTCACACTTCTCTGGGTTGAGTTTCATTTGCCATTTTCCTGCCCACTCGACCAGTCTATTGATATCTTCCTGAAGTCCACAGCAATCCTCCTCATTATCTACCACAGCCAATTTTTGTGTCATCTGCAAACTTCTTGGTCACTCCCCTTGATTTACACCTGCCCGCCAACAATTAAAAGGCCTATTAGGGCCCTTCAGTGAATAATTAAGCTGCATTTTTCGCTGCACACTCACCAGTTCGGTTAGCAAGCGGGCCAATAGGCCAGGAGGCCTTTGCATTTTTGATGAAACCTCATCCAGGGGCTGGATGAGGTTTCCAAAGGTTACTAAAAAAAACAATGAAAATTTTTTAACATCCTTTTTTACATGTCCCTCTTCATGTGACTGAGTCACATGTGGGGATATGTTTATATCATTTGTAAAAAGTTTATTTTTGTATTTAAAATCCGTCAGCTCTGTGCCGTCAGGGAGCTGTCAGTGTGCGCCTCCCCCACGCATGCGCACACTTCAGCGCTCGCACTCCTCCCGCCCCCACCCCGGCAGCGCCGAGGCTCTTAGAGTGTCCTTCATGCTGGCTGCTCATTAATTGGCCAACCAGCGTGAAATTGCAGTCGGAGCCTGATCGCGGGCGGCAGTCGGTCTCGCCACCATTCTGGGCCTGCACGACGAGGGGGAAATCCTCCCCTTTGAGTCTGTCTACACAGAGGAAAATAATAAAAACCTCCCAGAAACACTGGAGAATCCAGGGACCTGTGTAAATGAGGAACTGCAAGATATTAATTTCAGTAAAAAAAAGTACTAGAAGAATTAATGAGACTTAAAATAGATAAATCCCCTAGGCCTGATGGTCTATATCCCAGAGTGTTGAAAGGAGTGGTTGTCGAGGTAATGGATGCACTGGTGGTTATCTTTCAAAATTGTATAATCTCTGCAAGGTTCCTGCAGATTGGAAGGTTCACCAAACTAATTCCTGGGATGGAGGGATTGCCCTGTGAGGAAAGGTTAAACAGTCTGGGCCTTTATTCTCTGGAGTTTAGAAGAATGAGAGGTGATCTCATTTTGTCTGTACAAAATTCTTATAGGACTCGATAGGGTAGATGCAGGAAAGATGCTTCCCCTGACTGGAGGGCGGGGGTTCGAGAACCAGGGGACAGTGTCAGAATAAGAGGTAGGCCATTTAAGACCGAGGTGAGGAGATATTTCTTCACTCAGAGGGTGGTGAATCTTTGGAATTCTCTACCCCAGAGGGGTGGGGAGGCTCAGTCATTGAGTATGTTCAAGACTGAGGTTGATAGATTTCTACATATTAAAAAAATCAAGGAGTACAGGGATCGTGCAGGAACATGATGTTGAAGTAGAAGGTCAGCCATGATCTCATTGAATGGTGGAGCGGTCTCGAAGGGCTGAATGGCCTCCTCCTGCTCCTATCTCTTATGTTCCTAGATACCTCATTGGCCTGGTCAGCTGTTGAAGGGACGGCACTCACTGTTTACCTCACTGACAGATGTTCACAAAACATTCTGAAGTGGTACCTTCCTAAAAGTGGGCATCTGTTCCAGCGGGGTCTGCTCTTCGCGGGGTCAACCAGCGCGGCCCCCTCTCCCTGGGATCTGCCAGCGCGGTCCCCTCTCCCTGGGATCTGCCAGCACGGCCCCCTCTCCCTGGGATCTGCCAGTGCTGCCCCCTCTCCCCAAGGTCAACCAGCATGGACCCCTCTCCCCGGGGTCTACCAGCACGGCCCCCTCTCCCTGGGATCTGCCAGCACGGCCCCCTCTCCCTGGGATCTGCCAGCGCGGTCCCCTCTCCCTGGGATCTGCCAGCACGGCCCCCTCTCCCTGGGATCTGCCAGCACGGCCCCCTCTCCCTGGGATCTGCCAGTGCTGCCCCCTCTCCCCAAGGTCAACCAGCATGGACCCCTCTCCCCGGGGTCTACCAGCGCGGTCCCCTCTCCCTGGGATCTGCCAGTGCTGCCCCCTCTCCCCAAGGTCAACCAGCATGGACCCCTCTCCCCGGGGTCTACCAGCGCGGTCCCCTCTCCCTGGGATCTGCCAGCACGGCCCCCTCTCCCTGGGATCTGCCAGCACGGCCCCCTCTCCCTGGGATCTGCCAGCACGGCCCCCTCTCCCTGGGATCTGCCAGCACGGCCCCCTCTCCCTGGGATCTGCCAGCGCGGTCCCCTCTCCCTGGGATCTACCAGCACGGCCCCCTCTCCCTGGGACCTGCCAGCGCGGTCCCCTCTCCCCGGGACCTGCCAGTGCGGCCCCCTCTGCCTTGGGTCTACCAGCATGGACCCCTCTCCCCGGGATCTGCCAGCGCTGCCTCCTTTACCCAGGATCTCTCCACACCCTCTCCCTGGGATCTCTCCACACCCTCTCCCTTGGGCTGTCTCCACACCCTTTCCCCGGGATCTCTCCACACCCTTTCCCTGGGATCTGTGCAGTCTGTGAGCTAAGTGAGACACAGAGAGGTTCTGCAACCAAGCAAATTGAAGAATTCTTACTGAGGGACACAAAGTTCGACCCAGGGGGAATAACACAGGATATAATTTAAATTTCTGTGATGTACACAAAATGAAAAATTGGGAAATACAAATAGGATAAAGGGAGAGAAAAAAAGAGACTACAAGAATAGGTAAAAGAACAATATTTAATTTTCAATATTTTTAAAAGCTTCCAGCACTGATTGCCTTCACTACATTGTCCTCCCTTTTATGTCTGAAATAAGTTGAGAGTGACTATTGGATGAGAGCTATTCACTGACTAAATGACTCCTGCACTTGCATTGCCTGAGCCACACTGGGGGATTCCTGCAGTACCCGTTGCTGTGGGTGTCATAGTTTGTCACTGTCTGTTGCATCCTACATAACAATGTCATCATGAGGGCACAGCTTCAGTTGGTACATTGCAGAGGGGAAAGAGGAAGGGTGGAGGAAACTATTAGCTTTCTGGAAGCGCTGTCCATGATTGGCTCCTTTGGCTGCAGTGCCAGTGAATGCAACCCCAATGCCGTGTTTACCAACAGGCCCACACCTTACCATTCCTCTATTACTAACCATTCATGGCCACAACGCTGAAAGAAAAACCACAAAACAAACATTACAAATCAACTTTATTTATCACACCATCCAATGTTCCATACAAAAATCAATCAATCACCCTTAATCATTCCCTTAGTGCCTGTCTTCCATGTACATTTGCCTGTCCTGATACTCATATGGGCTGATACCCCAGCAGCTGGGAGGCTGCTGACTTTGGGACGATTGCACATGGCCTTGCAGGATGTTGTTGAGCAGCTCTGAGCCTAGAAGGCCTGGGTTCAGACTGCACCCTTACAGTACGGGCAGCAGCATTCTTCCTTGCTCACTGAGGGGCAACAGGAAGGGCAGTGGCAGCAGTGGTGGGAGGACAAATGCTATCATCCTGAGAGAGAACACTAGGTTGCTGCTTGCTGCAGCCACTGCTACTTCTATAGGGTGATGTCTCAGAGATCTTGGCAATGTGTTAGAGGAGAGATTGCCGGGCTGCTGTGAGGCCCCATTAGGTCCCTTTGATGACTGGTGCCTGAAGCCACGATGGCAGCAGTCTGAACCTGCACGGCAACAAGCCGAGCTTGCATGCCCTCAGCCTGAGTCTGCACGGCAGCGCTCAGACATTAGATAGCTTTTGCTTGTGCTGAAATGGAAGCTGAGACATCGGCCATCAGACATTGCATTATGGTTGGGTTCGCAAGTGTTCTCCTGACTTGGCCACTATTTCCACACAGGAGAGCATGGGCTCCAAGCTTTGCACAAAACCTAGGGTAAAGTTAGTGCTGGTCTTCTCCATGTTTCTTGACATTGACTGCAGGCTTTCTAGCAGGCCTGCTAATGCACAAAGCATTTCAGTGTGCATTCCCATTAGCCTTTTTTAATAGCCTGCCTCATTGCAGTTCTCATCTGGGTCCTCTGCAGCAGAATGCATGTGCAACCTGACCCTTCAGCAAGCTGTGCAACCCTTGTCCCCTCCCTATCTATAGGCCATTCATGCCCAGTGTCTCACCATGTGCAGATTGTGCCTCTAAGCTACCCTCTAAATTACACACAGTGTCGGTATTTGAGATAGTGGCTGCAAGTCCGTGAGTGAGTGACGTTGTTTCACTGACTTGCTCCTCTTCCACTTCATTCTCTTCCACCACTGCCTAGGCAGGTGGCAGTTCTTGGGCATCTGAATTAAGAAAGTCAGAAGTGCAGGATTGTGATAAGGGAAGCAGGTGAAAGCAAGAGGTCTATGTTCAGGCTGTCTGCAACTTTATAAATCAGAAGAGATTGTGGGATGAGGGGGAAGTGGGATGTGAGGAGGTGGATTAGGTATGAGCACACCATCATCTTCAACAGTTACAGCCCCACCCCTGGGCAAGGCTTCAGTGATGACTGCACTCAATGATGGTGAGTATCCTCACCTTCATCGGAGTTTGGACATGCAGCCATGCATGTGTGTTCCTCCCATGCCATACCCCCTCCCCCCACTGGCCTTTGCTTAAATGCCACCTTGTCCTGCAAGAGAGAGAGAGAGGAGAGTGTCACTGAGTGTGGTGCAGTGTGATTGGTCAATGTGGCTGTCATGGGTGAATAGCCGGCAGTGTATGTACGCTGTGCAATGTGGGTATGAGGCTTGCAATAGTGCTGAGTGTGAGGTGAAGCTAAGAATGTTGGATATGTATGTGTTTTACTATGGGGTCACTTTGCTCATGAACCGGTTGCACACTTAACTGTCAAGGCGAGTCGATTACAATATACGGCAGATGCAGAGACCAATATGAAATGAAGCACATACTAATTATTTACACGAACAACAGAGCATTAACGTGATGTGTGCTTCTCCAGCCAGACCCTACTCTAGACTAACATTAACCTGCCTGCGCTACACAGCTATTGAGTCTTACAGTCACATGCTCAATCTGCTCACAGTCCCTTAAAGGTGTAATACACCTCAGATTACCAAATTATGAAATGTAGTTGATAAAGATTGTTGGTGGGTGAGTGAAAGGGGCATAGTGAGTTGAGCAGTGTGAGAAGCTGGTGGTTCATTTGTAAGGATATGGCATGTGGAGATGCATTCACCGACCTTGACACCTCATGTGAGGTCATTGAACTTATTGTGGCACTGCAGTCAGGTCCTTGGGGCTAGACTTCTAGCATTGAATACAATGACTATCTGATCCCACTGCCATCACAGTATCTATCTGGAAGGTCTCTTAGTCCGCTGTGTTATACCAATGCCTCCAGTGCTGCGTTTGAGAACCTTGGAGTGTGCTCTCAGCCCAATGGGCCATTATTCAGTGTTATTCCTGCTCAGACACTCTTCTCAACCACTCCCAGCACCTACTTCAGCTAGAATGCACCTCCCCTTTAAGTGGTGCACACTGGCATTAATTAGCGTATACCACACTTGACAACCTTTTCACTTGGCGGGGGTACGGCCACATTTCCATTTTTTCCTCACTCAAGGGATGGATGAGCAAATTTCGGAAAGACGAGGTTTGGCACAAAATTAAACATGAATTTAAAAAAAAGTTGAGGTGTTAAGAAAAGATAACACTCAAGAAACTTGACACCATCCTGAACAAAGCAGCTGCTTGCTTGGCACCACATCCACAAACAATCACTCCCTTCACTACCGACACACAGTAGCAGCAGTGTGTACCATCTACAGGGTGCACTGCAGGAATTCACCAAGCCTCCTTAGACAGCACCTTCCAAACCTACGACCACTACCATCTAGAAGGACAAGGGCAGAAGATAGATGGGAACACCACCACCTGGAAGTTCCCCTCCAAGTCACTCACCATCCTGACTTGGAAATGTATCACCGTTCCTTCACCGTCACTGGGTCAAAATCCTGGAACTCCCTCCCTATCAGCACTGCGGGTGTACCTACACCACATGGACTGTAGTGGTTCAAGAAGGCAGCTCACCACCACCTTCTCAAGGGCAATTAGAGATGGGCAATTAATGCTGGCCCGACCAGCAAAGTCATGTGAATGAGTAAAAAAAAGAAACAACTTGCTGAGCAAAACTAAAGCAATGTCAAAGCAATAAGTTTATAATTAAAAAAGAGTAATTAATAAAGAAAACCATAAGAGTGTGAGAGGTACCGAGTCTATTTGTCTGGCTCACTACCAATCTCTTGATGCTCCCTCACTCACCCTCACCCACTGTGTTGGTGTATGGGGGTGAGGGTGAATGGGAATCCAGAGATTGCGAGTGAGTCCGACACACAGACACATACACACAGTCCCACCTCAATCACTTTCACCTTCTTCCACACTGACGCACTCACTTTCACCCTCTCCCAAACTGACTCACTCACTCTCTCTCCCACACTGACTCACTCACTCTCTCTCCCACACTGACTCACTCATTCTCTCTCCCACACTGACTCACTCACTCTCTATCCCAAATTCACTAACTCACTCTCTCTCCCACACTGACTCACTCACTCACTCTCCCAAACTCAATCACTCTCCCACATTCACTCACTCTCTCTCCCACATTCACTCACTCTCTCTCCCACACTCACTCACTCACTCTCTCTCCCACAATCAATCACTTATACCCTCTCCCAAACTGACTCACTCACTCTCTCTCGCAAACTCACTCTCTCTCTCCCACACTGACTCACTCACTCTCCCAAACTCACTCACTCTCTCTCCCACACTGACTCATTCACTCTCCCAAACTCACACACTCACTCTCTAAAACTCACTCACTCTCTCTCCCACAATCAATCATTTATACACTCTCCCACACTGACTCACTCACTCTCATCCTCTCCCATACTGACTCACTCACTCTAATCCTCTCCTACACTGAGTCACTCACTCTCTCCCACACTGACTCACTCACTCTCTCTCCCAAACTGACGCACTCACTCTCTCTCCCACACTGATACACTCACGCTCTCTCCCACACTGACTCACTCACTCTCTCTCCCACACTCACTCACTCACACTCTCTCCCACACTCACTCACTCACTCTCTCTCCCACACTCACTCACTCACTCTCTCTCCCACACTCACTCACTCTCTCTCCCACACTCACTCACTCTCTCTCCCACACTGACTCACTAACTCTCTCTCCCACACTGACTCAATCACTCTCTCTCCCACACTGACTCACTCACTCTCTCTCCCACACTCACTTACTCACTCTCTCTGGCACACACACACTAACTCTCTCTCCAACACTCACTCATTCACCCTCTCTCACACACTCACTAACCCACTCTCTCTCCCACACTCACTCACTCACTCTCTCTCCCACACTGAATCACTCACTCACTCTCTCTCCCACACTGACTCACTCACGCACTCTCTCCCACACTGACTCACTCACTCACTCTCTCTCCCACACTCAATCACTCTCTCTCCCACACTCAATCACTCTCTCTCCCACACTGACCCACTCACTCTGTCTCCCACACTGACTCACTCACTCTCTCTCCCACACTCACTCACTCTCTCTCCCACACTGACTCACTCACACTCTCTCCCACACTGACTCACTCAATCTCTCTCCCACACTCACTCACTCACTCTCTCTCCCACAATCACTCACTCACTCTCCCACAGTCACTCACTCACACACTCACTCACTCACCCTCTCTCCCACACTCACTCACCCACTCTCTTTCCCACACTCACTCACTCACTCTCTCTCCCACACTGACTCACTCACTCACACTCTCTCCCACACTGACTCACTCACTCTCTCTCCCACACTCACTCACTCTCTCTCCCACACTGACCCACTCACTCTCTCTCCCACACTGACTCACTCACTCTCTCTCCCACAATGACTCACTCTCTCTCCCACACTCACTCACTCACTCTCTCTCCCACACTCACTCAATCACTCTCTACCACACTCATTCACTCTCTCTCCCACACTCATTCACTCTCTCTCCCACACTCACTCACTCCCTGTCTCTCCCACACTCACTCTCCCACTCTTACTCACTCACTCCCTGTCTCTCCCACACTCAATCACTCCTGTCTCCCCCACAGTCACTCACTCTCTCCCACATTGACTAACTCACTCCCTGTATCGCCCATATTCACTCACTCTATCCCACACTGACTCACTCACTTTCTCTCCCACACGGACTAACTGACTGTCTCTCCCACACTGACTCACTCACTCTCTCTCCCACACTGACTCACTCAATCTCTTTCCCACACTGACTCACTCACTCTCTTTCCCACACTCACTCACTTTCTCTCCCAGACTCACTCACTCACTCTCTCTCCCACACTGACTCACTCACTCTCTCTCCCACACTGACTCACTCTCTCTCCCACACTGAATCACTCTCTCTCCCACACTGAATCACTCTCTCTCTCTCACTCACTCACTCTCTCTCCCACATTCACTCACTCTCTCTCCCACATTCACTCACTCTCTCTCCCACACTCACTCACTCACTCTCTTTCCCACACTGACTCGCTCACTCTCTCTCCCACACTGACTCACTCACTCTCTCTCCAACACTGACTCACTTTCTCTCCCACACTGACTCACTCACTCTCTCTCCCACACTGACTCACTTTCTCTCCCACACTTACTCACTCTCTCTCCCACACTCAGTCAGCCACTCTCTCTCCCACACTGACTCACTCACTCTCTCTCCCACACTCACTCACTCTATATCCCACAATCGCTCACTTACTCTCTCTCCCACACTCACACACTAACTCTCTCTCCCACACTCACTCACTCACTCTCACACACTCACTCATTCACTCTCTCTCCCACACTCACTCACTCACTATCTCTCCCACACTGACTCACTGACTCTCTCTCCCACACTCACTCACTCACTCTCCCACACTCACTCACTCACTCTCTCTCCCACAACCACTCACTCTCTCTCCCACACTCACTCACTCTCTCTCCCACAATCACTCACTCACTCTCTCTCCCACACTCACTCAATAACTCTCTCTCCCACACTCACTCACTCACTCTCTCTCAAACAATCACTCACTCTCTCTCCCACACTCACTCACTCTCTCTCCCACAATCACTCACTCACTATCTCTCCCACACTCTCACTCACTCTCTCTCCCACACTGACTCACTCACTCTCTCTCCCACACTGACTCACTCTCTCTCCCACACTGAATCACTCTCTCTCCCACACTGAATCACTCTCTCTCTCTCACTCACTCACTCTCTCTCCCACATTCACTCACTCTCTCTCCCACACTCACTCACTCACTCTCTTTCCCACACTGACTCGCTCACTCTCTCTCCCACACTGACTCACTCACTCTCTCTCCAACACTGACTCACTTTCTCTCCCACACTGACTCACTCACTCTCTCTCCCACACTGACTCACTTTCTCTCCCACACTTACTCACTCTCTCTCCCACACTCAGTCAGCCACTCTCTCTCCCACACTGACTCACTCTCTCTCTCTCCCACACTCACTCACAAACTCTCTCTCCCACACTCACTCACTCACTCTCACACACTCACTCATTCACTCTCTCTCCCACACTCACTCACTCACTCTCCCACACTCACTCACTCACTCTCTCTCCCACACTCACTCACTCTCTCTCCCACACTCACTCACTCTCTCTCCCACAATCACTCACTCACTCTCTCTCCCACACTCACTCAATAACTCTCTCTCCCACACTCACTCACTCACTCTCTCTCACACAATCACTCACTCTCTCTCCCACACTCACTCACTCTCTCTCCCACAATCACTCACTCACTATCTCTCCCACACTCTCACTCATTCTCTCTCCCACACTCACTCACTCACTCTCTCTCCCACACTCACTCACTCACTCTCTCTCCCACACTCACTCACTCTCTCTCTCGCACTCACTCACTCATTCTCTCTCCCACACTCAGTCACTTTCTCTCCCACACTCACTCACTCACCCATACTCACTCACTCACTCTCTCTCACACACTCACTCACTCATTCTCTCTCCCACACTCACTCACTCTCCCACACTCACTCACTCACTCTCCCACACTCACTCACTCACTCACTCTCTCTCCCACACTCACTCACTCTCTCTCCCACACTCACTCACTCTCTCTCCCACACTGATTCACTCACTCTCTCTCCCACAGTCACTCACTCAGTCTCTCTCCCAAACTCACTCACTCACTCTCCCAAACTCACTCTCTCTCTCTCCCACAATCAATCACTAATACCCTCTCCCAAACTAACTCACTCACTCTCTCTCCCAAACTGACTCACTCACTCTCTCTTGCAAACTCACTCTCTCACTCTCTCCCCCACACTGACTCACTCACTCTCGCCCCCACACTGACTCACTCACTCTCCCAAACTCACTCACTCTCTCTCCCACAATGACTCACTCACTCTCCAAACTCACTCACTTTCAAAAACTCACTTACTCTCTATCCCACACTCACTCACTTATACACTCTCCCACACTGACTCACTCACTCTTATCCTCTCCCACACTGACTCACTCACTCTCTCTCCCACACTGACTCACTCCATCTCTCTCCCACACTGACTCACTCACGCTCTCTCCCACACTCACTCACTCTCTCTCCCACACTGACTCACTCACACTCTCTCCCACACTGACTCACTCAATCTCTCTCCCACACTCACTCACTCACTCTCTCTCCCACAATCACTCACTCACTCTCTCTCCCACACTCACTCACTCTCTCTCCCACACTGACTCACTCACACTCTCTCCCAAACTGACTCACTCAATCTCTCTCCCACACTCACTCACTCACTCTCTCTCCCACAATCACTCACTCACTCTCCCACAGTCACTCACTCACACACTCACTCACTCACCCTCTCTCCCACACTCACTCACCCACTCTCTTTCCCACACTCACTCACTCACTCTCTCTCCCACACTGACTCACTCACTCACACTCTCTCCCACACTGACTCACTCACTCTCTCTCCCACACTCACTCACTCTCTCTCCCACACTGACCCACTCACTCTCTCTCCCACACTGACTCACTCACTCTCTCTCCCACAATGACTCACTCTCTCTCCCACACTCACTCACTCACTCTCTCTCCCACACTCACTCAATCACTCTCTACCACACTCATTCACTCTCTCTCCCACACTCATTCACTCTCTCTCCCACACTCACTCACTCCCTGTCTCTCCCACACTCACTCTCCCACTCTTACTCACTCACTCCCTGTCTCTCCCACACTCAATCACTCCTGTCTCCCCCACAGTCACTCACTCTCTCCCACATTGACTAACTCACTCCCTGTATCGCCCATATTCACTCACTCTATCCCACACTGACTCACTCACTTTCTCTCCCACACGGACTAACTGACTGTCTCTCCCACACTGACTCACTCACTCTCTCTCCCACACTGACTCACTCAATCTCTTTCCCACACTGACTCACTCACTCTCTTTCCCACACTCACTCACTTTCTCTCCCAGACTCACTCACTCACTCTCTCTCCCACACTGACTCACTCACTCTCTCTCCCACACTGACTCACTCTCTCTCCCACACTGAATCACTCTCTCTCCCACACTGAATCACTCTCTCTCTCTCACTCACTCACTCTCTCTCCCACATTCACTCACTCTCTCTCCCACATTCACTCACTCTCTCTCCCACACTCACTCACTCACTCTCTTTCCCACACTGACTCGCTCACTCTCTCTCCCACACTGACTCACTCACTCTCTCTCCAACACTGACTCACTTTCTCTCCCACACTGACTCACTCACTCTCTCTCCCACACTGACTCACTTTCTCTCCCACACTTACTCACTCTCTCTCCCACACTCAGTCAGCCACTCTCTCTCCCACACTGACTCACTCACTCTCTCTCCCACACTCACTCACTCTATATCCCACAATCGCTCACTTACTCTCTCTCCCACACTCACACACTAACTCTCTCTCCCACACTCACTCACTCACTCTCACACACTCACTCATTCACTCTCTCTCCCACACTCACTCACTCACTATCTCTCCCACACTGACTCACTGACTCTCTCTCCCACACTCACTCACTCACTCTCCCACACTCACTCACTCACTCTCTCTCCCACAATCACTCACTCTCTCTCCCACACTCACTCACTCTCTCTCCCACAATCACTCACTCACTCTCTCTCCCACACTCACTCAATAACTCTCTCTCCCACACTCACTCACTCACTCTCTCTCAAACAATCACTCACTCTCTCTCCCACACTCACTCACTCTCTCTCCCACAATCACTCACTCACTATCTCTCCCACACTCTCACTCACTCTCTCTCCCACACTGACTCACTCACTCTCTCTCCCACACTGACTCACTCTCTCTCCCACACTGAATCACTCTCTCTCCCACACTGAATCACTCTCTCTCTCTCACTCACTCACTCTCTCTCCCACATTCACTCACTCTCTCTCCCACACTCACTCACTCACTCTCTTTCCCACACTGACTCGCTCACTCTCTCTCCCACACTGACTCACTCACTCTCTCTCCAACACTGACTCACTTTCTCTCCCACACTGACTCACTCACTCTCTCTCCCACACTGACTCACTTTCTCTCCCACACTTACTCACTCTCTCTCCCACACTCAGTCAGCCACTCTCTCTCCCACACTGACTCACTCACTCTCTCTCCCACACTCACTCACTCTATATCCCACAATCGCTCACTTACTCTCTCTCCCACACTCACTCACAAACTCTCTCTCCCACACTCACTCACTCACTCTCACACACTCACTCATTCACTCTCTCTCCCACACTCACTCACTCACTCTCCCACACTGACTCACTGACTCTCTCTCCCACACTCACTCACTCTCTCTCCCACACTCACTCACTCTCTCTCCCACAATCACTCACTCACTCTCTCTCCCACACTCACTCAATAACTCTCTCTCCCACACTCACTCACTCACTCTCTCTCACACAATCACTCACTCTCTCTCCCACACTCACTCACTCTCTCTCCCACAATCACTCACTCACTATCTCTCCCACACTCTCACTCATTCTCTCTCCCACACTCACTCACTCACTCTCTCTCCCACACTCACTCACTCACTCTCTCTCCCACACTCACTCACTCTCTCTCTCGCACTCACTCACTCATTCTCTCTCCCACACTCAGTCACTTTCTCTCCCACACTCACTCACTCACCCATACTCACTCACTCACTCTCTCTCACACACTCACTCACTCATTCTCTCTCCCACACTCACTCACTCTCCCACACTCACTCACTCACTCTCCCACACTCACTCACTCACTCACTCTCTCTCCCACACTCACTCACTCTCTCTCCCACACTCACTCACTCTCTCTCCCACACTGATTCACTCACTCTCTCTCCCACAGTCACTCACTCAGTCTCTCTCCCAAACTCACTCACTCACTCTCCCAAACTCACTCTCTCTCTCTCCCACAATCAATCACTAATACCCTCTCCCAAACTAACTCACTCACTCTCTCTCCCAAACTGACTCACTCACTCTCTCTTGCAAACTCACTCTCTCACTCTCTCCCCCACACTGACTCACTCACTCTCGCCCCCACACTGACTCACTCACTCTCCCAAACTCACTCACTCTCTCTCCCACAATGACTCACTCACTCTCCAAACTCACTCACTTTCAAAAACTCACTTACTCTCTATCCCACACACACTCACTTATACACTCTCCCACACTGACTCACTCACTCTTATCCTCTCCCACACTGACTCACTCACTCTCTCTCCCACACTGACTCACTCCATCTCTCTCCCACACTGACTCACTCACGCTCTCTCCCACACTGATACACTAACTCTCTCTCCCACACTGACTCACTCACTCTCATCTCCTCCCACACTGACTCACTCACTCTCTCTCCCACACTGACTTAATCACTCACATCCTGTCCCACACTGACACACTCACTCTCTCTCCTACACTGACTCACTCACTCTCTCTCTAACACTGACTCAGTCACTCTCTCTCCCACACTGACTCACTCAATCTCCCAAACTCACTGACTCACTCTCCCAAACCCACTCTCTCTCTCCCACACTCACTCACTCACTCTCTCTCCTACACTCACTCACTCCCTCTCCCACACTCACTCACTCTCTCTCCTATACTCAATCACTCTCTCTCCCACACTCACTCACTCACTATCTCTCCCACACTCACACACTCACTCTCTCTCCCGCACTGACTAACTCACTCTCTCTCCCGCACTGTCTCACTCACTCTCTCTCCCGCACTGTCTCACTCACTCTCTCTCCCGCACTGTCTCACTCACTCTCTCTCCCACACTGACTCACTCACTCTCTCCCACACTGACTCAGTCACTCTCTAACCCACACTCACTCACACTCTTCCCACACTCATTCACTCACTCTCTCTTCCACACTCACTCACTCTCTTTCCCACACTGACTCACTCACTCTATCTCCCACACTGACTCACTCACTCTCTCTCCCACACTCACTCACTCACTCTCTCTCCCACACTCACTCACTCTCTCTCTCTCCCACACGGACTCACTCTCTCTCCCACACTCACTCACTCTCTCTCCCTCACTCACTCATTCTCTCTCCCTCACTCACTGACTCACTCTCTCTACCACACTCACTCACTCACTCTCTCTCCCACACTAACTCACTCAATGTCTCTCTCACACTCACTGACTCTCCCACACTCACTAACTCTCTCGCTCACACTCACTCACTCACTCTCTCTCTCTCTCCCACACTCACTCACTCTCTCTCCCACACTCACTCACTCTCTCTCCCACACTCACTCACTCTCTCTCCCACACTCACTCACTCTCCCACACTCACTCATTCTCCCACACTGACTCATCAACTCTCTCACGCACTGGCTCACTCACTCTCTCTCCCACACTCACTCACTCTCCCTCACTCACTCACTCTCTCTCCCACACTCACTCACTCTCTCTCTCCCACACTCGCTCACTCTCTCTCCCACACTGACTCACTCACTTTCTCTCACACTCACTCACTCACTCTCTCTCTCTCCCACACTCACTCACTCACTCTCTCTCCAACTCTCACTCACTCACTCTCTCTCCCACACTCACTCACTCACTCTCTCTCCCACACTCACTCACTCTTTTTCCCACACTCACTCACTCTCTATCCCACACTGACTCACTCACACTATCTCCCACACTGACTCACTCACTCTATCTCCCACACTGACTCACTCAATCGCTCTCCCACACTGACTCACTCACTCGCTCTCCCACACTGACTCACTCAATATCTCTCCCACACTGACTCACTCTCTCTCCCACACTTACTCACTCTCTCTCCCACACTCACTCACTCTCTCTCCCCCACTCACAGACTCACTCTCTCTACCACACTCACTCACTCTCTCTCCCACACTCACTCACTCTCTCTCCCACACTCACTCACTCTCACACACTCACTCACTCACTCCATCTCTTACACTGACTCACACAAACTCTCGCCCACACTCACTAACTCACCCTCTCTCCCACACTGACTCACTCACTCTCTCTCCCACACTGACTCACTCACTCTCTCTCCCACACTTACTCACTCACTCTCCCACACTCACTCACTCACACTCCCACACTGACTCACTCACTCTCTCTCCCACACTGACTCACTCACTCTCTCGCCCACACTGACTCATTCACTCTCTCGCCCACACTCACTCAATCTCTCTCTCCCACACTCACTCACTCTCTCTCCCACACTCACTCACTCACTCTCTCACACTCACTCACTCTCTCCCACACTGACTCACTCACTCTCTCTACCACACTCACTCACTCTCTCACCAACACTGACTCACGCTCTACCCCACACTCACTCACTCTCTATCCCACACTCACTCACTCACTCTCTCTCCCACAATCACTCACTCACTCTCTCTCCCACACTTACTCACTCACTCTCTCTCCCACACTCACTCACTCTCTCTCCCACACTCATTCACTCGCTTTCTCTCCCACACTCACTCACTCTCTCTCCCACACTCACTCACTCTCTCTCCCACACTGACTCACTCACTCTCTCTCCCACAGTCACTCACTCATTCTCTCTCCCAAACTCACTCACTCACTATCATACACTCACTCACTCTCTCTACCACAATCAATCACTTATACCCTCTCCCAAACTGACTCACTCACTCTCTCTCCCAAACTGACTCATTCACTCTCTTTCCCACACTGACTCACTCACTCTCTCTCCCACACTGACTCACTCACTCTCTCTCCCACACTGACTCACTCACTCTATCTCCCACACTGACTCACTCTCTCTCTCCCACACTCACTCACTCTCTTTCTCCCACACTCACTCACTCTCTCTCCCACACTCACTCACTCTCTCTCCCACACTGACTCACTCACTCTCTCTCTCACACTCACTCACTCTCTGTCCCACACTCACTCACTCTCTCTCCAACACTCACTCACTCACTCTCTCACCCACACTCAATCACTCACTCTCTCTCCCACACTTACTCACTCTCTCTACCACAATCACTCACTCACTCTCCCACACTCACTCACTCACTCTCTCCCACACTCACTCACTCTCTCTCCCACACTCATTCACTCACTCTCTCTCTCACACTCACTCACTCACTCTCCTACACTGACTCAACCACTCTCTCTCCCACACTCACTCACTCTCTCTCCCACACTCACTCACTCACTCTCTCTCCCACAGTCACTCACTCACTCTCTCTCCCAAACTCACTCAATCACTATCACAAACTCACTCACTCTCTCTACCACAATCAATCACTTATACCCTCTCCCAAACTGACTCACTAACTCTCTCTCCCAAACTGACTCACTCACTCTCTCTTGCAAACTCAGTCACTCACTCTCTCTCTCACACTGACTCACTCACTCTCGCAAACTCACTCACTCTCCCTCCCACACTGACTCACTCACTCTCTCTCCCACACTGATACACTCACTCTCTCTCCCACACTCACTCACTCATTCTCATCCTGTCCCACACTGACTAACTCACTCTCTCTCCCACAGTGACTCACTCACTCTCTCTCCCAGTCACTCACTCTCTCTCCCACACTCACTCACTCACTCTCTCTCCCGCACTGTCTCACTCACTCTCTCTCCCACACTGACTCACTCACTCTCTCCCACACTGACTCAGTCACTCTCTAACCCACACTCACTCACACTCTTCCCACAATCATTCACTCACTCTCTCTCCCACACTCACTCACTCTCTTTCCCACACTCACTCACTCTCTTTCCCACACTGACTCACTCACTCTCTCTCCAGCACTCACTCACTCACTCTCTCTCCCACACTCACTCACTCTCTTTCCCACACTGTCTCACTCACTCTATCTCCCACACTGACTCACTCACTCTCTCTCCAACACTCACTCACTCACTCTCTCTCCCACACTCACTCACTCTCTCTCTCTCCCAAACGGACTCACTCTCCCACACTCACTCACTCTCTCTCCCTCACTCACTCATTCTCTCTCCCTCACTCACTGACTCACTCTCTCTACCACACTCACTCACTCACTCTCTCTCCCACACTAACTCACTCAATGTCTCTCTCGCACTCACTCACTCTCCCACACTCACTCACTCTCTCGCTCACACTCACTCACTCACTCTCTCTCTCTCCCACACTCACTCACTCTCTCTCCCACTCTCACTCACTCTCTCTCCCACACTCACTCACTCTCTCTCCCACACTCACTCACTCTCTCTCCCACACTCACTCACTCTCCCACACTGACTCATCAACTCTCTCTCACACACTGGCTCACTCACTCTCTCTCCGACACTCACTCACTCTCTCTCCCACACTCACTCACTCTCTCTCCCACACTCACTCACTCTCTCTCTCCCACACTCGCTCACTCTCTCTCCCACACTGACTCACTCACTCTCTCTCTCACACTCACTCACTCTCTCTCCCACACACTCACTCACTCTCTCTCCAACTCTCACTCACTCACTCTCTCTCCCACACTCACTCACTCTCTTTCCCACACTCACTCACTCTCTATCCCACACTGACTGACTCACACTATCTCCCACAGTCACTCACTCAGTCTCTCTCCCAAACTCACTCACTCACTCTCCCAAACTCACTCTCTCTCTCTCCCACAATCAATCACTAATACCCTCTCCCAAACTAACTCACTCACTCTCTCTCCCAAACTGACTCACTCACTCTCTCTTGCAAACTCACTCTCTCACTCTCTCCCCCACACTGACTCACTCACTCTCGCCCCCACACTGACTCACTCACTCTCCCAAACTCACTCACTCTCTCTCCCACAATGACTCACTCACTCTCCAAACTCACTCACTTTCAAAAACTCACTTACTCTCTATCCCACACTCACTCACTTATACACTCTCCCACACTGACTCACTCACTCTTATCCTCTCCCACACTGACTCACTCACTCTCTCTCCCACACTGACTCACTCCATCTCTCTCCCACACTGACTCACTCACGCTCTCTCCCACACTGATACACTAACTCTCTCTCCCACACTGACTCACTCACTCTCATCTCCTCCCACACTGACTCACTCACTCTCTCTCCCACACTGACTTAATCACTCACATCCTGTCCCACACTGACACACTCACTCTCTCTCCCACACTGACTCACTCACTCTCTCTCTAACACTGACTCAGTCACTCTCTCTCCCACACTGACTCACTCAATCTCCCAAACTCACTGACTCACTCTCCCAAACCCACTCTCTCTCTCCCACACTCACTCACTCACTCTCTCTCCTACACTCACGCACTCCCTCTCCCACACTCACTCACTCTCTCTCCTATACTCAATCACTCTCTCTCCCACACTCACTCACTCACTATCTCTCCCACACTCACACACTCACTCTCTCTCCCGCACTGACTAACTCACTCTCTCTCCCGCACTGTCTCACTCACTCTCTCTCCCGCACTGTCTCACTCACTCTCTCTCCCGCACTGTCTCACTCACTCTCTCTCCCACACTGACTCACTCACTCTCTCCCACACTGACTCAGTCACTCTCTAACCCACACTCACTCACACTCTTCCCACACTCATTCACTCACTCTCTCTTCCACACTCACTCACTCTCTTTCCCACACTGACTCACTCACTCTATCTCCCACACTGACTCACTCACTCTCTCTCCCACACTCACTCACTCACTCTCTCTCCCACACTCACTCACTCTCTCTCTCTCCCACACGGACTCACTCTCTCTCCCACACTCACTCACTCTCTCTCCCTCACTCACTCATTCTCTCTCCCTCACTCACTGACTCACTCTCTCTACCACACTCACTCACTCACTCTCTCTCCCACACTAACTCACTCAATGTCTCTCTCACACTCACTGACTCTCCCACACTCACTAACTCTCTCGCTCACACTCACTCACTCACTCTCTCTCTCTCTCCCACACTCACTCACTCTCTCTCCCACACTCACTCACTCTCTCTCCCACACTCACTCACTCTCTCTCCCACACTCACTCACTCTCCCACACTCACTCATTCTCCCACACTGACTCATCAACTCTCTCACACACTGGCTCACTCACTCTCTCTCCCACAATCACTCACTCTCCCTCACTCACTCACTCTCTCTCCCACACTCACTCACTCTCTCTCTCCCACACTCGCTCACTCTCTCTCCCACACTGACTCACTCACTCTCTCTCACACTCACTCACTCTCTCTCCCACACTCACTCACTCACTCTCTCTCCAACTCTCACTCACTCACTCTCTCTCCCACACTCACTCACTCACTCTCTCTCCCACACTCACTCACTCTTTTTCCCACACTCACTCACTCTCTATCCCACACTGACTCACTCACACTATCTCCCACACTGACTCACTCACTCTATCTCCCACACTGACTCACTCAATCGCTCTCCCACACTGACTCACTCACTCGCTCTCCCACACTGACTCACTCAATATCTCTCCCACACTGACTCACTCTCTCTCCCACACTTACTCACTCTCTCTCCCACACTCACTCACTCTCTCTCCCCCACTCACAGACTCACTCTCTCTACCACACTCACTCACTCTCTCTCCCACACTCACTCACTCTCTCTCCCACACTCACTCACTCTCACACACTCACTCACTCACTCCATCTCTTACACTGACTCACACAAACTCTCGCCCACACTCACTAACTCACCCTCTCTCCCACACTGACTCACTCACTCTCTCTCCCACACTGACTCACTCACTCTCTCTCCCACACTTACTCACTCACTCTCCCACACTCACTCACTCACACTCCCACACTGACTCACTCACTCTCTCTCCCACACTGACTCACTCACTCTCTCGCCCACACTGACTCATTCACTCTCTCGCCCACACTCACTCAATCTCTCTCTCCCACACTCACTCACTCTCTCTCCCACACTCACTCACTCACTCTCTCACACTCACTCACTCTCTCCCACACTGACTCACTCACTCTCTCTACCACACTCACTCACTCTCTCACCAACACTGACTCACGCTCTACCCCACACTCACTCACTCTCTATCCCACACTCACTCACTCACTCTCTCTCCCACAATCACTCACTCACTCTCTCTCCCACACTTACTCACTCACTCTCTCTCCCACACTCACTCACTCTCTCTCCCACACTCATTCACTCGCTTTCTCTCCCACACTCACTCACTCTCTCTCCCACACTCACTCACTCTCTCTCCCACACTGACTCACTCACTCTCTCTCCCACAGTCACTCACTCATTCTCTCTCCCAAACTCACTCACTCACTATCATACACTCACTCACTCTCTCTACCACAATCAATCACTTATACCCTCTCCCAAACTGACTCACTCACTCTCTCTCCCAAACTGACTCATTCACTCTCTTTCCCACACTGACTCACTCACTCTCTCTCCCACACTGACTCACTCACTCTCTCTCCCACACTGACTCACTCACTCTATCTCCCACACTGACTCACTCTCTCTCTCCCACACTCACTCACTCTCTTTCTCCCACACTCACTCACTCTCTCTCCCACACTCACTCACTCTCTCTCCCACACTGACTCACTCACTCTCTCTCTCACACTCACTCACTCTCTGTCCCACACTCACTCACTCTCTCTCCAACACTCACTCACTCACTCTCTCACCCACACTCAATCACTCACTCTCTCTCCCACACTTACTCACTCTCTCTACCACAATCACTCACTCACTCTCCCACACTCACTCACTCACTCTCTCCCACACTCACTCACTCTCTCTCCCACACTCATTCACTCACTCACTCTCTCACACTCACTCACTCACTCTCCTACACTGACTCAACCACTCTCTCTCCCACACTCACTCACTCTCTCTCCCACACTCACTCACTCACTCTCTCTCCCACAGTCACTCACTCACTCTCTCTCCCAAACTCACTCAATCACTATCACAAACTCACTCACTCTCTCTACCACAATCAATCACTTATACCCTCTCCCAAACTGACTCACTAACTCTCTCTCCCAAACTGACTCACTCACTCTCTCTTGCAAACTCAGTCACTCACTCTCTCTCTCACACTGACTCACTCACTCTCGCAAACTCACTCACTCTCCCTCCCACACTGACTCACTCACTCTCTCTCCCACACTGATACACTCACTCTCTCTCCCACACTCACTCACTCATTCTCATCCTGTCCCACACTGACTAACTCACTCTCTCTCCCACAGTGACTCACTCACTCTCTCTCCCAGTCACTCACTCTCTCTCCCACACTCACTCACTCACTCTCTCTCCCGCACTGTCTCACTCACTCTCTCTCCCACACTGACTCACTCACTCTCTCCCACACTGACTCAGTCACTCTCTAACCCACACTCACTCACACTCTTCCCACAATCATTCACTCACTCTCTCTCCCACACTCACTCACTCTCTTTCCCACACTCACTCACTCTCTTTCCCACACTGACTCACTCACTCTCTCTCCAGCACTCACTCACTCACTCTCTCTCCCACACTCACTCACTCTCTTTCCCACACTGACTCACTCACTCTATCTCCCACACTGACTCACTCACTCTCTCTCCAACACTCACTCACTCACTCTCTCTCCCACACTCACTCACTCTCTCTCTCTCCCAAACGGACTCACTCTCCCACACTCACTCACTCTCTCTCCCTCACTCACTCATTCTCTCTCCCTCACTCACTGACTCACTCTCTCTACCACACTCACTCACTCACTCTCTCTCCCACACTAACTCACTCAATGTCTCTCTCGCACTCACTCACTCTCCCACACTCACTCACTCTCTCGCTCACACTCACTCACTCACTCTCTCTCTCTCTCCCACACTCACTCACTCTCTCTCCCACTCTCACTCACTCTCTCTCCCACACTCACTCACTCTCTCTCCCACACTCACTCACTCTCTCTCCCACACTCACTCACTCTCCCACACTGACTCATCAACTCTCTCTCACACACTGGCTCACTCACTCTCTCTCCGACACTCACTCACTCTCTCTCCCACACTCACTCACTCTCTCTCCCACACTCACTCACTCTCTCTCTCCCACACTCGCTCACTCTCTCTCCCACACTGACTCACTCACTCTCTCTCTCACACTCACTCATTCTCTCTCCCACACACTCACTCACTCTCTCTCCAACTCTCACTCACTCACTCTCTCTCCCACACTCACTCACTCTCTTTCCCACACTCACTCACTCTCTATCCCACACTGACTGACTCACACTATCTCCCACACTGACTCACTCACTCTATCTCCCACACTGACTCACTCACTCGCTCTCCCACACTGACTCACTCACTCGCTCTCCCACACTGACTCACTCAATATCTCTCCCACACTGACTAACACTCTCTCCCACACTGACTCACTCTCTCTCCCACACTCACTCACTCTTTCTCCGCCACTCACAGACTCACTCTCTCTACCACACTCACTCACTCTCTCTCACACACTCACTCACTCACTCCATCGCTTACACTGACTCACACAAACTCTCTCCAACCCTCACTAACTCACTCTCTCTCCCAAAATGACTCACTCACTCTCTCTCCCACACTCACTCACTCACTCTCCCACACTCACTCACTCACACTCCCACACTGACTCACTCACTCTCTCTCCAACACTGACTCACTCACTCTCCCGCACTGACTCACTCACTCTCTGTCCCACACTGACTCACTCACTCTCTGTCCCACACTGACTCACTCACTCTCTCTCCCACACTCACTCAATCTCTCTCTCCCACACTGACTCACTCTCTCTCACTCACTCACTCTCTCACACTCACTCACTCTCTCCCACACTGACTCACTCACTCTCTCTCCCACACTCACTCACTCTCTCTCCAACACTGACTCACTCACTCTCTCTCTCACACTCACTCACTCTCTCTCCCACACTCACTCACTCTCTATCCCACACTCACTCACTCTCTATCCCACACTCACTCACTCACTCTCTCTCCCACAATCACTCACTCACTCTCTCTCCCACACTTACTCACTCACTCTCTCTCCCACACTCACTCACTCTCTCTCCCACACTCATTCACTCGCTCTCTCTCCCACACTCACTCTATCTCTCTCCCACACTGACTCACTCACTCTCTCTCCCACACTCACTCACTCTCTCTCCCACACTCACTCACTCTCTCTCCCACACTGTCTCACTCACTCTCTCTCCCACAGTCACTCACTCATTCTCTCTCCCAAACTCACTCACTTACTATCATACACTCACTCACTCTCTCTACCACAATCAATCACTTATACCCTCTCCCAAACTGACTCACTCACTCTCTCTCCCACACTGACTCACTCACTGTCTCTCTCCCACACTGACTCACTCTCTCTCTCGCACACTCACTCACTCTCTCTCTCCCACACTCACTCACTCTCTTTCTCCCACACTCACTCACTCTCTCTCCCACACTCACTCACTCTCTCTCCCACACTGACTCACTCACTCTCTCTCTCACACTCACTCACTCTCTGTCCCACACTCAATCACTCACTCTCTCTCCCGCACTCACTCACTCTCTCTACCACACTCACTCACTCTCTCTCCCACACTCACTCACTCTCTCTCCCACACTCATTCACTCACTCTCTCTCACACTCACTCACTCTCTCTCCCACACTGACTCAACCACTCTTTCTCCCACAGTCACTCACTCACTCTCTCTCCCAAACTCACTCAATCACTATCACAAACTCACTCACTCTCTCTACCACAATCAATCACTTATACCCTCTCCCAAACTGACTCACTAACTCTCTCTCCCAAACTGACTCACTCACTCTCTCTTGCAAACTCAGTCACTCACTCTCTCTCTCACACTGACTCACTCACTCTCCCAAACTCACTCACTCTCCCTCCCACACTGACTCACTCACTCTCTCTCTCACACTGATACACTCACTCTCCCTCCCACACTGACTCACTCACTCTCATCCTCTCCCACATTGACTCACTCACTCTCTCTCCCACACTGACTCACTGACTCTCATCCTGTCCCACACTGACTCACTCACTCTCTTTCCCACAGTGACTCACTCACTCTCTCTCCCAGTCACTCACTCTCTCTCCCACACTCACTTACTCACTCTCTCTCCCACATTCACTCACTCACTCTCCCACACTCACTCACTCTCTCTACCACACTCATTCACTCTCTCTCCCACACTCATTCACTCTCTCTCCCACACTCACTCACTCCCTGTCTCTCCCACACTCACTCTCCCACTCTTGCTCACTCACTCGCTGTCTCTCCCACACTCACTCACTCCTGTCTCCCCACAGTCACTCACTCTCTCCCACATTGACTAACTCACTCGCTGTTTCGCCCATATTCACTCACTTTCTCCCACAATGACTCACTCACTTTCTCTCCCACAAGGACTAACTGACTGTCTCTCCCACATTGACTCACTCACTCTCTCTCCCACACTCACTCACTCAATCTCTTTCCAACACTCACTCACTCATTCTCTTTCCCACACTCACTCACTTTCTCTCCCAGCCTCACTCACTCACTCTCTCTCCCACACTGACTCATTCACTCTCTCTCCCACACTGACTCACTCACTCTCTCTCCCACACTGACTCACTCTTTCTCCCACACAATCACTCTCTCTCCCTCACTCACTCTCTCTCCCACACTCACTCACTCTCTCTCCCACACTCACTCACTCACTCTCTCTCCCACACTGACTCACTCAATCTCTCTCCCACACTGACTCACTTTCTCTCCCACACTTACTCACTCTCTCTCCCACACTCAGTCAGCCACTCTCTCTCCCACACTGACTCACTCACTCTCTCTCCCACACTCACTCACTCTATCTCCCACAATCGCTCACTCACTCTCTCTCCCACACTCACTCACTAACTCTCTCTCCCACACTCACTCACTCACTATCTCTCACACACTCACACTCACTCTCTCTCCCACACTCACTCACTCACTATCTCTCCCACACTGACTCACTGACTCTCTCTCCCACACTCAATCACTCACTCTCCCACACTCACTCACTCTCTCTCCCACACTCACTCACTCTCTCTCCCACACTCACTCACTCACTCTCTCTCCCACAATCACTCACTCACTCTCTCTCCCACAATCACTCACTCTCTCTCCCACAATCACTCACTCACTCTCTCTCCCACACTCACTCACTCAATCTCTCTCCCACACTCACTCAATCATTCTCCCACACTCTATCAATCACTCTCTCTCCCACACTCTCTCACTCACTCTCTCTCCCACACTCTCACTCACTCTCTCTCCCACACTCACTCACTCACTCTCTCTCCCACACTCACTCACTCTCTCTCCCACACTCACTCACTCTCTCTCTGACACTCACTCACTCATTCTCTCTCCCACACTCAGTCACTTTCTCTCCCACACTCACTCACTCTCTCTCACACACTCACTCACTCATTCTCTCTCCCACACTCACTCACTCTCCCACACTCACTCACTCTCTCTCCCACAATGACTCACTCACTCTCCCAAACTCACTCACTCACTCTCAAAAACTCACTCACTCTCTATCCCACACTCAATCACTTATACACTCTCCCACACTGACTCACTCACTCTTATCCTCTCCCACACTGACTCACTCACTCTCTCTCCCACACTGACTCACTCCATCTCTCTCCCACACTGACTCACTCACTCTCTCTCCCACACTGATACACTAACTCTCTCTCCCACACTTCTCACTCACTCTCATCCCCTCCCACACTGACTCACTCACTCTCTCTCCCTCACTGACTTAATCACTCACATCCTGTCCCACACTGACACACTCACTCTCTCTCCCACACTGACTCACTCATTCTCTCTCTAATACTGACTCACTCACTCTCTCTCCCACACTGACTCACTCAATCTCCCAAACTCACTGACTCACTCTCCCAAACCCACTCTCTCTCTCCCACACTCACTCACTCTCTCTCCTATACGAAATCACTCGCTCTCCCACACTCACTCACTCACTCTCTCTCCCGCACTGTCTCACTCACTCTCTCTCCCGCACTGTCTCACTCACTGTCTCTCCCGCACTGTCTCACTCACTCTCTCTCCCGCACTGTCTCACTCACTCTCTCTCCCGCACTGTCTCACTCACTCTCTCTCCCGCACTGTCTCACTCACTCTCTCTCCCGCACTGTCTCACTCACTCTCTCTCCCGCACTGTCTCACTCACTCTCTCTCCCACACTGACTCACTCACTCTCTCCCACACTGACTCACTCACTCTCTAACACACACTCACTCACACTCTTCCCACACTCATTCACTCACTCTCTCTCCCACACTCACTCACTCCCTTTCCCACACTCACTCACTCTCTTTCCCACACTGACTCACTCACTCTATCTCCCACACTGACTCACTCACTCTCTCTCCCACACTGACTCATTCACTCTCTCTCTCTCACACACTGACTCACTCTCTCTCCCACACTCACTCACTCTCACTCCCTCACTCACTCACTCTCTCTCCCTCACTCACTGACTCACTCTCTCTACCACACTCACTCACTCTCTCTCACACACTCACTCGCTCACTCTCTCTCACACACTCACTCACTCAAAGTCTCTCTCACACTCAATCACTCTCCCACATTCACTCACTCTCTCGCTCGCACTCACTCACTCACTCTCTCTCTCTCTCCCACACTCACTCACTCTCTCTCCCACACTCACTCACTCTCTCTCCCACATTCACTCACTCTCTCTCCCACACTCACTCACTCTCCCACACTCACTCATGAACTCTCTCTCACACACTGGCTCACTCACTCTCTCTCCCACAATCACTCACTCTCTCTCCCACACTCACTCACTCTCTCTCTCCCACACTCACTCACTCACTCTCATCCTCTCCTACACTGACTCTCTCACTCTCTCTCCCACACTGACTCACTCACTATCATCCTGTTTCACACTGACTCAATCGCTCTCTCTCCCACACTGACTCACTCACTCTCTCTCCCACATTGACTCACTCACTCTCTCTCGCACTCTGACTCAGTCACTCTCCCAAACTCACTGACTCACTCTCCCAAACCCACTCACTCTCTCTCCCACACTCACTCACTCTTTCTCTCTCCTACACTCACTCACTCTCTCTCCCACACTCACTCACTCTCTCTCCTACACTCACTCACTCTCTCTCTCACACTCACTCACTCACTCTCTCTACCACACTCACACA
The DNA here is from genome assembly GCF_964194155.1 of Cetorhinus maximus. Taxonomy (NCBI): domain Eukaryota; kingdom Metazoa; phylum Chordata; class Chondrichthyes; order Lamniformes; family Cetorhinidae; genus Cetorhinus; species Cetorhinus maximus. Next base: position 46,702,046 of record NC_135893.1, read on the forward strand.
GTCTCTCTCCTGCACTGACTCACTCACGCTCTTCTCCGCACTTTCTCACTCACTCTCTCTCCCACACTGACTCATTCACTCTCTCTCCCACACTGACTCACTCACTCTCTCTCCCACACTGACTCACTCACTCTCTCTCCCACACTGACTCACTTTCTTTCTCTCCCACACTGACTCACTCACTCTCTAACCCACATTCACTCACTCTCTCTCCCACACTCACTCACTCTCTCTCCCACACTCACTCACTCACTCTCTCTCCCACACTCAATCGCTCTCTCTCCCACATTCACTCACTCACTCTCTCTCCCACAATCACTCACTCTCTCTCACACATTCACTCACTCATTCTCTCTCCCACACTCACTCACTCTCCCACACTGAATCACTCACTCTCCCAAACTCACTCACTCTCTCTCCCACAATCAATAACTTATACACTCTCCCATACTGAATCAATCACTCTCATCCTCTCCCACACTGATTCACTCACTCTCTCTGCCAAACTGACTCACTCACTCTCTCTCCCACACTGACTCACTCACTCTCTCTCCCACACTGACTCACTCACTCTCTCTCCCACACTAACTCACTCACTCTCTCTCCCACACTGATACACTCACTCTCTCTCCCACACTGACTCACTCACTCTCATCCTCTCCCACACTGACTCACTCACTCTCTCTCCCACACTGACTCACTCACTCTCTCTCCCACACTGACTCACTCACTCTCTCTCCCACACTAACTCACTCACTCTCTCTCCCACACTAACTCACTCACTCTCTCTCCCACACTGATACACTCACTCTCTCTCCCACACTGACTCACTCACTCTCATCCTCTCCCAAACTGACTCACTCACTCTTTCTCCCACACTGACTCACTCACTCTCTCTCCCACACTGACTCACTCACTATCATCCTGTCCCACACTGACTCAATCACTCTCTCTCCCACATTCACTCACTCACTCTCTCTCCCACACTCTCTCACTCTCCCACACTGACTCACTCACTCTCTCTCCCACCCTCACTCACTGCCTCTCCCACACTCACTCACTCTCTCTCCCACACTCACGCACTCTCTCTCCCACACTCACTCACTCTCTCTCCCACACTCACTCACTCTCTCTCCCACACTCACTCACTCTCTCTCCCACACTCACACACTCTCTCTCCCACACTCACTCACTCTCTCTCCCACACTCACTTACTCACTCTCTCTCCCACACTCACTCACTCACTCTCTCTCCCACACTCACTCACTCTCTCTCCCCCACTCACTTACTCACTCTCTCTCCCACACCCACTCACTCATTCTCTCTCCCACACTCACTCACTCACACTCTCTCCCACACTCACTCACTCACTCTACCACACTCACACACTCACTGTCTCTACCATACTAACACACTCCTACTCCCGCTCTGACTCACTCATCTCTCTCCCGCACTGACTCACTCACTCTCTATCCCACACTCACTCACTGTCTCTCCCACACTCACTCACTCTCTCTCCCACACTCACTCACTCAATATCACTCCCACAGTAACTCACTCACTCTTTAACCCACATTCACTCACACTCTCTCCCACACTCAATCATTCATTCTCTCTCCCACACTCACTCACTCACTCTCTCTCCAACACTCACTCACTCACTCTCCCACAATCACTCACTCACTCTCACCATACTGACTCACTCATTCTCTCTCCCACACTGACTCATTCACTATCTCTCCCACACTCACTCACTCTCTCTCCCAAACTGACTCACTCTCTCTCCCAAACTGACACACTCTCTCTCCCAAACTGACTCACTCTCTGTCCCAAACTGACTCACTCTCTCTCCCACACTCACTCACTCTCTCTCCCACACTCACTCACTCTCTCTCCCACACTCACTCACTAACTCTCTTTCCCACACTCACTCACTCACTCACTCTCTTTCATACACTGACTAACTCACTCTCTCTCCCATACTGACTCAGTCACTCTCTCTCCCACACTGACTCACTCACTCTCTGTCCCAAACACACTCAATCACTCTCTCTCCGACACTCACTCACTCACTCTCTCTCCTACACTCACTCACTCACTCTCTCTCCCACACTCACTCACTCAATCTCTCTCCCACACTCACTCTCTCTCCCACACTCACTCTCTCTCCCACACTGACTCACTCATTCTCTCTCCCAAACTCAATCACTCATTCTCTCTCCCACAGTCACTCACTCTCCCACACTCACTCACTCACTCTCTCTCCCACACTCACTCACTCTCTCTCCCACACTCACTCACTCTCTCTCCCACACTCACTCACTCTCTCTCCCACACTCACTCACATTCACTCACTCACTCACTCACTCACTCACTCTCACTCACTCACTCACTCACTCACTCACTCACTCACTCACTCACTCTCTCTCCCACACTCACTCACTCACTCTCTCTCCCACACTGACTCACTCACTCTCTCCCACACTCACTCACTCTCTCTCCCACACTCACTCACTCACTCTCTCTCCCACACTCACTCACTCACTATCTCTCTCACACTCACTCACTCACTCTCTCTCCCAGGCTCACTCACTCTCTCTCCCACACTCACTCACTCTCTCTCCCACACTCACTCACTCACTCACTCTCTCTCCCACACGGATACTCTCACTCTCTCTCTCACACTGACTCACTCACTCTCATCCTCTCCTACACTGACTTACTCACTCTCTCTCCCACACTAACTCACTCACTATCATCCTGTTTCACACTGACTCAATCACTCTCTCTCCCACAATGACTCACTCACTCTCTCTCCCTCATTGACTCACTCACTCTCTCTCCCACACTGACTCACTCACTCTCCCAAACTCACTGACTCACTCTCCCAAACCCACTCACTCTCTCTCCCACACTCACTCACTCTTTCTCTCTCCGACATTCACTCACTCTCTCTCCCACACTCACTCACTCTCTCTCCTACACTCACTCACTCTCTCTCTCACACGCACTCACTCACTCTCTCTACCACACTCACACAGTCTCTCTCCCGCACTGACTCACTCACACTCTTCTCCGCACTTTCTCACTCACTCTCTCTCCCACACTGACTCATTCACTCTCTCTCCCGCACTGACTCACTCACACTCTTCTCCGCACTTTCTCACTCACTCTCTCTCCCACACTGACTCATTCACTCTCTCTCCCACACTGACTCACTTTCTTTCTCTCCCACACTGACTCACTCACTCTCTAACCCACATTCACTCACTCTCTCTCCCACACTCACTCACTCTCTCTCCCACACTCACTCACTCACTCTCTCTCCCACACTCAATCACTCTCTCTCCCACATTCACTCACTCACTTTCCCTCCCACAAACACTCACTCTCTCTCACACATTCACTCACTCATTCTCTCTCCCACACTCACTCACTCTCCCACACTGAATCACTCACTCTCCCAAACTCACTCACTCTCTCTCCCACAATCAATAACTTATACACTCTCCCATACTGAATCAATCACTCTCATCCTCTCCCACACTGATTCACTCACTCTCTCTGCCAAACTGACTCACTCACTATCTCTCCAACACTGATACACTCACTCTCTCTTCCACACTGACTCACTCACTCTCATCCTCTCCCACACTGACTCACTCACTCTCTCTCCCACACTGACTCACTCACTCTCTCTCCCACACTGACTCACTCACTCTCTCTCCCACACTAACTCACTCACTCTCTCTCCCACACTAACTCACTCACTCTCTCTCCCACACTAACTCACTCACTCTCTCTCACACACTGATACACTCACTCTCTCTCCCACACTGACTCACTCACTCTCATCCTCTCCCACACTGACTCACTCAATCTCTCTCCCACACTGACTCACTCACTCTCTCTCCCACACTGACTCACTCACTCTCTCTCCCACACCAACTCACTCACTCTCTCTCCCACACTAACTCACTCACTCTCTCTCCCACACTGATACACTCACTCTCTCTCCCACACTGACTCACTCACTCTCATCCTCTCCCAAACTGACTCACTCACTCTTTCTCCCACACTGACTCAATCACTCTCATCCTCTCCAAAACTGACTCACTCACTCTCTCTCCCACACTGACTCACTCACTATCATCCTGTCCCACACTGACTCAATCACTCTCTCTCCCACATTCACTCACTCACTCTCTCTCCCACACTCACTCACTCTCTCTCCTACACTCACTCTCTCTCCCATACTCACTCACTCACTCTCTCTCCCACACTCACTCACTCACTCTCTTCCCACACTCACTCACTCACTCTCTCACCCCCACTCACTTACTCACTCTCTCTCCCACACCCACTCACTCATTCTCTCTCCCACACTCACTCACTCTCACTCTCTCCCACACTCACTCACTCACTCTCTCCCACACTCATTCAAACACTCTCTCTTCCACACTCAATCACTCTCTCTACCACACTCACACACTCACTGTCTCTACCATACTCACACACTCCTACTCCCGCTCTGGCTCACTCACTCTCTCTCCCGCACTGACTCACTCACTCTCTATCCCACACACACTCACTGTCTCTCCCACACTCACTCACTCTCTCTCCCACACTCACTCACTCAATATCACTCCCACAGTGACTCACTCACTCTTTAACCCACATTCACTCACACTCTCTCCCACACTCAATCATTCATTCTCTCTCCCACACTCACTCACTCACTCTCTCTCCAACACTCACTCACTCACTCTCCCATAATCACTCACTCACTCTCACCATACTGACTCACTCATTCTCTCTCCTACACTGACTCATTCACTATCTCTCCCACACTCACTCACTCTCTTTCCCACACTGACTCACTCACTCTATCTCCCACACTGACTCACTCACTCTCTCTCCCACACTGACTCATTCACTCTCTCTCTCTCACACACTGACTCACTCTCTCTCCCACACCCACTCACTCTCACTCCCTCACTCACTCACTCTCTCTCCCTCACTCACTGACTCACTCTCTCTACCACACTCACTCACTCACTCTCTCTCACACACTCACTCACTCACTCTCTCTCACACACTCACTCACTCAAAGTCTCTCTCACACTCAATCACTCTCCCACACTCACTCACTCTCTCGCTCGCACTCACTCACTCACTCTCTCTCTCTCTCCCACACTCACTCACTCTCTCTCCCACACTCACTCACTCTCTCTCCCACATTCACTCACTCTCTCTCCCACACTCACTCACTCTCCCACACTCACTCATGAACTCTCTCTCACACACTGGCTCACTCACTCTCTCTCCCACAATCACTCACTCTCTCTCCCACACTCACTCACTCTCTCTCTCCCACACTCACTCACTCACTCTCATCCTCTCCTACACTGACTCTCTCACTCTCTCTCCCACACTGACTCACTCACTATCATCCTGTTTCACACTGACTCAATCGCTCTCTCTCCCACACTGACTCACTCACTCTCTCTCCCACATTGACTCACTCACTCTCTCTCGCACACTGACTCAGTCAATCTCCCAAACTCACTGACTCACTCTCCCAAACCCACTCACTCTCTCTCCCACACTCACTCACTCTTTCTCTCTCCTACACTCACTCACTCTCTCTCCCACACTCACTCACTCTCTCTCCTACACTCACTCACTCTCTCTCTCACACTCACTCACTCACTCTCTCTACCACACTCACACAGTCTCTCTCCTGCACTGACTCACTCACGCTCTTCTCCGCACTTTCTCACTCACTCTCTCTCCCACACTGACTCATTCACTCTCTCTCCCACACTGACTCACTCACTCTCTCTCCCACACTGACTCACTCACTCTCTCTCCCACACTGACTCACTTTCTTTCTCTCCCACACTGACTCACTCACTCTCTAACCCACATTCACTCACTCTCTCTCCCACACTCACACTCTCTCTCCCACACTCACTCACTCACTCTCTCTCCCACACTCAATCGCTCTCTCTCCCACATTCACTCACTCACTCTCTCTCCCACAATCACTCACTCTCTCTCACACATTCACTCACTCATTCTCTCTCCCACACTCACTCACTCTCCCACACTGAATCACTCACTCTCCCAAACTCACTCACTCTCTCTCCCACAATCAATAACTTATACACTCTCCCATACTGAATCAATCACTCTCATCCTCTCCCACACTGATTCACTCACTCTCTCTGCCAAACTGACTCACTCACTCTCTCTCCCACACTGACTCACTCACTCTCTCTCCCACACTGACTCACTCACTCTCTCTCCCACACTAACTCACTCACTCTCTCTCCCACACTGATACACTCACTCTCTCTCCCACACTGACTCACTCACTCTCATCCTCTCCCACACTGACTCACTCACTCTCTCTCCCACACTGACTCACTCACTCTCTCTCCCACACTGACTCACTCACTCTCTCTCCCACACTAACTCACTCACTCTCTCTCCCACACTAACTCACTCACTCTCTCTCCCACACTGATACACTCACTCTCTCTCCCACACTGACTCACTCACTCTCATCCTCTCCCAAACTGACTCACTACTCTTTCTCCCACACTGACTCACTCACTCTCTCTCCCACACTGACTCACTCACTATCATCCTGTCCCACACTGACTCAATCACTCTCTCTCCCACATTCACTCACTCACTCTCTCTCCCACACTCTCTAACTATCCCACACTGACTCACTCACTCTCTCTCCCACCCTCACTCACTCTCTCTCCCACACTCACTCACTCTCTCTCCCACACTCACTCACTCTCTCTCCCACACTCACTCACTCTCTCTCCCACACTCACTCACTCTCTCTCCCACACTCACTCACTCTCTCTCCCACACTCACTCACTCTCTCTCCCACACTCACTTACTCACTCTCTCTCCCACACTCACTCACTCACTCACTCTCTCTCCCACACTCACTCACTCTCTCTCCCCCACTCACTTACTCACTCTCTCTCCCAAACCCACTCACTCTCTCTCCCACACTCACTCACTCTTTCTCTCTCCTACACTCACTCACTCTCTCTCCCACACTCACTCACTCTCTCTCCTACACTCACTCACTCTCTCTCTCACACTCACTCACTCACTCTCTCTACCACACTCACACAGTCTCTCTCCTGCACTGACTCACTCACGCTCTTCTCCGCACTTTCTCACTCACTCTCTCTCCCACACTGACTCATTCACTCTCTCTCCCACACTGACTCACTCACTCTCTCTCCCACACTGACTCACTCACTCTCTCTCCCACACTGACTCACTTTCTTTCTCTCCCACACTGACTCACTCACTCTCTAACCCACATTCACTCACTCTCTCTCCCACACTCACACTCTCTCTCCCACACTCACTC